>NC_083700.1:52446171-52756171 GCF_033118175.1 Dama dama
AGAAATGGTGAACAAGACAGAGGGAGAATTCACCTGTGTGGCAGGGAGGTCAATTACTTTGATCATTTCCCCAGGTATTGTAACCAGCTAGGTCATTACTTTATGAGATCAGATCCAAAACATCTCAGATTGGGGAGCTTTTCTTTGATTCTTAAAGAGCACACATACAATCAGGCTTGTGAAAAATATTTGTGATGTTAATATCCTTTTCATTCTTATTTACAAAGCTCATTTAATTAAATTATTTCTATGAGGCCTAAATTTTTTTTTAAAAATTAAAGGATATGCATATACACACACATACACAACCCAGACAAGCAAAAAATTCTACAACTTGTCTTTTACTAACATCTGTAATAATAATAAAAAAATCCCTGATACATGTTTTGTCTTTAAATTTGGACTAAGTGGAAACTGTAGAAATTTAGAGTTGGAGGGAACCTCTGACATTATCCTGTCCATTCCCTCATTCCCCTAGGACTTTCCTAAGGTCATGCTTCTGTGAGAGATAGACTCAAGGCTAGAGCCTTTGGATGAAGTTCTTGGATGTCCAGTCCAGTGGTCCTACTTCCAAGATAAATGATGTCTTTCCTGCATCTTTTGATTGAAGAAATCAAATTCCTCCTGTTAGGGAAAACAAAAAAACCACAACAACTCAGCTCAAGTACATAATTCCTAAAAGGACTCTATAGTAGCTAAAATTATAGTTTCTTTTAAAGGACAAAGAGATTTCAACATTTTATTTACTGCCCTTTTTAAAAAGTTCCACGGTGAATGGAGAAGATTTTGAAAACATCTGTTTACCAATTTCCTAGTGGTAACAGACCTTGGCAGAAATAACTAAATCACCTTCATACTCTTCTCTGTGAAGCCATTAAGCCTAGAAACATGCTGTTTTGGGCAATACAGAAATCAAAGTGGTAGCACAGCAGAACAGATCTGTGTTAAAGAACAAAAATCCACAGGCTGCTTCAAATATCAACAAGAAACCCTGAAATTTTCTATCAATTTCTTCTCATGGCCTTGTGACATTTTCAACTTAAAACTATATTGCTTAACATCAAGGCACTTTGAGAGAGCTTCAGTTGGAAAAGGTAATTTTTGTGTGAGATTCAGCAGAAAAAGGTAATTTTTCAGAGAGGTTCTCTGGGAAAAGGTAATTTTCAGAACCAATTGCTGCATTCTTTTGCTGTTATTTTGTCTCTTTTCTAAGTAGCCCTAATGTCATTCATGGGCACTCTATGTCAATACATCCGTACTGGCTAAGTCATTTGTGCAAAGTAAGTTTACAGAAACTGTAGCTTTAGGCTATGTTATTCCAGGGCTGTGAAGATCAAACAGTGCAATTTCACTTGGAAGTTTCATCAATTTTGCATCAATGTTGATGCTTGAGCTAGAGGCCTGCACCCAGAATCATCATTTCAGCCACAAAAATTTTGTTTTTGATGGAGAATCTAATTTCATATGATGATCATTGTTTGGTAATGCCATGGCTTAATAATGCAGCTCTCTGAACCTCAGCTGCCAACCAATCTTGATGGGCAGGCAACTGAGGGGCTTAATAGCTGATCTAGGCTGCATCAATTCATACTGTTTTGAGATACTAAAGGAAAAATAACTAGTCTTAGAATGCATGTTATTATATGTTATTTGTATAAGTGGATGAACAAGTATCCTAGAAAGCTGAGACCTTTCATCTGTTCACTTTTAGACAGCCTCAATTTTTAGAAAGGAAATGATACAATTCAGCTCTAATGGTTTGAAATGAAGACTCTGAAATTATCCAGCTTCTCATATATTTCTCCTTTGATTATATCACCACAGAGACAATGAAGAGAAAAAAAAAAAAAAACTCCTTCGATGCAAGATGTGAAAGTTGAGGAGCATAAAAAACATTTTAAAACCTCCTTTTAAAAAGAGTAAAACAGCAAGCTTTAACCAGCTAGCATTTTATTCTCTCCCTTAAATTATATGTATTTGACTTCAACTGAATATTAATGGATTTCCTTTTAGTAATCTCTTTGTGTTTTAATTCAGCCTTTGTGTATCCTAAAAAAGTTCAAATTCACTGGTTATGTAAACATGTAGCCAACACAATTGGTATACTGTCAACTCGTCATGTCTGCTCAGTACCGAACACAGTGTTTTTTCTCTCTGAAGAAATTCACTCCCACTACCCACCCCCCCACCCATCCCCACCCACCCAAAGCACTGCGGATTGAATACATTCAAATAATGATGACATTTCTATTTAAAATAACTATTTTTTTTTAATTTAAAAAAGGGTATTTCATCAAAACTCAACTATCTTTAAGTTGGCTTGTTATTTACACCTACTGAGAGAAAAATTAAGTGAATCATATCTGATCATTTTGTTGTCTTTCATTTAAATGAGATATTTCTGTCTTTCTTAGTTATCTATAAACTAGGCGGGCTTCCCAGGTGGCTCAGTGGGTAAAGAATCCGCCTGCAATGCAGGAGACGTAGGTTCAATCCTTGAGTTGGGAAGATCCCCTGGAGAAGGAGATGGCAACCCGCTCCTGTATTCTTGCCTGGAGAATCCCGTGAACAGAGGAGCCTGGAGGGCTACATCCCATAGGGTTGGGAAGAGTCAGACGTGACTGAAGCAACTGAACATGCACTCACACATAGACTAGACTCACTCTACCTATAAACTTTTTTATTTTTTATATCATTTAGGGTCATAGCAAAATTGAGGGGAAGGTAGATTTCCCACATACTCCCTGTCCCACACATGCAGAGCCTCTGCTTATCAACATCTCTCATAAGAGTGGTGTATTAATTACAGTTGATGAATCTACATTGGCATATCATTTTCCCCTGAAGTTCATAGTTTACATTAGGGTTCGCTCTCGGTGTTGTCCATGCTACAGTGTCTTGACAAATGTATAGTGACATGTATCTACCACTATCGTATCATATGAAATATTTTCACTGCTGTAAAAATACTCTGTGCTCAATCTGTTCATTTTTCACCTTCTTCCCAGTCATTGATCTTTTTTATTATCTCCAAAGTTTTACCTTTTCTGGAATGTCATAGAGTTGGATTCACACAGTATACAGCCTTTTCAGATTAGCTTCCTTCACTTAGTAATATGCATTTAAGGTTCCTTCCTGTCTTTTAAGTATTGAAAGACAAGGATTGTCTTTTAAGCTCATTTCCTTTTAGTTCTGAATAATATTCCATTGTCTGGATGAATGATTCCTTATCCACTTACCTACTGAAGGGCATCTTAGTTGCTTCCCAAATTTTGGTAATTATGAATAAAACTGCTATACACATCTGTGTGAAGGTTTTCATATGGACATATTTTCAGCTCCTTTGGGTAAATGCCAAGGAATGTGATTCCTGGATTATACAATAAGAGTATGTTTAGTAAAAAAGAAAAAAAAAGCCAACCTGTATTCTAAGTGACTGTGCCATTTTCTCCAGTAATTTATGAGAGTTCCTGCTGCTCTGCATCTTCATCAGCATTAGTGCTGTCAATGTTCCAGATTTAGGCCATGCTAACAGATATGTATTGGTACCTCATTGTTGTTAAAAATTTTATCCCACCACAACCTGAGTTCTTAGATCCCTGTTTCAGGAATTTCTGTTACCCAGGTATAAATCCAATATCCCAGAAGATATTCCATAAGAATCAAGTTGGGGAGCTGGCGTAGCCCTTGGCAAGTATCAGACATGAAGTGGCTAGGACCACAAATACTGGAGGGTAAATTTTATATGAGAAATCTGCAGATGACAAACAACAAGGAAAAAAATAGAAATTTTTGAAATGTCAAGTTATACCTTTGGTTGGGCTTATACCACCAATCTTTCGGTTAACAGTTGCATGCCTTAAATAATTGTGTTACAGAGATACCCAGTTATGTTTTTAAAGTTAAAATTGATAACTAGCTATATCAATAGTAACTAACTAAATATGTATCACAATGAGATGTTACAGAATTTGTAATCAATCACTTAAAAAAACCCTGCTTCTCAAGATGGATTTAGTGTGATTCCCAACAGTTTACTTTTTCTATTTTCAATTATCTAACTTATTGAAAAGACTTCTTCTCAGCCAATACATAAATATTTATTAAATGGAAGTTCTGTTATTATGTCTTTGTCAGAGATCCAGTTCTGTCACTCAGTCATGTCCAACTCTTTGTGACCCCATGGACTGCAGCACACCAGGCTTCCCTGTCCATCACCAACTCCTAGAGCTTACTCAAACTCAAGTCCATCACTTCAGTGATGCAATCCAACCATCTCATCCTGTGTCGTCCCCTTCTCCTCCCGCCTTCAATCTTTCCCAGCATCAGGGTCTTTTCCAATGAGTCAGTTCTTCACATCTGGTGACCAAAGTATCGGGGCTTCAGCTTCAGCGTCAGTGAATATTCAGGACTGATTTCCTTTAGGATGGACTGGTTGGATGTCCTTGCTGTCCAAGGGACTCTCAAGAGTCTTCTCCAACACCACAGTTCAAAAGCATCAATTCTTCAGTGCTCAGCTGTCTTTATAGTCCAATTCTCACATCCATACATGACTACTGGAAAAATTGTAGCTTTGACTAGACGGTTATAACATTAAATTCTAAAGCTTTCTCAGAAGTTCAGGCTGAAAGCCAGTGAAAAAGTCATGTGCCATTTCATTTGTTGCTTTTTATTCATTGTAAATATAAACGAGCTAGCTTGTCAGATATGTGCAACCATTTCATGAACTACCCACTCCCCAAGAAACCATGGTGTGAGGCAACCTTCTGTGAACTAACCTACCGCAAATGCTGTTTTATAATCACAAGTGCCTTTTAATGACTATACTTCATTCTCAATCAAGTCTTGTAACTAAATATTTGTCATTATTAAGACACTTAGTGCGTGCTTAGTCATTTCAGTTGTGTCTGACTCTGCGACCCTATGGACTGTAGCCCACCAGGCTCCTCTATCCATGGAATCCTCTAGGCAAGAATACTGGAGTAGGTTGTCACTTCTTTCTCCAGGGGATCTTCCCAACCCAGGGATCGAACCCACATCTCCTGCATTTCCTGCTGGCAGGATTCTTTACCACTGAGCCACCTGGGAGGCCTCATTAAGACACTTAAGTGTGCAATATTTTTCTGTTTCAAATTGTGTGTTTTAAAATCTTTTTATGATTAGTTTTGTTGAAGCTTTGCCTTTAAATTCAGGTTCCTTTTCAAATAGAAAATTACAGGGAAACATGTCTATTGCCTAAAGCTGCAATGTTCTAGTCCATGTGATGAGAGCCTTCTGGATTATTTATCTAAATTGTTTCACAGATACCATTTCAGATCCCACATATAAATATAATGGACATGAGTGAATATAAATAAATATAGCATTTACATCTAAATATAGAAATTTATAAATGTATTTATATGTAATTATAAATATATGAATGCAAAGGAAGAGTTTTTTTTCCCCTCCTATTTTTAAAACTCTATTTCTATCCTATGGGTCATTTATGTCATTAAAATCCTAAATGAAATCTTGTCAGACCTCTTAGGTGAGCTTTCCCTCTCATATTTCCTTCCAAGATACATCTTGGCCAAGTGACTCAAAGGATAAAGGGCTTGTTTACAAAGGAAAAAATGTTTCCCCACACGGGCAAGAGCATGGCATATTTTTATAAAGAAATTTGAGTTTTAAACCCAGGCCCAATTCTTTCCAGGTTTGGAAAGAATTGAAGTGAGAAAAAACAGGACCTTTAAATGATTTGTTGTAATTTTTATGATTCATCAACCATTTACCTACCCAGCTCTCTGAATTTCTCAACCAGTGTATATCCCTCTGTCTTGGTAACAACATGCCATTTTGTTCTTAATTGAGATTTGGAGAATTTTGGTTTTCTCCCCAAATGTACTGTGATATTAAACTTGTTTCTGGCCCCAGATTATTATTTGTAATCAAGTTCAGCACCAGAAGAGACAGAATCAGGAATAATTCAGTTAAAACAAAGCAAAAAAAAGTCTGTCCTTTCTCATGGACTTGTGCTTTGGGGCTATGCGAGGTGTGGGGTTTTATCAATTACACCAGAGTTAGCAGGAGAAAGACTCTCTCCAATGATGGAATTCACCTCCTCCTTGCTTCTGCTATTCAGTTTAGAGCCACAGGGACACCATCCATCAAAAGAACCTTTCCTGAAGAGGAGAATCTTGTTAAGGCTGGCTGTCAACTTGAGAAAACTAATCATGGTATTGAACAACAAAATGATTTTATACTGCTTTTCTCCTCCTCGTCTACTGAGCAGGCTATTAAGGAGAAAGGCCGACAGATGTTCTGCAACCTACTAAAAATAGGTAACCTGCTTTAAATATCAAGTGTGTCTGCTGGATTATGGAGTGAAACAATGTGTCCAGCATTAATGGAATTCAGACTGGAGACCAGAGGCCCACTCAGATTTAGCAGTCAGATGTGGACTGTCAGGCAGCTCCCTTAGCCAGATGGCTTAATAACTTCTTTAAAATGACTTTCTTTTCCATGGCCAGATTATGTCAAAATGTTCTTTGCTACTACTGATCTGGTATATGTTATGTCCTATGCTAGCTCAACTTAGAGTTGGAAAAATTGATTAGTGAGTTTGAGTCTGCAAAATAGACTCAAGGCATTTTATTTTCTGCTTGCTCTGTTCTTTTTATCTTCTCTTCAGTGTAATGCTTTCTCCCTTTATGTTGTGGCACTAGCTGAATGCTGATGACCCAGTGGGACAACAGCCAAGTTGCATTTAATGGTAATCTGGTGGCCAGAGCTGCCTAGTCACTCACTGATACGGAATAGGGACTCAGGGGCAAAGAGTTTCATTCCTGTTTATACCTGAGAGCAAACCTTAGAAACATTCATCCTTTAACTTGCAATTCCTGTCCTGCCTCCTTAAAATTTTCCCTAAGGACCCAATGATGTTCCCTTTCTCCCCTCAGTGACTAGAGCTGTCTCTCTGCCTCCCACATTCTCTGTTTAGCATTTTCTAGTGCTTCCTTAGTTGATATTAAATGCTGGCTATGGCTTTTCCTGACTATGCTCAATAAGGGCATACTTGTTGATGAATTAGATTGCTTGTCTCAAGCAGGGTGGTCTAAGGGTAAGCTTTGTCCATAAGGTGGTGTTTTGAAACTTGTTGGGAGAGGACAGGGCCACTTTAGGAAAAAGATGCAAATTACAAAACTTTTCACCAAAAAATGTACATATATATGTATATACAGACAGAAAAACCTTTGCATATAGTTTCAGAAGTTTCCCTGACTCCCCCTGAAGGCTATTTAAGTAACCTTGATTGAGAACCTTGCTGTAAAAGGGTTTATTCTGTGTAAGAGTCCTTCTAGAACTCTTGGGAACAAGGAGGAAGACGCCTACTGGCCAGACTCTTTTGATAGCTTTTTCAAAAGTTAAACACACACTCACCATGTAACTCAGCCATTTCACTCCCAAGTATTCACCCAAAGAGGAATAAAAGCATATATCTTCACAAAGACTTGTTTACAAATCCATAAAACAGTGTTATCTGTAATAACCAAAACCTGGAAATCCAAATGTCCATCCACAGTGTAATGGGTTAACAAACCATAGTACATCCTATAATTGAATATTTCTCAGTAATAGAATTAAATGAATTCTTGGGATGTTTGAGAAAGTGAATGAATCTCAATATCTTTATGCCAAGTGATATGTGAGAAATAAAACAGGAAGTACATGAAATTCTAGAAAATACCATCTAATCTATAGTTTTAGAAGACAGAGGACAGACAGAGGTCTAGGGAGAGTTGGATTCTAAAGGGGGAAGAAATCTAGGGGAACAAGAATATTTGTATATCAAATATGGGGTTGTTTCATAGATGCATGTATGTACATATCAAAACTCACTAAGTTGTGTACTTTAACTGTATGCAGTTTATTGTAGATCAGCTATACTTCCAAAAGTGATTATGTATATATTCATATTTTAAAAGTAAAAGTTTTAGAAAGAAATTCATGAAAAAAGTTCACTGTTATTCCTGGGCAGTGGGATTACAAGTTATTTTTTTCTATGTACATTTATACAGTTTTCTAAATTTTCTAGAATGTATGCATATAGTATCATGTGGCAACTGTAAGAAATTACCACAGATTGAGTGGATTAAGTACATCATGAGAAACACTGGGCTGGAAGAAGCACAAGCTGGAATCAGGATTGCCGGGAGAAATATCAATAACCTCAGATATGAAGATGACACCACCCTTATGGCAGAAAGTGAAGAGGAACTAAAAAGCCTCTTGATGAAAGTGAAAGAGGAGAGTGAAAAAGTTGGCTTAAAGCTCAACATTCAGAAAACTAAGATCATGGCATCTGGTCCCATCACTTCAAGGGAAATAGATGGGGAAACAGTGTCAGGCTTTATTTTTCTGGGCTCCAAAATCACTGCAGATGGTGATTGCAGCCATGAAATTAAAAGACGCTTACTCCTTGGAAGGAAAGTTATGACCAACCTGGATAGCATATTAAAAAGCAGAGACATTACTTTGCCAGCAAAGGTCCATCTAGTCAAAGCCATGGTTTTTCCAGTAGTCATGTATGGATGTGAGAATTGGACTGTGAAGAAAGCTGAGCACTGAAAAATTGATGCTTTTGAACTGTGGTGTTGGAGAAGACTCTTGAGAGTCCCTTGGACTGCAAGGAGATCCAATCAGTCCATCCTAAAGAAGATCAGTCCTGGGTGTTCATTGGAAGGACTGATGCTGAAGCTGGAACTCCAATACTTTGGCCACCTCATGCAAAGAGTTGACTCATTGGAAAAGACCCTGATGCTGGGAGGGATTGGGGGCAGGAGGAGAAGGGGACGACAGAGGATGAGATGGCTGGATGGCATCACCGACTCGATGGGCATGAGTTTGAGTAAACTCCGGGAGTTGGTGATGGACAGGGAGGCCTGGCATGCTGTGATTCATGGGGTCGCAAAGAGTCAGACACGACTGAGCGACTGAACTGAACTGAACTGAACTGAGTGGATTATAGCAGCAGAAATTTATTACCTCATAGTTCTAAAGGCCAGAATTCTGAAATTAGTATCACTGTGTCAAATTTAAGATACTGGCAGGACTGGGCTCCCTAGGGCCTTTGCTTCTGGTGGTTGCCAGCATTCCTTGGCTTGTGACCTTATCACTCAAATCTTCAGAATCAGCATCCTCAAATTTCTCTCAGCTCCATCTTCACCTACCCCTTCGGTGAAGTTAAAACTCCCTGTGTCTCCCTCTTATAAGAATTTTATTTAGATTATCCTCTGGGATAATCTAAGATAATCCCCTCATGCAAAATCCATAATTTAATCCCATCTGCAAAGACCCTTTTTCCAAATAAGGTATTAATGTTTGGGGGTTCCAGGGATTAGGGCCTGATATTTTTAGTGGGTGTTTTTTAGCCACCACAGCACATTTTTTGAAAAAATATTTCTGTTTTATTTTCTTTGTACTTGATTCCTTAGAAATCTTGAAATTGCATAAATAATACATGAATATATATGTTCATTGTAATACATTCAGACAATATAAAATGTTACAGAGTAAAAATCAAAGTCCACTCTGATACTAGCTAGCACTGTGCTGAAAGTAGAGTTCCTTTCCAGATAAGGAGTTAGGCACATTCAAGTTCTTGTGCTGTTCCTATGAGATACACATGTGCCTAATTTCCTTTACAGCAACTACTATTAACCACTTAATGCGTCCTTCCAGACCATCACTGTAAATTTATAAAAGTATGCTTGCAATATAAGGGATATTGTAATATTTCCACACTATATTTGTATGTGTGAGTGGTTTTGGTTTTTGTAAATGGGACTCACTTCACACACACACACACAAACCCTCTTTTCTTAACAGTGTTCTGGCTGGTATTTCCAAGTCAGCGCATAAAATTCTACTTTCTTTGTATTTAATTGAAAAGCTATAGCTTTGTTAGTCTCTTTGCTGGATTTTGATTTACTTTTCCTTTTTGGCCATTATCAGTAATTTTGCAGTGAACAATCCTGTACATAGCTTTGGGTGCACACACGACATTTCCATAGATTAGATCCCCAGAAGTAGCTTGCTAAATCAAAGAGCATATACATTTTATGTTTTCATAAGTACTGCCAAGTTTCTTTCCAAAACTATTACTGTGGTTTGTACTCCTATAATATCATATAAAAATATTCTTTTGCCCATACACTTGCTGCTCTGGATATTAATTTTTTCCCTTTGTGACAATCAAGTGGATAAAGAGTGGTGCCTCATTTTCATTTTACTTATTATTTCTCAGTTGCTAATGAGATTGAGCATATTTTCATATGCACTGGTCATTTGTTTCCTTTTTTGTTACTCGCCTTTTATAACATTCACCAATTTTTCTATTTCACTGTCTTCCTTTTTCTTAATAGTTGATATATTATGGCATTTAACTTGTTGACTATTATTTACAAGATTATCTCCTAGTTTGTCATTTGTCTTACAACTTGGTTTATAATCACCTAGAAGTTTTAAATTTTAATGTAGTTATTCTATATTTTACTTTATAGGTTATAACTTCCTTGTCTTATCTAGGAAGGACAACCTACCCTAAGATTACTAAATATTCTCTGGACTTTTATCTAGTAGCATGCACTGCTTCCAAGATCAGGAGTATAAAAAGTCATCTAAAGTAAAAGACCACATGTCAAACCAACAAAATAACTTACAGATGCTTTAAAATAGTAGATTCTGGAGTAGGCTGTCTGGGTTCTTTTCTAACTATATGACCTTGGAAAATTCCTAACCCTTTTTGTGCTTCAATTTCTTTATCTCTACAATAAGGTAAATAATAGAACCTGTTTCATAAGATTGCCATGTTATAAGAGTTAAGTGAGTTAATAGATGTTGAATGCTTTGAATAGTGTTTGACACATAAAAAGCAATGTCTAAGTGCTAACTGAAACTGTACATTGGTGCTGTTACTGGCTGAATCTAAAACACAGGAAAAAGAAATGCAACTATTAGGCTTTGAACACTTAGAATTTCTGACATTGACGCAGGTGCTTGTATTCAATATGATATGTGGTAGATACTACCACTGCGGGTCAGAGAAGCTAAGTGTCTCATCTGTGGTCACACAGAGAGAAAGTGATGAAGCCAGGGAAGCTCATGTTCCCTCACTATACCCCTGAAATGGCCTAGGCATAGAGTGACATTCAAAATTCTCTTTCTGTCACCTTCTTACTAGAAGATTCTATATCAAGGTTTGTGGCTTTGAAAGATCAGGAAGCCTGGTGATTACTGCTAGACTTCTGTAAATGTAACTGAGTAGCTGAAAAAAAAATGTTTAGGACCTTGTTTGAAGGGTCTGTAATGTAAGGGCCTATATTTACTATCTATGTTATTCTGAATCTGCCTGCCCCTGTTAAAAAGGGGGTTTTAGCGCCTGTTGTTCACTATTTTTCTTTTACTGTTTTAACGTTGTGTTAAAGATCAATGAGCGCTAGTAAATGTTACACTAAACAAAATGTCCTTTCTTGTACTTTAAATACTGGGTTGGCCAGAAAGTTCTTTCAAGGTTTTCTGTAACACAGTATGGGAAAATCTGAATGAACTCTTTGACCAAACCAATATACTTGTTTTGATGGTCTGTGTTTACTTTTGTTTCTGGGGAACATGAGGAACGAACTGTTACCATGAACTGTCGCTGCTTTATCATCATCATAACTATTAAAGCTGCTACATGTTAGTGTTTCTGGAGGAGGCAGTACAGCTTTATGGTTAAGATATCAGACTCAGGAGCCAAATCACAGGCCGGAATCCCAGCTCTACCATGTAATTTGTTGTGTGACCTCGGTCTACATACTTAACCTCCCTTATTGGTGAATTGAGGACCAGTAATTGCTTTTCCACCTATTTCTGTTACTTATTGGCTCTTTCCTTATTCCATTAGCAACTGGAGTATTTAAATGCTATTCGCTTCAGAAAGGGATATCACAGTAAAAAGAGAGAAAAGAGAGTCAAAATAGCACTTTTGTGTTTCAAAATAGGTTCTATAATAAATGGAAGATATCATATTATTGAAGAAAAAGCCTTTGGATAAAGATATTTTGCTTATTAGTTTCATTTAGTTTCAAAAGTCTAAGCTGTGAAGGTCTCAGGGCATGAGAAGATTACCTCTTGAAATTAATAATTTTTTCTGAACAAGGACCACCATTTTCATTTTGCACAGGGCGTCACAAATTTTGTGGCTGGTCCTGTCTACCTGAAGTGTCCTGAAACAATTCTGAGTCCCCAACATAAATGGGAGCAGTATAATGATGCCCCATACCCACCAGGAGGGAGTAGAACTAGTTAAGAGAGAGTTCACACCTGAAGAAGCTTTGGAGCAGGGACACGGAGTACGCACAGTGATGTGCATGGAGTGATGATCACAGACCAGATGGGACAGCAGACACGTGGGTGGATGCTAGCCTGGATACTAGATGATACTGAGGAGCGGAGTCTCCCGGCTGATGCTCTGACATCCCACTGTGCTCAGTTACTTCAATTGTGTCCAACTCATTGCAATCCTATGGATTGTAGCCCACCATGCTCCTCTGTCCATGGGATTCTCCAGGCAAGACTACTGGAGTGGGTTGCCATACCCCTCCTCCAGGGAATCTTCCCGACCCAGGGATCGAACCTGTGTCTCCTGCGTCTCCTGCATTGCAGGAGGATTCTTCATCCACTGAGCCACCTGGGAAGCCCCTGACATCCCACTAGTGTCCTAGAAATCCTGATCTTCCAGGGAAAGACAGGGGAGAACTGGGATAGCTTGAGATTTTGTTTGCCACATCCTACCAAATGGGGGCGCAAAAGAAATTTAACCAAAATAATTTAAAAATGAATTTTTTTGCCTGAATGCATATATGGGGTGAAGATTTTTATCTACTACTCCATAAGTAAAAATGTGATTTATTTTATGAGTTTGAAAATTTATTTGTGCATTCATTGCTATTATGCATTTTGCATCAATGGTGGTTTTATTTAAATTTAAAGCTGATGGTTTTGTTGCTTCTATTTATACAGTGGAATTCTCCTGCTGGCAATCGGTTTTGATGCTGAATTAGTTTTCAAATGACTTATACTGAGTGATTCTTGGTAACCCAAATTAATTTCTTGGCCTCATGAATATTAGACTCTTAATTTTCAAACTTCTCTTTTTTGTGTACGTCCTGGAAAGCCAACATGCATTTTTTAAACTCTGAATTATGGAAGACAGGCAACCATCTGGAACTGGAAAAGTGTGGGGTTTCAGAAGAGCTCTTCACGTCATGAAGCATCATTCTCGTGCTCTCAATTTTGCCTTGTGTTATGGAGGACTATAGCGGCCACCTTGGGTCTCCTCTAGCACCAGCCACTCCAGACGGCACTGTAAGTAAATGGGATGTGTGACTCCCAAGTCTGAGGAAAATAAAACCCATATGACATAAGTTTTCCCCAAGAAAGCAAAATGTTTTGATGAGATTTAAGTCAGTGTTAAAAACTGTTAAAATAGGGCTTGCTTTGTTAGAGATTAAGTTTCTTAGTGCAGGGGTCCACAGTGTCTGTACACAATGTACCAAGAAACCATTTCTTCTCTGTCCTTGCAAGTGTCCCATCCATCTTTGATAGTGTCTGTGGGCCTGATAGCATGCCGTGACAGTGTATGCACAAGACCCAGAGAGTAGGTGTCAAGTAGGCATCAGCAAAGCAAGGGGTAAACACAGCAAATAAGATTGGACAGGACCTGGGAGGTGGGGAGAAGAAAGGATTTAGCTTCTAGTTTTGTCAGATAAGGCTTATCTGAAAAAGTATTGTAATCCAGTTTTAAAATGATAAACACATAGGCTGAAAGGGCCCCTGAGAAATAATCTGATCCATCCCCCAACCTCCAGGGAGGTTTTATCTAAACCATTTTTACCAAGAGGTGTCTGTTGCGTTCTTAAAATTCTGTAGGGAAGTGGATGTGACAGTCTCTCCAACATCCCATTACAATGCTTTATAACCACAACTGTCAGGAAGCCCCTCTTTATACATATATATCCTTTCCTTCTCTGGCTGGAGCCCATTGTTTCCTGTTCTATCCTCAGCAGAGAAATGTTCATATGTCTGGATACAGCTCCTGAATAATAATCCTTCCTATATTTAAAGAGACATTAAGTGACCTATTTCTTTCTCTTCTTGAGACTAAATAATCCCAGGGGCTTTCTCCTTTTTGCATTCGTCCACTTCCCATATCCCTCTCAAGTTTTTTATGTCTCAAGCTGGGGTTTCTTTACTTGGCAGGAGTTTTGACTTGTGGGGGATTTCTAACACCGTACCACCTTTCAAGTACTGCTTCTACATGGTTGATTTTCAAGAGTGTCTACGTAAACACTGTAAAATGGAGTGGGAATATGTCATTAGATTCTGTTTAAATGCAACGGGGCATTTCCCACACCACTCCCAGTCTCCTACTAAATTCAAAGGTCACTGCCACAGTAAAAGCAGGTCAGGAGCATGAGAGATGCCAGGGAGATTGTGGGAGCAGGCTTCAGCTTACTGGTGGGGGGTGGTGGGAAGCAAATTTGACTTCTTTAAGTTTTTAAAAATTTGACTACTTGATGTCATATCTTTAAGAGCTTCCTTAACTCCAGCCTAAATAACCCTAAGAGATGGTAATTTGCAAGCCCTGCAACCACTTTGGCTGCTTACCAACCATTTGCAGTCCAAGAATCAAGACCTAATTCTTCTCTTACCCCAAAGGGCTAGATGGCTCAGCTCTGGGACAGTCTGTGTATTTCTCCCATGGGTTTGGGCAAGTGGAGGCTTTTCTGAAGGAAGGCTGGGAGGAGTAGCAATTGTGGACAGTTGCATCCTGCCCCTGACCTCCTCCCAACTGAACAAAATCAATGCCCAGAATCTTTGCTTTTGAAAAGTCCTGCACTGTGAAAATGTCCTCTTCCCGGAGTTCTCCCTTCAGAGTTGGGTAATGGTCATTAGTTGAAGTTGGGAAGTAGAAGCATTGCTTCCAGACACAATATAGAAACCTCTTTTTTGAAAAGATAAAACCAAATTTCAGTGACAGAAGCCCTTAACTGTGTTAGAAGCAGATAGACTTCTTTTACAACAGGTGAAAAATTATGGAATCATTTCTATTACCTGGGAAATAAAAGCATCATCTATGAGCCTGTATTTTATAAAATACAAAAGATATCACAGATGTTCACTTTTGTTGTTGTCACTAAAAGCTTGCCTGAAAAGTGGTTTCCTGTGGACAGTGCTTCATGTGAAGTGTATATTCTATTAACATCTATGTTTATAATTATCCTGCAGTTTTATTTAGACGCGGATGGATAGAAGCAAAACATGGCAGCTTTCTCACAGATCCCAGCAGCTGATGGGCAGAGGTTAATTTGTCTGTACATGGACACATTAGCTTGTCACATCTGCTATTAATTGCAAACAGATATATTAGTCTAATTAAACATTGCAAGGAACTGACCTAAATTGTTCCATGCCTGTTGCTATATCGACTCCTCGATTAGCACACTTCAGGCTGCATGTTTATCCTTTCTCTACTGATAGGAAGTAACAGTCTTAACTCTACAGCTAGTAATGATTTTTGCCGTCATCACTGCTGGTATGTTAACTACGCCTGAAATGGGAAAATAAAACTCATGTGACATAATCATGTGAATTTGCTGCTGAACTACAGCCATTTCTACCCCATTGCCTTGACCAAGAGCATTTTCAAATGCTTATGTTCTGTGGCAGCTGTCTTAGTGGGTTGCATCCATTCTAATTTTGAAGCTCATTATTAGGACAAACAGTTGTGGTACATCAATAGCCCATCAGAATTAATTAAAGGGGGAACAGCAACTGAATGTTCATCAGCTCATTTGCAAGCAATCAGGGCAGAGGGTGTATCTTCCCTCAGATTTGACACTGGCTTATTTTGTGACTTCACTTGGGAGATGTTTAGTGTTGACCAGCTAGAAAATGTTTATATGTGGCAAGTATACAAATAGCAGAAGCCTGGTAATTGGGTACATTTTGAAGTTAATGATTAAGTGATGTACATTTCTGTCCTTCATTTTTATCAACACTAAGTTCTCCATTACAGCTATATTGACAGATCTTCTCTTCCCTGAAATAGATTGTCTCCCAGACTAAAACAGAAACCCTACTTTTTCTGTGCTGACAGTAGTATCTAGCATCTGGACTTTCAGTAAATATTGACTGCATGAAGAAAATTGAGAAAACTGGTTTCACCTCACGTGAGAGAAAAATCATCTATTTAAATATAAACCTCTTGGTAAGAATGTGAAGAACTTTTTCAAGATACCAAAAACAATATTTTCTTTAAAAGAAAAGAAAACTTAAGGTTTTTTTTCCCAACAAAATGATTTAGTAAAGACAAATTTTAAAACAACCTAAGTAGATTTTTACCAGTCCTTCAAAATGCTGACATTTAAGTCTTTGTTTTTTAAAATTGTATTTTATTGAAGTATAGTTGATTTACAGTATTATATTAGTGTCATATATACAGCACAGTGATTCACATATACATATATATTTGTGTCTGTGTTAGTCGCTCAGTGGTGTCCAACTCTTTGCAACCTCATGAACTGTAGCCTGCCAGACTCCTCTATCCATAGAATTCTCCAGCAAGAATACTGGACTAGGTAGCCATTCCCTTCTCTGGGGTTCTTCCTGACCCAGGGATAGAGCCCAGGTCTCCTGAATTGCAGGAAGATTCTTTACTGTCTGAGTAGGGAAGCCCAGCTATATATATATATATATATATATATACACACACACACACACACACACGTGTGTGTGTGTGTATGATCTTTTTCATTCTTTTTCCTTATTGCTACTGCTAAGTCACTTCGGTCATGTTCGACTCTGCGACCCCATCCCTGGGATTCTCCAGGCAAGAACACTGGAGTGGGTTGCCATTTCCTTCTCCAATGCATAAAAGTGAAAAGCGAAAGTGAAGTCGCTCAATCATGTCTGACTCTTCGCGACCCCATGGACTGCAGCCTACCAGGCTCTTCCGTCCATGGGATTTTCCAGGCAAGAGTACTGGAGTGGGGTGCTATTGAATATAGTTCCCTGTACTATACAGCAGGTCCTTGTTGACATTTAAGTCTCTGAATTGATACTGAAGAATGTTTGAAGATGAGGGCATTTTACCTTCTTGCCAAACATGCTCCCCCGTGGAAAACAGATTTCCTAGGCCTGACAGATTTTCAGGTAAGAACAGGCTTAGCAGCCTTTGCTGTGAGGGCTGAAGAGTTTGGCAGGAAAAGAGCAATTGAATTCTCTGTCTCCTTTCTCTTTTTCTTTATTATTTAGTACAGCAGCTTGGGCACTTGGAAATAAATGTTCTATGCATGCTTTTCCTAGCAGATTAGACCATGGATCTGCTGAATGATTGATGCAGTTAGTCTCCTTATACTGGAGACTCAGACCTGGAATATTGCTTTGGGAACCATTCAACTGGCTTCTCTTTCATTCTGGACTTTGTTCTCCCCTTGGCAGCATCAGGTCTCTGTGGCCCTGCTCTAAACTTACTGGCATCACTCTTCATGATTAAGCCTGGGCTTTCATTTTGATCTTGATGAGGGAAGTGATCTAATATTGTGAATTGAGGAGCAGAAGCCAACAAGTTTTTAGGAAGATCAGCTCTGTTTTGTTCCTTTTTTCCTCAGCTTCAGCTCTGGAGTTGAAAAGACCTTTGTCTTGATTATGTGTATGGACTCATCTTTTGTGGTAGGAAAATTCATTAAGTTTTCATTCAACAAGCACTAGAACTGGTGGCACAAAGAGGAGTTACAAATGGTTCTTGCTCTTTAAGGAGCTCATAGTCCAAGTTAAAAAGATACATTAACTATTGAATAATAGGAGGAAAGAACACGTAATACAAGGGAGAAGATCTGTTCTCCCTGGGGCAGAAGCCTGTCAGGAAGACTTCACATGGAAGACAATACATGGGTAGTATACTGAAAACAGCCATTAGCTTTTATTTTATTAAAAAAAATTTTTTTTTGAATGAAAGATTCTTTAAGTTCTATAGTGCTTTACAATTTTCAAAATTTTCATATACATGATTTCATGTAATCCCATAATAACCTTTTTGCCCTCACCCCTATATTGCCCCTGTCTCTACACTGGTGACCACTAATGTATTCTCTGTAGCTGTGAGTCTGCTTCTTTTTTGTTTTATTCACTAATTTGTTGTATTTTTTAGATTCCATATATAGATGATTTCATACAGCATTTGTCTTTCTCTGTCTGACTCATTTCACTTAGCTTAATGCCCTCAAAGTCCATTCAAGTTGTGCAAATGGCAAAATTTCATTCTTTTTGTGGCCAAGCAGTATTTCATCGTTCTAGGTTGCCCAGTAAGTTCATTTGAGTTTTTCCACAAGATGAGGTGGGAAAACCCAAACAAAAATTTTGGCCAACCCAATATATACACCACATCTTCTTTATCCATTCATCTTTTGATGGACATTTATTTATATTGCTTCCGTTCCTTGCCTTCACATAGAGCACAATACATTGATAGTGTATTGAAGAGACCCATTAGCTTTTAATCACCAGTACTTGAAGAGTTCAAGGGAAGTTGGTATCAAAGTGCATTGACTAATTCAATCATCCAGTAAATATTTACTGATGCCACCTATATGCCTGCTTGGAAGGCAGACAATGGGGATATAACAATGAAGAGAAAGATAAAGACTCTTCCTTATGGATCTTAAAGTTTAGTTGGAAGAGACAGTTATCAAATAATTACATGAAATGTCAGACAAGGATAAATGCTAAGAAGAAGAATAAAAAGAGGAGCAAGGGGATTAAAAAGTGGTGATGATGATGGTGGCAAGTTGTGTTATATCATGTGGGAAAGTCAGGGAAAGCCTGACCAGAATAAGATGATGTTTGATCAGATAGCTGAAGGAGTACCATAGTGGTCCATGTAGGTCTCTGGTAAGAGCATCCTAGGTAGCTGTCAACAGCTATGTCCAATTTGTCAACATTAGCAAGAATTAAAGAGCTTTATTCACTAAGAAAGAGAGCTTTACAACTTTCTGTGGTAGATAGTTTAATACTCCCACTTTACAGATGAGTAAAGTACCTTGCCAAGTCCTACACAGAGCACTCCCCAGGGCTCCTGGGAGCTTGGGTGACTTCTCATCTCCATAATCATTTGGGATCAACGTGTTTTTTTCCTTCTCTTTTGGTGTTGATTCTGAGTCCTGAGTGTCCAGACTACTCCTGGGTTTTCTCCTAAAGCAATGATTTCCACACCTGATCATCATATTTGCTCCCAATTTTAAAAATTACACATTAAAAAATATAGATAGCAAGACCCCATCTTTGGCGATTCTGATTCAGTAGGCCTGCGTATCCAGCTCCCTCAGGTATAATCTCCCTCAGCAATTCCAGACTTGAAAACCACTGTGGTAAAAGTGCTTCTTATACTTCAATGTGCATACAAGTTGCCCAGGCTCTTGTTAAAATGCAGATTCTGATTCAGTAGGTTTTAGGCTAGAAATACTTCATTTCTCACAAGCCAGAGATGCTGATCCTTGGACCACATTCTTGAGTACCAAGGGTCTATGCAGCATTGTCAGTAATGGAAATGGAGCAGCTCACTGGGATAAAGGGAATGAGGCACAGTCCAAACCCCAATATAAAAGAGGTGAATTCACCCGACTTCTGCTATCAAGCATCCACAGATGTTCCTCAAAGCCCAGGCCTCTGTCCCTTGAGAGTGGCCAGATGAAGCTGCTTCTCTGGATGCTGCATAAACAGCAGTTGAGATGGGGAGAGGTAGGGGCATGTGAAACTCTGGCTTGGTAGGGCAGCTTGGGGGCCCTGACATAAGCCTCTCTCCACCTCCCTCCTTCTCTACCCAAGCAGTGTCACTCTCTGTTTTGAGCTGAAGAAAACCCCAGCTGTCCACCTCCCTGCTTCCTGCACAGACTCCTCCACTGAACCATTCACCCTCAGTGCCTCTCGTCAGGGTCACCTTCTTTACTGTTACCTGCTTTGTGTGAGTCATTTTAATCTTTCCTATGAGATTGTAAGCTCTGAGAGGCTGTAGCACCCTTAGGAAGCTGAATTCATAGTAAGAAACACAGAATCTTGACACTGAAGGAGAGCTCATGAAATTCAATTTCCCTCTTAGGCTGTGCTTACTTTTACAATCTTCCACAAAGATAATTATGCAGCCCTTGCCTGAATACTGCCTGTTGTGAACAGCCCATTTCATCATGAATTGCTCAATTAAAAAAAAATTCACAGAATTGAAATGTGGCCTTTTCATTCTTATCACTGGACAGCCAAGAAGATGGGAATAATGATAAATAACTAGTATTTTTAAGTGCTTACTACATGCTCGGCTCTCTCCTAAATTGTGTGTGTAGTTTATTTTGTTTGATCTTCACAACAATCCTATAATTAACCTCCTTAGAGATAGAGAGGAGTCAAGTAAATTGTTCAAGGTCACACAGCTAGAAAGTGGAAGAGCCAAGATGCAGGGCAGACAGTCTGATTGTAGAGAACATACTGTCTGAATATATTAGGTTGGTACAAACATAATTGCAGTTTCAGAGTGTGAATTTTAAATCATTATAACTAGGCTCAAACATATCTTTATTAATCAGAATAAGAACCACTACAATCAACACATGTTTGCCAATGGCCATTGAGAAATAAGTTTGTTTATTCCTGTAATGTAAAACTCCATGCCTTGGGATTCGATGAACTCTTTGAAAGCATTTTCTTCTGGTTGTGGATGCATTTTCTCTGCAAAAAGTTGAGATTCTTGAAGAAGTGGTAGTCAGTTTGTCAGGAGAATATGGTGAATGAGGCAAAAATTTATAGCCCAATTCATTCAACTTAGAAGTGTTGGTTGTACAACAGGCAGTCAGATGTTGTCATAAAGAACTGGGCCCTTTCTCTTGATGAATGCTGGCTGTAGGCATTGCAGTTTTTGGTGGAGTTCATCAATTTCCTGAGTTTACTTCTCAGATGTAATGGTTTTGCCAGGATTCAGAAGCTGTAGTGGATCAGACTGACAGCAGACCACTAAACAGTGACCATGACCTTTTTCTCATGCAAATTTGGCTTTGGGACCTCTTCTCAGTCCAACCACTGAGCTGGTTATCACCGGTTGTCCGGTTGTTGTATAAAATCCACTTTCATCATGTCTCAGTCTGATCGGAAAATGGTTTGTCACTGTTGCATACAATAAGAGAAGACAACACTTCAAAATGATGATTTTTTAAAATTCTTGATCAGCTCACAAGGCACCTACCTATTGAGCTTTTTCACCTTTCCAATTTGCTTCAAATGCTAAATGATTGTAGAATGGCCAACGCTGAGTTCTTCAGCAACTTCTTGTGTAGTTGTAAGAGGATCAGCTTCGATGATGTTCTCGGTGGTTGTCAGCTTCCGATGGCTGGCCACTGTGTGCTCATCTCTAAGGCTCTCGTCTCTTTTGCAAAATTTTTGAACCATCACTGTACCGTACATTCATTACCAGTTCCTGAGCCAAATGTGTTGATGTTGCAAGTTGTCTTTGCTGCTTTGTGACCCATTTTGAACTCAAATAAGAAAATTGCTTAAATTTGCTTTTTGTCTAACATCATTTCCATAGTCTAAAATAAATATAAAATACATAGCAAGTAATAAATCATTAGCAAAAAAGGGGAGAAATGCACATTAAAAATGTGTATGGCATAACCACATTTATTTAAGAATATATTCCAACATCAAACATCAAAGTTCAACAGTGTAAAACCGCAATTACTTTTGCACCAACCTAATAGAATAGATTCATCCTGTAAAACCCAGTATGGTCTATCCATTGTTTGTTTGCATGAGCAAAGTCAAGGCCTCCCCAAAGGAAAGTGTGTACCAGTGAAATTCCTACTTAAACAAACAGACTCTGCTGCAGTTCAACCTGGTCTCGTGTGTTGGATTAACCAGACTCCTCCTTGAATGTGGTAGTATGGGTTGATGGTTTTGGAATTCCTATGACACTTAATGACGGTTTTCATGTTTATAGTCAAGAGTGGAGTGGGGGGTGTTCAAAAATCCTTCATCTAATATCTTTCTTTCCAAAAACATCAATGTTGAATTGGCCCTACACAGTGGAGATGAACTTCCAGTTTGCTGGTACCCAGATCACAAACATCTAATGACTTCCCATCCACCTTGGGATCAATCCCAACTCCTTACCATGGCCTACTGGGCCCTGTGTGAATCAGCCCCAGCTCTAGGTTCATTGGCCCAGACACATTCCTAACATTTGTGGGACCCAGGCAAGAGGTAAAAATTGAGGATCGCATTCCATATTTCTAAACATTAAAAATTTAAATCAAGCTAGTAAACTATTAAACAAAATATATTATGTTCTCCCATTTTGGCAAACATACCTTTCTAATGACAAAGGTGAAAAAAATGTGTGAAGCTGTGGTTTATGGATTTATATAACTGAAGTTCTATAAGATATTAGACATCTGGATTTAATTATCATCGTGTATATCTGGGTGTTTAAGAAAGACAAAATTAAAAGATTAAGATTTTTATGTTTTCAAAGTTTAGTTTTCTTCTAAAATAGTCAGATTATCTATTAGGTTAAAAGGCAAATACAAATTGTAATTAATGACTATCAGAGTTTTGAATGCAATTAGTAAAGTTGAAATTTTATTCAACTTTTAAAGCTACTTTTGCTTAATTTTTTGAAAATTAGCTACCAGTCAATATTTTATAATGTAAAATAGGCAAAACCCTGGATCTAGTTGTCTCAGTATCATGCTTCACACCTGTCAACATCTGAGCCTACCTGTCTACAAATTTAGGAGAAATATGTATTGATTTATATTGAGGGATGTTTCCAGTGTCCATACATAACCTGCAAATACCACCTGAATTTGTGTACTGCAAGAGCCAGGAAATGGCACGGGAAGAGAAACAAGGAAATGAGTACTTTGTGCTATGGAGAACAACCTTCCTTCTGCAAGCATCAACCATGTTCATGTTTTCTGAGAAGAAGGATTTAAAAGTTAATAGATTTGTCTTTTTTGTAAGCCAAAGTGTTTCCATGTCTCAAAACCCTCACTCACTGTAGTCTGAATAAGGCTATGTCAGCTCAGCAAAACTCAAACCTTTGCAGTTGGACACAGTTGCCTTTTGCTTTAAGGACACAGAGCCAGAGATATGCAGAAACAATTGTCTGGAACCTGGGTGGAGCAAGTGATGAGGGCGGCTGCTTAAAATTACAGGTTGTGCTGTTGTAACCAGAGCAGATCACCAGCTTCTATGCAATGGAGGCATCCATATGGCTGTCATTTCTGGGGATATGTGTGCATGTGTGTGATACGTAAGGCTCTCTGAAGCAGAGGCTGAGGACGGGGTCGGGGGGAGGGGGGCCCTCTTGTCTGGTATAAGTTGGGTATTGCACTGGCCTTGTGTGTGTGTGTGCTCAGCCGCTTTCGATTCTTTGTGGCCCCATGGACTGTAGCCCACCAGGCTACACTATCCGTGGAATGTTCCAGGCAAGAACATTGGAGTAGGGTGTCTTTTCCTACTTCAGGTGATATTTCCGACCCAGGGGTTGAACCCAAATCTCTAGGGTCTCCTACATTAGGAGGCAGATTCTTTACCACTAGCACTGCCTGGGAAGTCCTTGCTGATTTTCAAACACACCCAACATTATCCTGCCTCAGGGCCTTTGTACTTCATCATGGAATCTCTGCCTCTAGAACTTTGCATTGCTTGCTTCCTCACTTAATTTGGATCTCTGCTCAAATGTCAGCCCTTTGAGAGGCCACTCTGGCCACTCTATCTAAAAGAGCATGCCTGCCCCATCATTGTCACCCTCTCTGCATTGCATTTCTTTGTGGCTCTTATTAATAATTGAAATTAGATCATACATTTGTCTTCCTCACCAGGATATCAGTTATGTGAAGAGGGGAGCCCTGTCTCCAATGCCTGTCTTGGCTGCTCAGTAATATTTGTATGAGTGAAGGAAGGAAAAAATTTGGAATAAAATCTTTTTATCACAAGGAAGGAATGATTCCACTTTACTTTGAGGTTTTTGGTAAGGACTATCCTTTGCCCTCCAGGATTTCTTGGGTTCCTAGGTAACAGCTGGGGCCAGGATCACTTCTTTCCCCTTGCAGGCTCCCTGAAGCTTTGACTTCCCCCTTCAGTGTAATGAAGAACAAAGCAAGTGCTGCACTGATCAAATTAGCAATACTTTTCTTATCCCTACCTAGGAAGCTGTGGTGCTGCCTGTCAATTATAACAGTGCTTTTTCTATGGCAGAAAAGAACAGGGACACAATATTATCAGAGGCCAAGATAATCTGCCTTCAACTAATACCAATTAACACTTTCCTAGTGACAAGACTAGCAGTGAAGTGGTGGTTTTTATATTTTAGGGAACAGATACATGAGGTTTCATTTTCTGTCTCTGGAAGAGAGTCAATCTAGACACTACACATGCAAGGCCTTGGCAGAAGGTTCTTTGCTTAGGAGTTCAAACCATAAGTTTCTGATCATTTTGTTGAAAGACACCGAGAAAATGTAAGAAAGAAAAGAAGCTAGAACCCTGCCTTTGAAAAGCAAGTGAAATTTTATTACAGAAATGCTCAAAGAAGTGAGAGTTAAAGTCTACTGACTGATTTCCATATTGTATCAACTGTCTCCAGTTGACCCCTTTCCTTTCTATTCCAGATTTTCACATCTTTGTTTCTCTTGGGACCCCTGAAGACATTGCCTGGAACTTGCAGAGATAACTAGACTATCAAGTCTCCCTGCATAGCCCTTGATGAAATCTAATACCCATTCATTAAAAGTAAACAAAATGAAAAACCTCTCTGAAAAAGAGAAATAAAGAGAAACTTTCTTAACTTGACCAAGAACCTCTACCAAAAAGTCCTACAGTTAACATTATGGTTATGGTAAAAGACTCAATGTTTTCCCTGTAAAACTGGTAACAAGAGGAGAATGACCACTCTCATATGTAGTACTGGAAGTTCTGGCCAGGACAGTAAGGCAAGATAAGGAAATGAAAGATACATATCAGAAAGGAAGAACCATCCCTATTTGTAGATGACATGATTGTTTTAATAGAAAAATCCCAAGGAATATATATATAAAAACCTATAGAACCATAAAGTGAATTCAGCAAGGTTATAAGATACGGGATAAACATACAAAAGTCAACTGCATTTCAATATACCAGCAATTAATGTGTGGACACTGAAATTAAAAATATTTAGAGTCACTCAAAATAGTAAATACTTAGATACAAATCTAAAACAAATGTATAGAACATGTGTGATGAAAACTATAAAACACTGTTGGAAGACATCAAAGAAGATCCAAGTAGTATATGGAGAGACATATATTCAAGAATTGAAAAATCCAACATAGTAATGATGCCAGATATCCGCAAATCAATAAGCAGGTTTAATGCAATATTTTCCCTAGATATTGGCAATATTATTCTAAAATACACGTGGAAAGAAAAATAAATTAAAATAGTTAAAAACATTTTTGAAAATGAAAAGTGGGGAAAGTCAGTTTCCATGATTTCAAGATTATGTAACTACAGAAATCAAGACTGTATAGTATTGAAAGGGTTAGACACAGAGATCAATGGGTATAGAATAGAGGAAACCAAAAATATCTCCACACTAATATGCCTAACTGATTTTTGACAAAAGCGCAAAAGCAATTTGATGGAAGAAAATAGCTTTTTCAACAAAAGTGCAGGAGCTGCTGGATATCCACAGGCAAAAAAGTGAACCTCAACTTCAGTCTCACACTTTATACAAAAACTAATTTAAAATGGATCACAGAATTAAATAAAATACTAAAATAAAAAACTTTTAAGAAAAAAAAATAAAATCTTTACGATCTAAGGCTAGGCAAAGAAAGAAAGAAAAAGAGAGAAGGTGAAGTCGCTCAGTCGTGTCCGACTCTTTATGACCCCATGGACTATAGCCTACCAGGCTCCTCCGTACATGGAATCTTCCAGGCAAGGGTACTGGGGTGGGTTGCCATTTCCTTCTCCAGGGGATCTTCCCAACCCAGGGATCAAACCCAAGTCTCTCACATTGCAGGCAGACGCTTTACCATCTGAGCCACCAGGGAAGCTAAGGCTAGGCAAAGAGTTCATATATTTGATACCAAAAGCACAGTCCATAAAGAAACAGCAAATTTTATTTCATCAAAATTAAAAACTTTTGTGCTGTGAGCAACCCTTTAAAGAAGATGAGAAAACAAGTTCCACAGTGGGGTAAAATGTTTGTAAACCACATTAGCTGACAAAGAAACATTGTCTTGAATAAATAAAGACCTCTCAAAACTTAACAGTAAAAAAAAAAATGCAATTAGAAAATGGACAAAAGACATGCACAGACATTTCACTGAAAAAGACATACAGATGGCAAATAAGCACATGAAAAGATGCTAAACATCACAAATCATTTGGGAAATGCAAATTAAAACCATAATGAGATATCACTACACACCTGTCCAAATGGTTACAATGATAAATAATGACAACACCAAATGCTGGTGAGATAGAATAGAAGAAACTGGATCACTCCTACATTACTCGTGAGCATATAGAATGGTACATCCACGCTGGGAAAGTGTTTGGCCTTTTATTAGAAAGCTAAATGTGTACCTAGTGTATGACTTCAACTTGGCAGTTATACTCCAGTCATTTATTCAAGAAAATGGAAACGTGTTCATGCAGAAACCTGTTTGTGAATGTTCAGTTTAACTTAATTTGTAATAGCCCCAAACTGGAAATGATCCGTGTTCTTCAATGAGTGAATAGGTAAACAAATTATGATATATTGATATCATGGAATACTACTCAGCAATAAAAAGAAAGGAAACATTGATACAGCAACAACCTGGATGAATCTCAAGGGAATTATGCTGAGTGGAAAAAGTCAATTCCAAAAGGTTATATACTATGTGATTTCATTTATATAACATTCTTGAAATTATAAAATTATAGAAATGGAGAACAGATAAGTGTTTGCCAGATATTAAGAATGGGTAGGGGTAGGAGAGGAGTGAGTTTGGCATTAAAAG
The DNA here is from genome assembly GCF_033118175.1 of Dama dama. Lineage (NCBI taxonomy): Eukaryota > Metazoa > Chordata > Mammalia > Artiodactyla > Cervidae > Dama > Dama dama. Next base: position 52,473,294 of record NC_083700.1, read on the forward strand.
GTAAATACAGGGATCTTTGTGGTGATAGAAATGTTGTACTTTTGGACCATATCGATGTCAATATCCTGATTGTGCCATTGTACTATAGTTTTTCAATATGTTACTGCTGTGGAATCATGGCCTTTCTCTATGTCTTACAACTGCATGTAAATCTATCTCAAAATAAAGAGAGTAATTTGAGAAAAGCAACACATGTAAGATTAAATGTCTGAGAATAATCAAAATTAATAAAAATGAAAGCAGTGATGTTTTACTAGAGATTAAATCATACTATAGAGACCTTTCAATTAAAGCAATATGGTACCAAAATAAAAGACCAATGAAATAGAATAGAGATTCAAGAAATAGATCTTAGTAAGTATGGGAAGTTAACATATGCCAAAGGTGATGTTTCAACTTTGGGGAAAAAATAACTGATTTAATAAAAATACTGGCATTACACACCAGTCAAAATGGCTGCTATCCAAAAGTCTACAAGCAATAAATGCTGGAGAGGGTGTGGAGAAAAGGGAACCCTCTGACACTGTTGGTGGGAATGCAAACTAGTACAGCCACTATGGAGAACAGTGTGGAGATTCCTTAAAAAACTGGAAATAGAACTGCCCTATGACCCAGCAATCCCACTCCTGGGCATACACACCGAGGAAACCAGATCTGAAAGAGACACGTGCACCCCAATGTTCATCACAGCACTCTTTATAATAGCCAGGACATGGAAGCAACCGAGATGCCCATCAACAGATGAATGGATAAGAAACCTATGGTACATTATACACAATAGAATATTACTCAGCCATTAAAAAGAATACATTTGAATCAGTTCTAATGAGATGGATGATAAGTAAGCCAGAAAGATAAACACCAATACAGTATACTAACGCATATATGTATGGAATTTTAAAAGATGGTAACGATAACCCTATATGCAAGACAGGAAAAAGAGACACATGTATAGAACAGACTTTTGGACTCTATGGGAGAAGGCGAGGGTGTGATGATCTGAGAGAACAGCATCGAAACATGTATATTATCAAGTGTGAAACAGATCGCCAGTCCAGGTTGGATGCATGAGACAAGTGCTCGGGGCTGGTGCACTGGGATGACCCAGAGGGATGGGATGGGGAGGGAGGTGGGAGGGGGGATCGGGATGGGGAACACATGTAAATCCATGGCTGATTCATGTCAATGTGTGGCAAAAACCACTACAATATTGTAAAGTAATTAGCCTCCAACTAATAAAAATAAATGAAAAAAATAAAATTAAAATACTGGCATAACTTGCTTTCCATCTAGAAGAAAACTAAAATTATACTCTTCTCTCTCATCACATGTAAAAATAAATCCCAATTATATTACAAATTTAAATAGAAAATAAAAGGCAGAAAATTTCTAGAAGAAAAATCAAGAGAAGATAAGGGTAAGCAGTATCTTTTGAAGTGAGTCTTAATTTTTACTCTGTTTCCCCAAAGACTAATATTTGTACTTAAATATTCACACATGACTTATGAGCCTGGAAAGAAGTATGGAAGACTATATGATAAAGTGTTAATGTTGGTTCCTAAGTCTGGGGTGAGGAGAAGTATGGGGTCAGGAGAAAGGGAAAGGACAGGTGAATAAACAGAAAGGTTAAAGGCAAGGGGAAGTGTATTGAGAACTTCTTTAAGGGGCATGTATAATATGAGCACATTTGTATAAAAGTTTATATGTAAGTGTCTGTTTGAGCCTAAAACATGTATGAAATCATAGTCACAGAAACATTAACAATGAATATCTCAAGAGTGGTAGAACTTAAACAATCTTTTTTTTTTTTTTCTTCCTTATTTATAACTGACTTTGTAACAATAAGAATTCCTCATTTATATATGCGTAAGAATCAGTAACCCTATATTTTAACTTGGGGTTAAACCAACACATGTTTTGTAAGTATTTTTGTGTCATGGAAGAGAATTTCCCTGGGAGACACCAGGAGAGAAGCTCTCTGCTTTGGAGACACTCTGAGTGACTTAGACAATAGGCACTTATTTTCTCATACTTCTGGAGGCCAGAAGTTCAAGATCAAAGCATTAGAAGGGTTGGTTCCTTTTGATAGCAAATGAGGCCCACACCTCAGCTTGTGCTGGACATTTTCTGTTTCTTTACATCCTCTTTCCTCTATATGTACCTGATGTCCTCTTACAAGGACCTTAGGCATATTAAATTAGGGCTCACCCCAACGACCTCATTTTAGCTTAATCATCTTGATAAAGACTCTATGTGTAAATGTTGTCACATTCTGAATAACGGGGGTTAGAACTTCAATGTGAATTTTTTTGAGGGGGGACACAGTTCAACTTGCAACACTCTTTAAACCTAGATGTGATGATGGCTCCTTGCTTTGCTGGTTCCCTGGAGGGCTCCATCATCTCTTGTTGGTTCCCCAAATGTTTCCCACTCCTCCTTAGAGTCTGTTCATCAAATTCCCTTCAGGGATCCTTTTAGTGTGCTGTCTTTTACCTGCAGGAGTTGTGACTGGCATTACATCCAAGGGGCAATATTGAGTAGACACTGGGACATTTGAAACTATAATTCAGAGGAGAGGCCCAAGATGACTCCAAGGCTTCACACCTGTTCATTTGGTTATCACTGGTACCATTTTGCAGATTCTGTGATGGAGGGAAAGGAAGGTAGTGCTGAGGACACTCTAGAGTTGCCTGGGAGGGAATGATTTTTAGGAGGCTAAGAAATTAAACAGTGGAGAGGTAATGGAGATAGCAATTTAAAGGTATCTGTATTAAATAGCCCCCTGGGGCTTCTCAGGTGGTACAAGTAGTAAAGAATCTGCCTATCAGCACAGGAGACGCAAGAGAAGAGGATTCCATCCCTGGGTCAGGAAGATGCCCTGGAGGAGGAAATGGCAACCCATTCCAGTATTCTTGAGTAGGAAATAACACGGACAGAGGAGTCTGCCGGGCTACAGTCCATGCAGCTGCAGTCAGACTTGCCTGAGCAACTGAGCAAGCACATGTATTAAATAGAAGGACATTTAATGGAAGTTGCGTTATGACCGAGCAAATTATTCTACAGCACAACTCTGTGTGTGTTTAGAGAAAAGAAGGGAGGAATCGGGGGAGGGAAAGATTGAGGATATATGGACAGGACACAGAGACAATTCTGGAATTAGGCGTGTATCCGTAATAGAGCAAAACAATAAGTAGCACAGGGGAGAGAAACTGGCTTTTGAGAGGAGAACTCTACCTCTATTGAGAGGGAAGATGAGTAAAGGTTTGCAAGGTAGTAGAGCCAAGAAGAAATGGAGGAGACTTTGTTTCTCAACATCTTTAATTTTACCTCATTTCACCTCTGAGTTGAAATCGAAGTTGCTATGAAAAAGTGCTTTTACGTTCCTGATTGGTTGGTTTCTTATTACAATTTCCTAGAAATTCTAAATACCTAATGTATTACTTTTATGTGCAGAATCTGCCCAGCATTGCTATGCATCTATCATGCAAGATAAGTTACCAGTGAATCTCCTCATACGAATATTAGCACAGTTCTTATTCTTTATGTCACAATAAATGTTGAAAATATCCCCTAGTTGCTTATAGATGTCATTTACAGTTCTTATCTTATTTGTTAAGGTACACACAAATTTGTGGCCATTTTAAATATAGATGAACAGGGACTTTGGGCTTACCCTATATATTAATTTGGAAAAGTAATCTAGAAAAAGATTTTCAAGCTAAAGAAGTGCCCTTCATTTTAGTTTCCACAATGGAACTGTTAGGATACATTATGTTAGTAATTCAAAAGCAATACTATATGATGAAGTGGATGTACTAAATATGCCTGGCTTTAAATACATTTTCATCCTGGAAAGACTTGGAGATCCTCTGGACTAATTCACCTCATTTTATAGATGAAAACACTGAGGCCCAGAGAACAAAACGTCTGGGCCCAAAGCCCCATAGCTAGTTGAGGGACTAGAATCCAGAACCCCTACTCCATGGACGGGCTTTGTGTTCCCAATTGGACTTCCTCCCCCTGAAGTCAAAACAATCATGTTTTAAAAGCATTTGATTGTCTTCTAGGTTTGACCTGCCATGACAAAAGAATTTTTTTTAAACTATGCTCTTTAATAGTATAGTTGCAACACTATTTATAAATAGCCAAGACCTGGAAACAACCTAAACATCCATCAACAGATGAATGGATAAAGATGTGGTACAATGCAATATTACTCAGCTGTAAAAAGAATGAAATAATGCCATTTGAAGTAACATGGATGAACTTAGAGATTATCACACCAAGTGAAGTAAGCCAGACAGAAAAAGACAAATACCATGTACTGCTTATATGTGGAACCTAAAGAAAAGATACAAATGAACCTATATATAAAACAGAAATAGACTCCTAGGCATAGAAAGCAAGCTTATGGTTATGAAAGGAGAAATGAGGCAGGGAGAGGAATAAATTAGGAATTTGGGATTAACAGATACACACTACTATACGTAAAACAAACAAGATCCTGCTGTAGAGCACAGAGAAATATATTCAATATTTTATAATACCCTATAAGGGAAAAGACTCTGAAAGGGATATATGTATATATATATCCATGGGCATATATATATATATATATATATATACACACACACACACATGTATATATATATATATACATGTATATGACCAAATCACCTTGCTGTACACCTAAAACTAACACGACATTGTAAATCAACTATACTTCAATTTTAAAAATGGGCATTCAACAAAGTAACTTCAAAATGAGAGTGAAGCCCAGTCTCCTGTGGCCAGATCAAGATGCTCTAGAACAGGCTGTAGTTCTCACTTGAGCAGTATGTATTAAGAGCTCACAAATGTAAGTATAATTGCCTCCTAGTCAATGACCTACTTGATCAGCAAATGAGGAGGGAGTAATTCCCAGGAATGTTAAGTGAGCAGCGCTGTGGCCTCTGGCTGAAGCCAATCAACCCTGGTAACTGAGTCTAAGAAGAGATCATTTATTCATTCAACGATTCAACAAACATTTGTTGAATGTCCCCTATGTACTAGAAACTGGACTAGGCATTGGGGGTAGAGCAGAGGACCAATCCATTTGTCCACTCTGGGAGAGGGAATAAAAATCTGTGTATGAATCAAGGACATATGTGTGAGGGCCCACATATGCATGGGCCCACACTCATCTCACATGCTAACAGAGTAATGCTTAAAATTTTCCAAGCCAGGCTTCAACAGTATGTGAACCGTGAACTTCCAGATGTTCAAACTGGATTTAGAAAAGGAAGAGGAACTAGAGATCAAATTGCCAACATCCATTGGATCATTAAAAAAGCAAGAGAATACCAGAAAAACATCTACTTCTGCTTTCTTGACTATGCCAAAGCTTTTGACTGTGTGGATCACAACAAACTGTGGGAAATTCTTCAAGAGATGGGAATACCAGACCACCTTACCTGTCTCCTGAGAAATATGTATGCAGGTCAAGAAGCAACAGTTAGAATCGGACATGGAACAACGGACTGGTTCCAAACTGGGAAAGGAGTACGTCAAGGCTATGTACTGTCACCCTGTTTGTTTTAACTTCTATGCAGAGTACATCATGAAAAATGCTGGGCTGGATGAAGCACAAACTGGAATCAAGATTGCCAGAAGAAATATCAATAACCTTAGATATGCAGATGATACCACCCTTATGGCAGAAAGCGAAAAAGAACTAAAGAGTCTCTTGATGAAACTGAAAGAGGAGAGTGAAAAAGCTGGCTTAAGACTCAACACTCAAAAAATGAAGATCATGGCATCTGCTCCCAACACTTCATGGCAAATAAATGGGGAAACAATGGAATTGGTGATAGACTTTATTTTGGGGGGCTCCAAAATCACTATAGATGGTGACTGTAGCCATGAAATTAAAAGATGCTTGCTTCTTGAAAGAAAGGCTGTGACCAACCTAGACAGCATATTAAAAAGCAGACACATTACTTTGCTGACAAAGGTCCATCTAGTCAAAGCTATGGTTTTTCCAGTAGTCATGTATGGATATGAGAATTGGACTATAAAGAAAGCTGAGTGCTGAAGAATTGATGCTTTTGAACTGTGGTGTTGGAGAAGTGTGTTGGAGAAGATTCTTGAGAGTCCCTTGAACTGCAAAGAGATCCAACCAGTCCATCCTAAAGGAAATCAGCCCTGAATATTCACTGGAAGGACTGACACTGAAACTGAAGCTCCAATACTTTGGTCACCTGATGTGAAGAGCTGACTTATTAGAAAAAACTCTGATGCTGGGAAAGATTGAAGGCAGGAGGAGAAAGGGACAACAGAGGATGAGATGGTTGGATGGCATCACCAGTTCAATGGACATGAGTTTGAGCAAGCTCCGGGAGTTAGTGATGGACAGGGAAGCCTGGTGTGCTGCAGTCCATGGGGTTGCAAAGATCTGGACATGACTGAGCGACTGAACTGACTTATGAAGGCTACCTACCATATGCAGAAGGCCCAGCATGGATCAAAGACAGATACCAGAGCAAGCTTCAAATAACATTGTTTATTCAACACTCCTTGTTTCAGGTTGTACTTGCCAGGATCTCACTTTCAGAGAATCAAAAAAATATCATAAAGGATTTATTTCACATAAATTCCTCATCTCCAATCCATACCTGAAGCTCTCTTTACTGACCCTATATCCCTCCCTATTGACATTATGTCTATTAACACTTTCAACCATACCTTCTTCTGTAAGAATTGTGTGTGTTTTGATTAGTTAGAATGATTTTGCCGTAGTGCTGAGGAAAGGTCTTTTTTTTAAAAACTGAAATAAATGCTGTTTTCTACATGCCAGCACAGAGCTACTTGGTTTATACATTGCATTGAAAAGTAGGTATGCTTTTTCATTTCATAAATGAGGAAATAGAGAAATTAAGCAGTTTGTCTAGAGTACTACAGGTTTTATGGTGGCAGACTCAGGACCCTGGTCCCAAAGTACATGCTCTTCCTTCTGCACCAAGCCACCCAGGATCCTGGGAATCAACCCTGGAGGGCTTTCCTGAGGAGGCTACACAGCTGGGGAAGTGGTACCAGGAAGGTCTACATGCTCTGCAATTACTAGCTGCCCAGTGATGAGCAGTGGAGACAGTGTCAAGTCAGGGCGTTGTGTCCTTTTATCTTAAAACCTGTTAAAGTTGATAATTTTTTCGTAGGCATTGTTTGAGGTTCCAATTAATAATAGGACAGGGTTAAGAATAACTTCCACTTATTTATATCTTCCTATGTACCAGGAATGGTTCCAAGCACTTTATATGAAGTAATTCATTTAGTTCTCATAATGGTCCTCTGAGGTAGGTCTTTTCATTACCCTGCTAGATGAGAACATAGAGGTACAGAGGCTAGGTCACTCACCCAAAGTTATATGGCCAGGAAGTGATAGGAGCCAGGATTCAAACCTGGTAGAATGTTTCAGGGTTCTTAACCAATACTACGTCCACACTTCATCAAGGAAATGATGGAGTAGAATAGACACCCAAGGAAAGAGAGAAATGCAGTGTAGTGTGGTGAGGCATACACAAGGCACTGCATAGGTTAGAGGAGAGCTGAGCCTAGGAAGAAAATACCATGACTTGCCCAGTGAAGAAGGCAGAGAATGAATTATTGACAAGAGAAAATGGCTTGTTCCAAGATCAGAGACAAGACAGCAAGGCATCTCCTGATGATTCGTGTGGCTGGAGACAGGGTGGCTCTTAGGAGGGTGGAAAAGGAGACAAGGAGGATGCAGGCTGATGTTAAAGGCACTGGAATAGTCCACCAAGGAAAGTGACCCTCCACAGAGAAGCACCGTAAAGGGTTAAGCAGGGAAGTGGCATGACTGCATTTGTGTGTGGAGTTTTGTGGAGCGGGCAACACTGGAGGTGCTGCGATGGGTTAGAAGGCCATTCATGCATCCAAGTGAGATAAGAAGAAAGCTTGAACCAAAGCAATGTCCTACCCTGTCAGTGAACAGAAGGAGGTGGGCTTGGGAGAATCTCGGGAATGTAAAGTTAGCAAGGCTTGGGAGACCAGTTATAGGTGAAGTGAGGGACTAGGAAGAGCCTGGGGTTGACTCGCTTTCTGCAGAATTGGTGGATGCTGACGTGGTTCACCAAGGAGAGAACTGACCGCAAGAGGAATACCACCAGCCAGGAGATGCTGAATGTGCCATTCTAGGTGTTCTAAGCACTTGATGCATATTAACTGGTTTATCCCTAGTAAGAGCCCTAGTAAGGGCTTCCCAGGTAGCTCAGTGCTAAAGAAGCTGCCTGCCAATGCAGGAGACATGGGTTCGATCCCTGGGTTGGACACAACTTAGCAACTAAACAACAACAAGAGCCCTGTGGGGAAGGCATTGTATTATCTACATGGCATAGGTGAAGAGAGAGAGGCACAGGGTTAAGTAATTTGCCCTTCTGCAGCTGTTGATTGGTAGTGTCAGGATCTGAACTCAGACAGCCTGGCAGCAGATTCTGTGTGGCTGACCACCACACTATGCTCCAAGTAAGACAGTGAGCTCAACTTTAGGCATCTCAAAATTGAGATCCCTGCAGAGTCATCAAATGACAATTTCCAGCAGGAAGTCAGGCACATGGGCCTGAGCTTAGGGTGAAGATCCAAATTCTTCCTCCAGCTCAGACTAGATACAGTGCAAAGGGATCTTCTGCAATTGGACAGCCAGCAGCAGACCCTCCTGATATGGTCATTTTTGGGGCTTATGGACTCATTATCCCAACTATATTGGGACACATGAAGTTTGTGAATAGATTTGTAGCTATATGCTTAATGATGTGGGCTTGAAACTTTGGTAAACACGGCTAGAAACCACTGGGCATCAATTTAAGGGAGAGATTGTGGTTACAAAAATGACTCATCACCTGAGATTCTTTCTGGAATAAGGTGGTGGAATGATTAAATAGATAAAATACAGCCAGGACTCTCACTATGTCACATGATTCTGGGTACAGTGAAGAGATAAGCCCTGATATGGAAAAAGACTGACAGAATTAGAGGGTAAAAACTAGCCTCAAGGTGTAGGAAATAACCAAATTAAATGGGCTGCTTGCAGGCACAAGTCTACTGTGGGCTAATTTGTTTCCTGCAAAAAGGAAAAAAAAAAACCCTCAACTCATTTTTGTCTTCTTAAATTTTAAACAGGCACTGCGTAATTGCACTCCCCTTGTCTTAAGATTGTTGCTGAAGCAAAGGGGATGGAGGGGAGGAAAAGAGAGTGGAAGATGGTGGGTGGGTGGGGGCAGAAAGAGAAAGAGAGGGGGAGGGCAGGAGATGGCAAGAGAAAGAGACGAGGAGAGAGAAGAGGAAGTGCTTTGGGGTCCATCTTCATCTCATTGCTTATCAGGGATGCTAATAACATCCCACCTGCCAGGACAACCAGGAGATGGGTATGTTTCATCTGAGCATCTTCTCTTTGAAATATCAGTGCTTGCTCTTTTTCTGAGGAAAATTTCAACTTCAGTTTTCTTTCATCTCTGACTCTGCATGAGAAGCTATAGTTTAACAGCACTTAGTGGACCAATTGATTAAACACTGACCTCATTTGGTGTCTCAACCCAGACAGGATATAGGGAAAGTATGAAGCCTGTTTTGCCAGACTACATGTTCATGTTTTCCCCATCCCTGTGGGACATTTGCTCATCTATCATATATTTGTAAAAGGTTTATTATGTGCCAGGCTCTGCCTCAGATGATGGGAACAGCAAAGGAAAAAGCTTACAAACCTCTGAGGAGGAAAGGTCTACAGACTATGGTGCTGTTTGGTAACTGCTGCCAGGAGAGAAATGTGGGTGTGCCATTGATAGACATATAATGAGCATGAAACCAAGGGTTGGTATCAGATGTCAGAGCAAGCTTCCTACAGGCAGTGGGGATAACTGAGCAGAGATCCGAAGGCTAAACTGCAGCTAGTCAGATTGAGAGGGCAAGAGGAAAGGTGCAGGTGCAAAAGTCCTGAGGCCAGAAAAGAGAAGGCACATGGGACTGGATGTAGTTTAGCATGGCTAACGAGCATGAAGAGTGGGCAAAGAAAAAAGAGGCAAGTTGGTCTGAAAGGAAAGCCTGCAGAGAGGTAAGCAGAAGGGTTTTGGACAGCAAACCCTATTAAAAACCTAAGGAGTTTGGCTCTTACCCTGATGACAATATGAGCCATTAAAACGAACAAGGTGTTGGCACGATCAGACTTACAGTGTACAAATGCTGTGCTGGCTGAAGTATGGGTAATGACTTGAGGATGCAGAATTGGAGAGGAACCATTGGGATGTTGCGGTAGCAATACAGATGGGAGAAGATGCTAGCCTGAGCTTATACAACGGTTTGGTGATAGGTTGGTTTCAGAGGATTTAGAAAGAGGGTGAAACCAGCGGTCAAGGATGTAGCCGTGATCTAGTGAGATTGTGCAGAGAGGTCTCTGGGAAGGGGCCTGCAGCTCTCACTTGCTCTGTTTGCTACTTTATGTTTCCATTTCCTCACTCCATGCAGCTGTTCATCCATTCAGCAAATTCATTATATATAATCTATGCCCTTGAGGGGCTTACAATTACATAAACAATTAGAAAACCACAGCAGGTTACATCAGCATATTAGGGTAAGAGGATGGAAAATGTAAAGGGTTGCATACTCAAAAACCTATTTTGGCTTCTTCCTTTCATTCAGAAGGAAAACCCAACCCCTTAGGCACTTATTGGAATTGATGTTAGTATGACAGAATCACAACAAATGCCATGCTAATGACCCTCATGAGATCTACACCCACATTCCCAACTCTTTTCTAAAAACCTTGACAATTTGTCCTTTAGAAACATCAAACTTGGCATTTCTGAAAACAACTGAAGAATCCTCCTTCTGTGTCTTGGTGAATGGTGTCACCATCTACTAATCATTCAAGCCCCAAACTTGAAAGGTCACTATTATTTTTCCTGCTCCCGCATTGCACATGATGATGGTGATGATTTAGTCACTAAGTCTTGTCCGACTCTTGTGATCCCATAGACTGTAGCCAGGCTCCTCTGTCCATGGGATTCTCCAGGCAAGACTATTGGAGTGGGTTGCCATTTCCTTCTCCAGGGGATCTTCCCAACCAAGAGAGCGAACCCAGGTCTCCTGTATTGCAGGCAGATTCTTTACCCACTGAGCTACATTGCACATGCCCCTTCCCAATTCAGCTGATTAGGGAGACTTGTTGAGTCAATATCCAAAATGTATCAGTATCCCCATTGCCCTGGTTCAGACTGGCACAATTTCTTCTTTGGCTAATCCTCAGTCTCATGATAGTCTCTTGAATGTCACTCTTTTTTTCACATTCTCATCAGAGTACTGCTTCTATAAGTCAGATGATGTCATGTCTTAAAAACTCTGAGGATTCTTCATATCCCAAGGATGAGATCAAAACTCCTTGTCAAAGCCTTTTCCAATCAGGTCTCACATTATATTTTTAGCCTTTCTCCCCCACTAGATTCTTAGCTTCATCAGGGCAGAAATGAGACCTTATTCATCTTTGCTGAAATATCAGGGCTATAAATGGGACACCCTCCCACCCACTGTATATACCTATTTGCTTTCAAGTTGCTATAGGCAACTTGATTGTGGCAGAAGGAAGTATGGCTTTGCTGGCCTTCTGTGACATCCTTCTCCTCATCATCAACCCCAGAATTGTAGCAAACATCCAGGTGTTGAGCTCTTATTGCTGTTGATGGATGATGTGAAGAGCAGGAGAAAGATGCACTCATATCCTGGGCAATTATAAATAAGGCTTGAAAACAAGAATGAGTTTATAAAAGTGATTTGTTTTCCATGTGCAGAGATTGAAGGCTGTATCATTGCTTGCATGGAAATGGTCTCTAATGGAGCTTTAATTGGCCACTGGGCAAGAAAAGGAAATTTGATATGGACCTCAAAAGCAGGGACTAGAATTCACCTACCTTTAGTGGGGTCCTTCTGAGCCTCTTTAAAGAAGCACACACAGAGAGAGAATGGTGATAACAGGATTTTGAAGGTTGAAGAAAATTTGGGCTGGAGGAAGTTTGAAAAAATTTTGTGTATATGTGTGTATATTAGTTGCGTCAGTCATGTTCCATTCTTTGCGACTCCATGGACTGTAGCCTGACAGGCTCCTCTGTCCATGAGGTTTCCCATGCAAGAATACTGGAGTGGGTTTCCATTTTTTTCTCCAGGGGATCTTCCTGACCCAGGGATTGAACCCAGGTCTCATGCATTGCAGGCAGATTCTTTACCATCTGAGCCTGTGTGCCTGTGTAATTGGAGAAAGGATCAATGAGAGAAGTATCAAATTTTAGTATCTTTTTTCTCCAATTGTAAGAGAGATTGGTGTTCATTTTAGATATCTTGGAAAATAAATTTAAAGAAGAAAAAAACAATAGCAATTACAACATCAGAAATAATAACTGTTGATATATTGGGTTATTGACTTTCAGTCTTTTTGTATGTTTATGTAAATACTATAACTAACTGTTAAAGACAACAATTTCTGTCATCATATAGATGTGGTTTGAATCCCAGTTCTGTCACTTACTACCTTCTTGGTCTTAGAAAGCTATTTCCACTGTCTAAGCTTCAATATTAATTTCCACAAAGCAAAGACACTAGTAACACTATGTAAGCCATAGGTTTGTTTTGAAGAAAGAACATACGTCAAGCACTTGGCACGGTGCCTAGAACACAAAGTAAATGTATAATAAATATTGGTAGTAGTTTTTATCAAACAAAATGGATATTACTTGCTCTAGCAAAATAGATTTTATACTGTGTGTATGTGTGTAGTTTTGTATCATGCCTTTTCTAACACTTTCTAATTCTTTCAAACGATTCTGTCATCTGACTGTATGGGAATTTATTTTATCATCCTAGAAATTTAGGGTGTGGCTAGAAATTTAGTTTGTCTTCAGTTTTTTAAACTACTATTAATAATATTGCAAAGAATATTCTTCAACTTAGTCTCTACCACATCAAGATTATTTTCTCAGGATGAATTGTTGGAAGTAGAATTACTGGGTTAAAGGGCATGAATATTTGGAAATTCTTGATACCTAGTTCCAAATTGTCCCCAAGATAAACTGAATCAATTCATCCTCTCTCTGGCCTGGTATGAGATGTCTCATTTCTCACTCTCACAGATACACATGTGTATACAGGGCTTCCCCGATGGCTCAAGTGGTAAAAAATCTGCCTGCACTGCAGGAGATGTGAGTTCTGTCCCAGGGTTGGGAAGATCCCCTGGAAGAGCAAATGGCAACTCACTCCAGTATTCTTGCTTGGGAAATCCCATGGACAGGGGAGCATGTGGACTACAGTCCATAGGATTGGAAAGAGTCAGACACGACTGAGCACATGATGGATAGATAGATGGATTTATATACATATACAATTAAATCATGAAAATTTAGTAGGCCAGCTCCCAAATTTTAATATTTAAGTATTACAGTATCATTTGAAGTCAGATTTGTCTGGGATATTTAATATTAACATTGGTGATTACATGGATAAGAAGTGCCCCTTGTATAAAAATAGTGTGCTAAAGAAAATGATATTACCCTGCAGAAGATAAGACCAAATGCAGAAACTTCATTGTTCTTTTCAAGGATATTAGAGGTCTCTGAGAAAGAACTGTTTCTCATGCTGTGTGTGTTTTAACTAAACGAGAGAGGCTCGGCTTCACTGACAATGGAAGAGACTGCTCTTGAATACAAGGACAGCACAGCAACTTTCAGACGGATGAGCCACTCAGAAAGCTCCTGAGGGAGGTGATGGATCCGGAAGCTCTTAAGAGCAGTCTGGTCACCTTCTTTCTTGGGTGCTAAAGATCAAGAGCCCTGAAGGAAAGGAGCACCCCCCTGATCACTGTGGTCTCTTCCTATCTGTGATTCTGTAGTTATTTTCATGGGGTGTTGATTTTGTGATATTTTTGGAACTGGAAAGAGATGGTTTTATTCCAATGCATATATCAGGTGACATTTTTGAACAGAAGAATTAAGCTCCACTTAGAACCATCTCTCCCTTTATAAGTTCAGACACATGCAATGCGGTCTTGCCATCAGCCATCTTATTTGAAGCAGGTTAATAGCTAGCAGTGATGACCAGAGTCTTTTAAAAATAAAATGTTCTCCTTGTGTTCGTTTCATGCTTGGGTGGTGTTTTATGGAAAGGGGTATTCACTGTTTAAAAAATTCTGTTTAATGACAGAGTACATAATGAAGAAATAAATAAGTGCAAAAATGTTGGATTTTTTTTTTTATTACTGACCAGTCTACCCTAGCTCTTCCCCCTGGATTCTTTCGCACAAAGAACACATTGTTATTGGAGCCATCACGGAGCTCCTGTGCTTTGCCCGGCTCTGCGGGGCTCGAGGGAAATGGCTATAGATTGCAGCAGGAAAGTCCATCACACAGATCACATGTGACCCCACTGTTTCCAGGAGAGAATGCACTGGAACACTTCAGCTGAATAGACAGATTTTCCAAATGTTTTAAATCAGTTTTGAGACAAAAAGAGGAAGATGCTAAGAAATGGATTTGGCCTATACACGTTCGACCATGCGGTGCCCATTTCTCTGGAATGCAGACATTAGGGGCTTTCATGTGGATGGAGGACCTTAAGGGGAAAAAAAAAAAAACCCCAGCCCACCACAACAATTAAGCAGCAATTGAAGAAAAGCAAGGCAAGAAAAGATGGCCCTATGTTAGTACAATAGCTCAGGGGCTTTTCATTTTGGGGCATAAAGACAGAACAGAGAATGTTGTTTTCTTTTTAAAGCTCTTTTAAAAATGGTAACTGCATCCTGCTCTTGTAGATGTATTACTTATGACATCCCAGTTTTCATCCGTTCATGATTTTACATTAGAGTTAAATCTCTGCAGCTTGAATCTCACGGCTGAGTTAGCCAGAGCCCATAAAATATTGAAACCTTTAGAGCAGCAGCCAGCCAGGTTGAGAGAAGTTCATGTCCAAAGCTGAGCTTTAGATTCTGAGACATCCCAATTGGAGTGTAGTACAGAAAAAAGCACTGATAAAATTTTCATAAAAATGAGCTAAGGATATTGCTAGCATGCTTCCCAGCATCTATATGAAAACTTAATCTGAGCTAATGGAAAGGATATGAAAGCCTTTCTCAATTCAAACACAGTCGATGCATGATTCATAAATTATTGTCAGAGAAGTGATTCAGCTCCCAGATTTATTCTCTTTTGGGTAGAAGCAACCAAAGGAAAACTGGGTCTTTTTGACCTTTAATGCCAGCAAATTTTACAGTAGAGCTGTCAATATAACCAAGTAAACTGGTCATTTCTCCAAACATCTACAAAATACCCTCATATACCCAGTGCGAGCTAATATTAACTTGGCCCACTAGGTTACTGACAGTACAACTGGAGCAGCAGATACCAAACAGCTGAGCTTATCTAACTACACAGGACTGAATGGAATCTCTGTGTGGCCCTGTCCAGTAGCCACAGTAGTTTGGGTAAAATGTTGCTTTCAGGTGTTCCCTCACTTTCATGCCCTTTGGGTGGTGACAATGTACTCACATAACTTGTAAAAATTATGATTATGATTATTATTATTATTAGCAGCTCAATTATACAGGTGGAGAAAAGGAGCTCAGGTTTGTGAATCATTAAAGCAATAGTGTTATATGGACATTATGGACATTGTTCAGATTAGTGTGAAATATGTTTAAGTGCAGTAAGATGGAAACTTAAAACATTTGTGCATTTTGAGAAGTTTGTTAGAAGTGTCCTTTTAATCTTAAATTTCTTCATCCATAAGATAGGTTGGAGCCCTTAAAAAATGCTAAGCATAAAAGAATCTTAAAGATTATTTAGTCTAGTCCTTCTCCCCTTTAGAGCTTCAATCTTTTCTATAAAGGCTTGGAGTGGTCATGGAGTGGTCAACCAGCTTGGATTGTACAGGCTTCTTGAGAACCCTGCCCTCAGTGAGTGGTGTCTTCCTTTTAGCCAGTCACTCCAGTTAGAAGCCTAGAATCAGTTCTGATTCCTTGTCTCTCGAACAGTTTCACTCAGGATTATCATGTCTGCAAGTTCTGCCTACCAGTGTTTCTAAAACAGTCTGACTCCTCTCCTGTGTTGCCACAGCCTCTGTTCAGGCTTAATTCTCTTTCACTAATGTTGTTTAAAATATCCTCCAAGTTTCTCTACCTATGATCTTTTCTTCCTCCAATTTACCCTACATCCTAACACAATAGTGTCCTTTTAAGACAAAACTGATTCCATTACACGTGTGTTTTTAAAAGTCTTTTAAGGACCCTCATTTACTTCAGAATTAATTCCAAACTCGTCAGTAGGCTCTTCAAGGCCCTGGCAATATAACTCTGATATACCTTATTCTGGCTCATCCACATGCAATCATGCTCTAGTCTGGAGCAGTAGACCCACTTATAGCAAATAAACTTATGCCCAACCTGAGATCAACTGGGAATTTTGGGGTAGAGGACACAGATTTAAGTATGTTTTGTGAAGGGTGAGTCTAATGCACAGCTATGGCTGGAATTACTGCTCTTGGATGAATGGGCCACTTCCTCTTCTTTTAAATTCATGAACTTGGATGGCTCTGTGCCTTTGTTCAACCTGTTACCACGGCCTGAAATCCCAGTCCCCTCATCTGAGACTAGAACAAAGGCAAATAATTGTTGTTTAGAATAGTGTTTTCATAGTGGTTGGGATGTTACAGAGACTTTACAAATCTAAAGAGGTTTCTTTGGAAGGCAGGCATTGGAGGAAACATTCTGTAAGCATCACATCACATTCTGGGAACTTGTTTTATGACCTGGAGACTGAGAAAAAATGTTTGGACCATAGACTGTAAGCTCCATGAGACTAAGACTCTTGTCTGTCTTGTTCCATGTTGTAACTGTAGCTGATAGAACAGTCCCCAGGATATAGCAGGTGCTCAGAAAATATTTGCCAAAGAATGAATGTGCTTGTGAGATGCCTTTGAGATACCTGAGCAACGCTTTCCAGAATCATTGGCTATGTCATCAGCTCAGTCTAGCCCTCCAGTTTCTAAGATACCTCTAGAATTCTGAATCTGTTGTTTAAAGTGTAAGTAGTCTCTGGGCTTCTGTTACTTGCAACCAGTAGGGCAGAGGTGGTGCCTATTTTTATATACATGAGTATGATGTGTGACCTGGAGAAGGAAATGGCAACCCACCCCAGTATTCTTGCCTGGGAAACGCTATGGACAGAGGAGCCTAGTGGGCTACAGTCCACAGGGTTGCAAAGAGTTGGACAACAATTGAGTAACTAAACAACACAAAAATGATGTGTGAAGGTGCCTTTATTGCTCCCAGATCCATCAGTCAATTATGAAATGCATTCTGTGTGCCCTGTGACACACAAAAGTATTATTAAAAGTAAGAATTCAAGGTCAGTGTAAGAGTCAGTCCTGCCCTCAAAGATCTTATAATCTAGTTGAAGACTAAATCATTATAGAGTAAAATAATGGGGAGATGGAAGGCAGTCTGTTGATAAGTTGATAAAAATAGTTACATGAAGTATGGCTAGAAATTTAATAATAAAGATGGATATCCCTCTGCTGATATATGAAAAGCCAGACTACTTCTCATATTTCTCATTGAGTGTGTAGTGGTCAAAGGGCAAGCACAATTTAATTTGTGAGGCCAAAAGCTCCACTCAGATATTATGTTAAAATTCTGTCCTTTTTCTGTCTCTGCCGTGGTGGAGTCTTCTAGTGGTCCTGTGTGAGATACTGCTCTGAAAGAAGCCTGATGATCATACATTCCAGGGGTTGTTAAGAGATACTTATGTAGTCAAGTTTTGTGGATATTGTGGACTCAGGTTTAGAGTAGTTGCCATCTGTACCTTCAAATTTAAGATCTGTGAAGTAATCCTTTAAGACAAGAAGAAAATATAAGTAATTAGGTCAACATGAAGCCTTCCTTGCTGTGTCCCCTGCAGCCTCTGATAGAGGACAGCTTGTACTGACCACCTCCCTCCACACCAGCCCCTTTCCTGAGCCTCTTATGGCACACCCAGGAGGCCTTGAGGGTGGGAAGGGCTTGGGGGCTATTGCCAGCATCAGGAAGAGTAGCCAAGCTACAGCAGTAAAACCAGGACAATCTTATAAGTCACCTCTGATTTTGAGAGCTGTTTCTCTCCTTAAGGGATTGTCTTACATGCCAAGATGTATAGGACACATGCCGTAGAAGTCGAGGGATGTAGAATAAGAACCAGTATGTTATTTAAATCACGCCTAGGGGAAGCAAGAAGATTCTTCTAATTAGCTTTTCAAAATCACTGTGATCACAAGACTGGGATCAGAAAAACAGGTTGAGGTATCCTTGTATACCTGTGTTCGGAACATTTCAAAACACTTACTGTAATTGTGCAACATCAATAGAACTGCTATTTGAAGAGCTGGTAGAGAGAAAATTCTAGTGTGTGGTTAAATGTTGGTCTTTGTGCTAGAAGATTAAAGAGAACAATCTCTTGTTTATGTCCCTTTTCCACATAGGGCATATAATTGTATTAGCAGCATTTCTGAACTCCTTAAAAGCCATACCTTCTTTCCGTTGATTTTTTTTTTAAAACCCTGAAATCAGATTCTCACCTGAAAAAAATATAAATGTCTAAGTAAAAGCCCTGGGAAGCAGGGATGTTTTCTTGCTTACAGACTCCTTCCACTGTAGCAGAATCTGAGGCTATTTGGTCTCAGGGTGTCTGTCACCTATAGACTTAGATTTTACGAGCACTGACCTCATTTGCTTCCTTTGTTTTTAATTGCCCAAGCAGCAGTGAAAAAGGAGGCGAAGAATACCATTACTGCTCGCCAAGTTAACATACATAAATGGCACTGTTATATGGGGAGGCTGTAATAAGTCATGTGACAGAGAGCAAAGGCAGCCCAGCGTGCAAAGGGAGCAATTTTCTGCCCCGCAAACAGCACTTCAGGTGCTGTCGTTCATCTTTCTGTGACTTGCTCTGTCAAAGCCTGCCCAGAGCAGAGGTGTTCAGGGACCCAACAGGCCATAAGTGTCCGGCTGAAAAACCTGGGAGATATCCCCAGGCCCTAGGAGTTCACTTTTTCAGTTGCACTGATTTACTTCAGAATGCTCCTTCAGGGAATTTCTGCCTTCCATGGCTTTACTTTCCCATTTCCTTTCTTGTCATCTTTAAAAATCCATTAAAGATCACGCAGGCAGTTTCTGCAGGCTCCAATTTCTGAGAGTTTCTGTCGCTTAATAAAATGCACCCTTTCAGGAGGCTGTATTCTTCTTAGTGCTCTCAGGGTCTGGATGCTATTAAGACTTTTAATTAGAGGTGGTGATCATAGATCAAGAAAGGCAAAGATGGCTGAAATTCTCAGGAAAGGCAATGTTTCTCCATTCAGGGATCTAAAATGGCCTCTTGGCTCACAGAGCCAGGATTGAAACCTAACTATGGATTATCAAAAAGGAAACAAAATTAAAATATACTCCCCACCCCACCCCCCATCAATTTCCCCCTAATTATTCATTTCGAAGGCCTCCAATTGCCAAGGTTAAGTATTTATTGTCAACACCCATTGAAGGCTGCTTTAGGAAGAAAAATTCAGGTTTTAATTTGTTTACAAATCCAATTTCCAAGTGTACTCCTTAGCCAGCAAAGCCCAGATAGCTTCTGCAATCTTGCCCATATTTTCTTTCCTCCCACTGAGTCTTCTGTCTACAGCCTTCCATCTAATTCCTTCGCTGTATAATATGTATGCAGCATTCTCCACAAATACAGGAAGATTATATTCAAATGCCACCTTACCGATCATATCATATTAATTCAGATTTGTCTATCATTTTGTATGGTTGCTGCTTTGCCTTAGGTATTATAATAACAATACCTCACCTGTCATATCCCACTAGCTGTGACTCACCTAGAAAATTGCTCTAATGCCGCTTCGGATCTCACAGACCTTTTTTATTTAAAAAAAAATGTTTGTACAAGCTTACCTATTACAGAACAATAATTGAACTTTTATTGGAAGCCTCCATATATATTTATATTATACACTTGTTCTAGTTCAGCAATTGGTATATGTTGATTCTGCTGCAGACTGAATTGTTCAAAGAGTCTTTTTTGCTCATCTGTAAAAGCATCTTGTTCTCTTTTCTAACTACTGCCAATCTCTATTTGGTTAGCTTCAGTAAGTAATATTTCCAAATAGATGAGCAGCAATTCAAAGTGTTATTTATTTGGGGATTTTAATATTAGGCAATATTATATGGCTCTATGAAAAGATGTCTGAAAGTCTCAGGTTGAAAATCTGAGCTTAATATTTCATTTCTTGTGACAAACATTTAAATGTACATGTTCAAAAACAAAATACAATTCCTCTGAAACACTGTTTTCAGAGAAATCCAAATGTGGCAAATGCCAAATAGAGATTGAAAAAATAATAATATAGATGGACTTCGCATTAATGCAATTTTTTATTTTAATTGTAAAAGCTGTTTAAGTAATTTTCAAGGATCCATAGCCAGTGTCAGGGCTTATTGAACTCTGGTCGCTTTAACATGGCATGCTGAATTAGAAGAAGGCTACCTACCACCTTTTAAGTGCTATGTAATGAAAACAAATGAAATATTTCAAGCCTGCCACTGTTTTATAGTGTATGCCATCTTCTAGAGAGAACAAATACCATCTCATTGGCTAAAAAGCCGTCACCAATGTCTTTTCACATAATTAAACTGGACATGTTTTAGAAAACTGAAATGACAAAGATACACTTTTCAGCTGCAAATAGTGTTCAATGGCATTATCAATTGCAGAGATTCCAAGGTTTGCATGTTAATTGAGGGAAGGTGTTAATTTGAATACTTTAAGCTTCATTCACAAGCCTGTTTACATGCTTTGTTCCACCTGGACCTGTTTGGAGGTTTGTCAAAAACCTAACAAGCAGAAAAAGATTGCATTTGAAAATACACATGCATGTTTAATTAAGCCAGGGCCACTGAACACTCCTCAATATATTTAGCTGGTGAGGTTTAAGTGCCATCAGAACATCAGGCACTATCACCTTTTGAAGTATTGCTGAATCTTTAATATTTAAAGCACAAAGCAGGCTGTAATAAAAAATTCTAGCAGACCCTAGAAGATTAAAGATGCTTTATAAATGTGACAGTTTGTAAATGGAATACCAGTATTAAAGGTTCCCCCCGATATTTCACAGCATATTTTTCAGGTGTATGCTAAATTATGAATACAATTAAGTAGCTATAATTATTCTCCAGGAGTGGACAGCAAATTTAAATGCCTACAAAACCTACAATTAGCTACAGAATAGGGATTTATAGTATGGTGGCCTGAGTGGTCAAGGTAAATCTTCCTAGCAGGTATCAATGAAAACTCTTTCAAATCTAGTGAAAACTTCATTCACCCCATCTGATCTGGGTCTTGTAGGAGTCTGAAGCCAGCGATGGTCCTGGATGAGTGCACAGCAGCAAAGCAGATGTATTGGGACAGAATTAACTAGGGCTGTGATATCTGGAGGTTTGTGTCGTAGGAACCAAATTCACAATCACCATTAGACAAAAGAGCTCTGCAATTTGTGTCTTTGGAGCACTAATTTGATCACACATAAGCAGTGCCCAGCATATAGAGTAAGTGCTGAGCAAGTACTTGTGGAATGACTGAATGAGTGAATAACAAATGTAAAATGATATTCTTATTCTAATACTTAGTATTTTCATGAAATGAATTTCCCTGGAAACTACATTTAGCTTAAATTTGTCAGGTCCAGGAAAAAATAGGGAGAATAGGGGTGTTTTACTGTTTTTTAAATTATCAAATACTTCCTTAGGAAGTGAGATAAACCATGGGTCTTACAGGAATAAGCAGTTGTTGATTAGTCGCCAAGTCCTGAACAACTCTTTACAACCCTATGAACTGCAGCACGCCAGGATTCCCTGTCCTTCACTATCTGCCAGAGTTTACTCCAGGCGTCTGAGAGGATAAAGAATCTACCTACAATGCAAGAGACCAAGTTCAATCCCTGGATCGGGAAGATTCCCCTGGAGAAGGGAATGACTACCCATTCCAGTATTCTTGCCTAGGAAATCCCAGGACAGAGGAGCCTGGTGGGCTACAGTCCATGGGGTCGCAAAAGAGTCAGACACGACTGAGCAACTAACAAGAATAGGCATTGCTGTGCTACTAATCACCTCTGGGAGCTTGGCCCATTCACTGAATCACAATCAACTTCAGTTTCCACACCTATAAAGAGGGATAATAATCTCTTTTGTAAGAATTAAATGAGACAATGAATGAAGAGCCTTCTGGTGCAGACACAGAGGAATGCTTCATAAGTAAAAGCCTTTCACTGAGAAAGGCAGCACAGGTTAGTAGTTAAATACAGAGACGCACACTGGCCCATGACCACTTGGGCTTGAGTTCTGGCTCTGCTTTTCTACTCACTAACCTTGGGCAAGTTATTTGATCAGCCTGTGTGTTAGGTTTTCTGTCTATGAAATGGAGATAACAATTGAACCTATCCCATAGGGTTATTATGAAGATGAAATGAGTTACTAAACTGCACTTTGGAAAGGACCCAGGAGAAGCCCCTGTCATTACTTTCACAGCCTCTAGATGGCCTTCATCTAAGGCAAAGAACTGCAAAGACTCTCATGGGCCTCAAGCCCCAGGATGGGTTCTTCCAAAGTCCTGAAAAATAATGCAGCTATTGGGAAATTTTTCCCAGTATTGAGGAAAATAGGAGCTTCTCGGCTGTTTACCTCAGCAGGGAAAGCTTCTGTCACTTCTCACCTGCCCTGCTGAGACTCTGGGGCCCTTCCCAGTCCCTGTAGATGACTGATGACAGCAGCTTTTGATTATTAAGAACCTGCTGGCTGCAAGTGCTCTACAAACATCTCATGGATCTTCAAAACAACTCCATGAGGAAGGCATCATTATTCTCACCATTTTACAAATGAGGAAACTATTTGTCTGAGATCATAGAGCCAGTAAAGGGTGGAGCCAAGGAAAAGGGAGTGACAAGAGGATGTGATAATTGGATGGCATCATCGACTCAGTGGACATGAGTTTGAGCAAACTCTGGGACATAGTGAAGGACAGGGAAGCCTAGTGTGCTGCAGTCCATGGGGGTCACAAAAAGTCGGACACAACTGAACGACTCAACAACAACAAAAAGGCTCAACCCAGGCCGTCTGACTCTAGAGCCCATATTACTAAACACTAGCTCTACTGTCTTTTTGTAGAGGTATGTGTGTGATTGCTTAGAAAGTACGACTGTATTTTACTTGAGTTCTAGTGAGTCTTGGTAAAACAGGAGGGAAAGGGGCATAGCCTTTAAAAGAATGACAGAGCCAGAGCACATGACATAAACTGATTAGAACCACATGGGTCCAAGTTGGTGGACAAGTCAACTTCCGCTAGACCTGAGCCTCAATATACACTCACAGTAACACACAAGCAAGCTGCATGACACACCCACCTGCACCGTGACAGTTTCAGGGCTGACTACCAAAGACCAAAAAGTGGGTGGTGGCCCAATTCCTGGAAATCCCTTCCCCCCCAGTAGTTGGAATAATCCTCCAACTAGGAAATTATCCAGCCCATGAAAACTAACCATGCCATATTTCAAGGTCACCCTCACCATCTGAGATGGCCCACACTCTGTGAAGTGTGTTTCTTTCTAAATAAATCCACTTCTTACTGATCACTTTGTCTCTCTTTAAATTCTTTCTGCAATGAAATATTAAGAACCAGAGCTTCATTAAGTCCTGAAACCAGATGTGTGATCTCAGTTAAAACATCAAGGATTCAAGCTCCAATCTGAGTTACACAATTTCATTGGTAGGATGATAACCACCGTTCATATTCATGTATATTTAATTAGAGAATATGCTGTGTGTATGTGGGGTTGTATGTGTACAACAATAACTTCAAGACGTCTGATGAAATAGAACTTAAAATTCTTTTTGCAGGAGAAGCAGAAACTAAAAGTGAAGGTCAAATGGGTGGGAAAATTTGTGTAAGGGCCAAATTTTCTTTCTCCTAGAAAGAAAGAAATTAAAATCTAGGCCTTTTGCTTTTTGAGATCTAGCCTTATTAGACCTAGTCTGATAGACTTAAAATGATCCAGGATAAATTTTTCTGCTGGAAATACATACTCAAGTTCCCCAGAGAGTATTATCTCCATTAAGAAGTCTATATTGATGACTTTGTTCAGAGCAAGATCCTTTAGGCTGGGACTGGGCAGGAAGGAAAAGAACTGGTTTCTACAAAATGCATGACCGACATAAGAGATTTCATTTGACTCAGCTACCTGACTTGGTGGTCATTCTTTAGAAACAGTGCCTGAATAGTGAAACTGTAATGATGATTCCTAACATCAGGAGACCAGATGTAGTAACCTGTTTTAGTGATGGCCCCTACTCTGTTCATGTGTTCTTGTATCCGTTGCCTGAGGTTGCCCCCTCTCATGTTGGGTCTGAATTTGGTCATGTGACTGTGACTTGCTTCAGCCACTTGGAAATAACAAATGTGAAGTAAGCAGAGACTTAAAAACAACTTGCATGTGGGGGCTTGTCCTCTTGTTCTTAGGTGCCTGCCACCATGGGGAAGACCCGGGGTTAGTCTGCTGGCTGGTGAGGAGTGAGTAGCACAGCTACCGACTATCAGGTGGGAGTGAAGCCCTCCTAAATCATCCAGCTCTCAGTTGCCATGCCAACCCGTCACAGATGATTGGGAAAGCCCCGCAGAGATCAGCCATCCCAGGTGGGAATGAATGCCCTCCCCGAGAATCATGAATTAAATACATGGTTTAAGCACTAAGTTTTGGGTGTTTGTGATATGGCACAAGTAGACTAACACTGTACGAAGGACTGAGCACATTCCATAACAAAAACCAAGATGGATTTGGCATTGGTTTATGAGTTGACCTGTGGGTAGAAGCTGGAAAAAATGACAGGAAAACTGCTATCGCAACCTGGAGCCTAATGCCATGATTAGATGAGACTTTGGAAGGTTTTGAGATCGAATGTGTTTGTATGTAAAATGAATATAAAATAGGATTAAAGGAAAGATTATGATTGATTATTAAGTATTAACCTCTAATTTGTTCATGCCTCTTTTAATCAAAACTCTTGGGTGCCTCAGATAAACTCTGAGGTTTTGATAAACCTCATGCTGCCTCTGGGTTTCACTGTATGGCTTGCTTTGGCCTATGATAAAACAGTGTAAGTGTTATACAAGCAGTCTTGAGAACTGCTTGTACATTGAGGCTTTACCTCTGTTGCCGATTGTGGATCTTTGTTGCCATATAAAGATGACTTTGCTAGCCTACTGGATGATGTGAGACATCCTGGTGAGCCTGTTACCCCAGTTGACAGCCTGCCAAACCCTAAACTTGTGAGCAAGGCTATTGATGATCCAGCCTCCAGCTCATCCCTTTTCACCTGGCCCCTAACTATGAACAAAAGAATTGCCCAACTGACTTACAGAATCATGAGATAAATCTGTAGTTACTTGCTCTAAGCCACTAAGTTTTGAAGTAGTCTGTTTTGCAGCAAGAGCTAACTGATACAGCAAATGAATTTTGGCAAGGAATTTGTTGTTGTTGTTCAGTCATGTCTGGCTCTTTGTGACCCCAAGCACTGTAGCATGCCAGGCTCCTCTGTCCTCCACTATCTCCTGCAGTTTGCTCAGCTTCATGTCCATTGTGTAAGGGATGCTATGTAACCACTCATCCTCTACCAGTCCCTTCTCCTTTTGTCTTAAATCTTTCCCAGCATCAGGGTCTTTTCAAATGAGTCAGTTCTTCATATCAGGTGACCAAAGTATTGGAGCTTCCACTTCAGCATCAGTCCTTCCAAAGAATAATCAGGGTTGATTTCCTTTAGGATTGACTGGTTTGATCTCCTTGCAGTTCAAGGGACTCTAAAGAGTTTTCTCCAGCACCACAATTCCAAAGCATCAGTTCTTTGGCATTCAGCCTTATCATCCAATTCTCACATCTGTACATAACTTTGACATGGATCTTTGCTGGAAAAATGGTGTCTCTGCTTTTTAATACACTGTCAAGGTTTGTCATAGCTTTCCTTTCAAGGAGTAAGTGTCATTTAATTTTATGGCTAAGGTCACTGTCCACAGTGATTTTAGAGCCCATGAAAATAAAATCTGTCACTGCTTTCACTTTTCCCCCTTCTATTTACCGTGAAGTAATGGAACTGGATGCCATGATCTTAGTTTTTTAATGCTGACTTTCAAGCCAGCTTTTTTACTCTCCCCTTTCACCATCATCAAGAGACTCTTTAGTTTCTCTTCACTTTCTGCCATTAGAGTGGTATCATCTGCATATTTGAGGTTGTTGATATTTCTCCCAGCAATCTTGATTCCAGCTTGTGATTCACTCAGTCCAGCATTTTGCATGATGTACTTGGCATATCAGGTAAATAAATAAGATGACAATATATAGCCTTGTCATACTCGTTTCCCAGTTTTGAACTGGTCAGCTGTTCCTTGTCTAGTTCTAACTGTTGCTTCTTGACCCACATACAGGTTTCTCAGGAGACAGGTAAGGTGGTCTGGTATTCC
Organism: Dama dama; assembly: GCF_033118175.1. Taxonomy (NCBI): domain Eukaryota; kingdom Metazoa; phylum Chordata; class Mammalia; order Artiodactyla; family Cervidae; genus Dama; species Dama dama. Next base: position 52,499,900 of record NC_083700.1, read on the forward strand.
CATCACTTTAACAGTTCTCCACAGTTTGTTGTGATTCACACAGTCAAAGGCTTTAGTGTAATCAATGAAGCAGAAGTAGATATTTTTTTCTGGGACTCCCTTGCTTTCTCCATGATCCAAAGGATGTAGGCAATTTGATCCCTAGTTCCTCTGTGTCTTTGCAACCCAGTTTGTACATCTGAAAGTTCTCAGTTCATGTACTGCTAAAGCCTGGCTTGAAGGATTTTGAGCATAACCTTGCTAGCATGTAAAACGAGCACAATGATATTGTAGTTTGAACATCCTTTGGGATTGGAATGAAAACTGACCTTTTCCAGTCCTGAGGCCACTGCTGTTTTCAAAATTTGCAGACATATTGAGTGCAGCACTTTAACAGCATCATCTTTTAGGATTCTAAATAGCTTAGCTGAATTACCATCACCTCCACTAGTTCTGTTCCTAGTAATGCTTCCTAAGGCATACTTGACTTCACACTCCAGGCTGTTCGTCTGTAGGTGAGTGACCACAAAACATTTTTTTGGTTATCTGGATCATTAAGACCTTTTTATGTATAGCTCTTCTGTGTATTCTTGCCACCTCTTCTTAATCTCTTCTGCTTCTGTTAAGTCCTTACCATTTCTGTCCCTTATTGTTACCATCCTTACATGAAATGTTCCCTTGAACTCTCCAATTTTCCTGAAGAGATCTCTAGTCTTCCCCATTCTATTGTTTCCCCTATTTTTTTGCATTATTCTTTTAAGAATGCCTTCTAATCTCTCTTTGCTTTTCTCTGGAACTCTGCATTCAGTTGGGTATGTATTTCCCTTTTTCCTTTGCCTCTTACTTCTCTTCTTTCATCAGCTATTTGTAAAGCCTCCTCAGACAACCACTTTGCCTTCTTGCATTTATTTTTCTTTGTGATGGTTTTGGTCACTGCTTCCAAAACAGTGTTACAAACCTCTGTCCATAGTGTTTCAGGCACTCTGTCTACCAGATCTAATCCCTTGAATCTATTTGTCACCTCTACTGTATAATCCTAAGGGATTTGATTTAGGCCATATCTGAATGGCCTAGTGGTTTCCCCTGCTTTCTTCAATTTAATTCTGAATTTTACAATAAGGAGGCATGATCTGAGGCATAGTCAGCTCCAGGTCTTGTTTTTACTGACTGTATAGAGCTTTTCCATCTTTGACTGCAAAGAGTGTAATCAGTCTGATTTTGGTATTGACCCATCTGGTGATGTCCATGTATAGAATCGTCTCTTGTGTTGTTGGAAGAGGGTGTTTGCTATGACCAGTGCATTTTCTTGGCAAAACTCTGTTAACCTTTGCCCTGCTTCATTTTATACTCCAAGGCCAAACTTGTCTGTTACTCCAGGTATCTCTTGACTTCCTACTTTTGCATTCCAATCCCCTATGATGAAAAGGGCATCTTCTTTTGGTTTTAGTTCTGGTCTTTTAGGTCTTCATAGAACTGATCAGCTTTAGCTTTCTCAGAATCAGCTGTTGGGGCATAGACTTGGATTACTGATACTGAACGGTTTACCTTGGAAATGAACTGAGATCATTCTGTCATTTTTGAGATTGCATTGCATTTTGGACTTTTTCATTAACTATGAAGGCTACTCCATTTCTTCTAAGGGATTCTTGCTCACAGTAGTAGATATAATGGTCATCTGAACTAAATTCTCCCATTTCCGTCCATTTTAGTTCACTGATTCCTAAGATGTCAATGTTCAGTCTTGCTATCTCCTGTTTGACCATGTCCAATTTACTTCGATTCATGGCCCTAACATTCCAGGTTCCTATACATTATTGTTCTTTACAACATCAGACTTTACTTTCAGCACCAGACACATCCACAGCTGAGCACCATTTCAACTTTGGCCCAAGCCACTTCATTCTTACCAGAGTTGTTAGTAATTTCCCTCCACTTTTCCCCAGTAGCATATTGGATACCTTCAAACCTGGGCACCTCATCTTCTGGTGTCATATCTTTTTGCCTTTTCATACTGTCCATGGGGTTCTCTAAGAATATTGGAGTGGATTGCCATTTCCTTCTCCAGTGCACCATGATTTGTCAGAACTCTTCACTATGACTGTCTGTCTTAGGTGGCCCTGCATGGCATGGCTTATAGCTTCCTTGAATTATGCAAGCTTCTTGCCATGATAAGTCTGTGATCCATGAGGGGGTCGACTATGAATATACAAGGCTAAATAAACACTGAATGAGTAGCATGGTTCTTTCTGAAGAAACAGTGCCTATGGAACCTATACTAATTTAAGTGGCATTTGTTAACCATCATTAAATATAACACTGAACGATAAACTTCCTTTTCCTGTTGCGACTCCCATACCTGGAAATTACTGCTAGAAGAGCAATGAAATCATTATTGCAGAGGCCAAGGATTCATTCCATCATGTATGTGTTAATTTGTTAGTTGAGCAAATACTTTTTATCTCTTTTTGTGCTATGTCCTGGGCATACAATAGTAGAAAGACCAAGACAGTTTCTAGGAAACTGCCTTCACGGAACATACACACAGGTGAGAGGGATGATAAAAAAATTAGCTAATGTAGTCCATGTGTTTTCATAGACAACAATGTCTGACAATAGCCATTGTGAAGTGAAGCTTTGAAGAGAGAGAATGAGTTCCTGAAAACTGGATAATATTTAGTATTGGAAAATAATTTAAATGTTAAAATTAATGGTAACTTATTAATACCACAGTGATAAAGCAGGTCAGACCAGAGAGAGAGAGAGAGGTTGATTTTGTACAGTAAACTGGAACCATATAGTAAATACTTTTGGATAACTGTTTTTATTAAATAATACATTTTTCTATGTGATTAAACATTGTCATAAAATAGGATTTTTGACACATTATTGTCCATAATATAAATTTACTGTAGTATATTTCATAAATCACCCATATAGATACTTTTTCAAGAATTTTTAGAAGTAATATTAAAATAAACATCTTGTGTAAGATCCTTTTTCTTATTATTTTCTTAGAGTTTTTTGGACTTATACTCATTTTTAAGTTGTTGAGTATCTATTACAAAATAGTCCTCCAAAAATTGTATCAATTTATACTTCCAATCTCATTCTATGAGATTTGGAGCCTATATTTTTAAGTGGAATTCATTTAGTTACTTTCCTCATAAAAATACTGCTATGTTCTACCAAGAAGAGTTTACTACCTACAACAAATGCTTTTAATTGAGTTTTGAAAGAATTCATTTCAGTGAAAACCTAATATATACCTGCTATATACCACTGGTACCATTATCATGTCATAGTTAAACAGGAGTAAGGAAACAAGAAAGTAACAGAGTGACCTAGATTACACAAAGCATATATACCAGGATACTTCTTAAGAAAAATAATAACACTGGAAAAGATTTTAAATCAAAAGTCAGAAATCATCTTAATTTGACTCGTTCTGCCACTGGCCAATTGTAATTACCAATAATAACTAATACTTTTTGGAGTTATTACAATTACAATGTCAAATAATACCTTAGCTATTTAAAAATGTACTGTCTCAACTATCCTACTTACTATTTTTCTTCCAATTTTACAAATGAGAATTCTGGCACTCCAAAAAGGAATGTCAATTTTCCAGGGTCTTGGAAGTATTGAGTTTCAGGGCCATGATTAAATTCTAGTTCTGTGTGACTCTTGGCCATGGCTTTTATCTATAGTGTCATACTGCTACCTGACTGATGAGTGACAAATCACTTACTCTTTCTAGGGTCCAGTTTCTTCATATATAAAACAAGGAATTCAAACTGGATGACCTCTAAATTCCTTCCATTTGTAGCATTTTAAGATTCAAGCATTCTATGTTAACAATATTATCTGCTCAGTAAATAGACCTTGAAAAATCTTGACCAAATATTGTAGTAGGTTTGAAACTCTTCCTTTAGATAAAAACTTTCCAACTATAAACCCCTAATATCTTTTAAGTATAAAGTAACTGTGTTCTGACTTTCAAACCTCAGATTCAGTATTATCCTTCTCCCTATTTCCTATCTATTTCTGCCTCTTTGTTTTTAAAAGGAATGAGGTGAGAAGAAGAGATTTGAAAATGTACTGCTTCCAATTCCACTGTAGCAGGGGTTGTAAACTTAAATATCTACTGGGAAATTTCTTTTTAAAATAAATGCATGGAAGATGGCGGAGGAGTAGGACGGGGAGACCACTTTCTCTCCTACAAATTCATCAAAAGAATAACTGAACGCAGAGCAAACTTCGCAAAACAACTTCTGATCGCTAGCTGAGGTCATCAGGCGCCCAGAAAAGCAGCCCTTTGTCTTCGAAAGGAGGTAGGACAAAATATAAAAGATAAAAAGTGAGACAAAAGAGCTAAGGACGGAGGTCCGTCCCAGGAAGGGAATCTTAGGCGGCATTGCTTGGGGTAGGGTCCGGGCCTGAGTGCCCTGAGGACAATCGGAAGGAGCTTCTGTGAGTTGCCAACATGAACTGTGGGAGACCAAAAGAGAGAGAGTAAATTAACCGGCCCGAACACACTGCCGGCAGTTCGCAGAATAAAGAGACCGAGAAAATCCAGAGAAGAGCTCGCAGGCTGCAGACCGGCCCAGCCCCGCTGGAGGCAGGAGGCAGGGGGGAGGGGAAGGTCGCGGCGAGACACAGGGCGCAGGCACCCGACCGGCGCGGGCGGGGACTGGGGCTGGGGACGCGGAGGGCAGAAGGCGCGCGCACCCGACTGGCGCCAGCGGAAACTGAGACTGGGTCCGCGGAAGGGAGGGGGCGCGCCACACCTGGGGAGAGTGCGCCCACCGAGCCCCTGGCTGCCTGGACCGCTCTGACGGGGAAGGCACTGAGAGCAGGCGCAGCTTTTCATTCCGCGCTTTTGTGGAACACCCGAGGGCTGGAACCTCGCGCAGCGCGGGGCGCGCTCCATATAGAACAGCCGGGAGCCTGAGCAGCGCAGACGGAGAAAGCAGTGTCAGCCCCTCCCCGCAGCGCCAGCCCCTCCCCGCAGCGCCAGCCCCTCCCCGCAGAGCGACGGAACTAGCTACCTGAATAAGAGTCCACCTCCGCCCGCCTGTGTCAGGGCGGAAATGAGGCTCTGAAGAGACCGGCAAACAGAAGCCAAATAAACAAAGGGAACCGCTTCAGAAGGGACTGGTGCAACAGATTAAAATCCCTGTAGAAAACACTGACTACACTGGAAGGGGCCTGTAGATATCGAGAAGTGTAAGCTGGAACGAGGAGCTATCTGAAACTGAGCCGAACCCACACTGACCGCAACAGCTCCAGAGAAACTCCTAGATATAATTTTACTTTTTTCTCTTTTAATTTTTTATTTTTTATTTTTTCTCTTTTATTTTCCTTTAAAATCCCCTATTACTCCCCCATTACTCCTTAACTTTCATTTCCATAGATTTTTACGATTTTTTTTAATTAGGGGGAAAAAAAATTTTTTTTTCTTTATTTTTCTTTTTTCTTCTTTTTTTTTTTTCTTTCCTTTTTCTCTTCTATTTTCTATTTTTCTTTTTCTCTTCTTTTAAAGTCCTCTAGTACTCCTCTACTACTCCTTAATTTTCATTTTCAATACACTATAACCTTACAAAAAAAAAAGAGAAGCCCTATTTTTAAACTGAAGATTATTCTCTCCCAATCTTGACTCTCTGTTTTCTACCTCAGAACACACTATTTCCTCCTTTCCCCTTCTCTTCCCAATCCAATTCTGTGAATCTTTGTAGGTGACTGGGCTACGGAGAACACTCTGGGAACAGACAGCTGCGTAGATCTGTCTCTCTCCTCTTGAGTCCCCCTTTTTTCTCCTCCTGCTCATCTCTATCTCCCTCCTCCCTCTCCTCTTCTTCATGTAACTCTGTGAACCTCTCTGGGTGTCTCTAACAGGGGAGAATCTTTTCGCCATTAACCTAGAAGTTTTCTTATCAGTGCTGTGTAGTTGGAGAAGTCCTGAGACTACAGGAAGAATAAAACTGAAATCCAGAGGCAGGAGACTTAAGCCCAAAACCTGAGAACACCAGAAAACTCCTGACTACATGGAACTTTAAGTAATAAGTGACTGTCCAAAAGCCTCCATACCTACACTGAAACCAACCACCTCCCAAGAGCCAATAAGTTTTACAGCAAGACATACCACGCAAATTCTCCAACAACGCAGGAACATAGCCTTGAACATCAACATACAGGCTCCCCAAGGTCACACCTAACACATAGACCCATCTCAAAACTCATTACTGGGCACTCCATTGCTCTCCAAAGAGAAGAAATCAAGTTCCACGCACCAGAACACTGACGCAAGCTTCCCTAACCAGGAAACCTTGACAAGCCAATCGTCTAACCCCACGCATGGGGTAAATCCTCCACAATAAAAAGGAACCACAGACCTCCAGAACATAGAAAGCCCACTCCAGATACAGCAATCTAAACAAGATGAAAAGGCAAAGAAATACCCAACAGGTAAAGGAACATGAAAAATGCCCACCAAGTCAAACAAAAGAGGAGGAGATAGGGAATCTACCTGAAAAAGAATTTAGAATAATGATAATAAAAATGATCCAAAATCTTGAAAACAAAATGGAGTTACAGATAAATAGCCTGGAGACAAAGATTGAAAAGATACAAGAAATGTTTAATAAAGACCTAGAAGAAATAAAAAAGAGTCAATTAAAAATGAATAATGCAATGAATGAGATCAAAAACACTTTGGAGGGAACCAAGAGTAGAATAACGGAGGCAGAAGATAGGATAAGTGAGGTAGAAGATAAAATGGTGGAAATAAATGAAGCAGAGAAGAAAAAAGAAAAAAGGATCAAAAGAAATGAGGACAACCTCAGGGACCTCTGGGACAATGTGAAACGCCCCAACATTCGAATCATAGGAGTCCCAGAAGAAGAAGACAAAAAGAAAGGCCATGAGAAAATACTCGAGAAGATAATAGCTGAAAACTTCCCTAAAATGGGGAAGGAAATAGCCACCCAAGTCCAAGAAACCCAGAGAGTCCCAAACAGGATAAACCCAAGGTGAAACACCCCAAGACACATATTAATCAAATTAACAAAGATCAAACACAAAGAACAAATATTAAAAGCAGCAAGGGAAAAAACAACAAATAACACACAAAGGGATTCCCATAAGGATAACAGCTGATCTATCAATAGAAACCCTCCAGGCCAGAAGGGAATGGCAGGACGTACTGAAAGTAATGAAAGAGAATAACCTACAACCTAGATTACTGTATCCAGCAAGGATCTCATTCAGATATGAAGGAGAATTCAAAAGCTTTACAGATAAGCAAAAGCTGAGAGAATTCAGCACCACCAAACCAGCTCTTCAACAAATGCTAAAGGATCTTCTCTAGACAGGAAATGCAGAAAGGTTGTATAAACGTGAACCCAAAACAACAAAGTAAATGGCAACGGGACCACACCTATCAATAATTACCCTAAATGTAAATGGGTTGAATGCCCCAACCAAAAGACAAAGATTGGCTGAATGGATACAAAAACAAGACCCCTATATATGCTGTCTACAAGAGACCCACCTCAAAACAAGAGACACATACAGACTAAAAGTGAAGGGCTGGAAAAAAATATTTCATGCAAACGGAGACCAAAAGAAAGCAGGAGTTGCAATACTCATATCAGATAAAATAGACTTTCAAATAAAGGATGTGAAAAGAGACAAAGAAGGACACTACATAATGATCAAAGGATCAATCCAAGAAGAAGATATAACAATTATAAATATATATGCACCCAACATAGGAGCACCACAATATGTACGGCAAACACTAACGAGTATGAAAGAGGAAATTAATAGTAACACAATAATAGTGGGAGACTTTAATACCCCACTCACAACTATGGATAGATCAACTAAACAGAAAATTAACAAGGAAACACAAACCTTAAATGACACAATGGACCAGCTAGACCTAATTGATATCTATAGGACATTTCACCCCAAAACAATCAACTTCACCTTTTTCTCAAGTGCACATGGAACCTTCTCCAGAATAGATCACATCCTGGGCCATAAATCTAGTCTTGGAAAATTCAAAAAAATTGAAATCATTCCAGTCATCTTTTCTGACCACAGTGCGGTAAGATCAGATCTCAATTACAGGAAAAAAATTGTTAAAAATTCAAACATATGGAGGCTAAATAACACGCTCCTGAATAACCAACATATCATAGAAGAAATCAAAAAAGAAATCAAAATATGTACAGAAATGAATGAAAATGAAAACACAACAACCCAAACCCTATGGGACACTGTAAAAGCAGTGCTAACGGGAAGGTTCACAGCATTACAGGCTTACATCAAGAAACAAGAAAAAAACCAAATAAATAACCTAACTCTATACCTAAAGCAACTAGAGAAGGAAGAAATGAAGAACCCCAGGGTTAGCAGAAGGAAAGAAATCTTAAAAATCAGGGCAGAAATAAATGCAAAAGAAACTAAAGAGACCATAGCAAAAATCAACAAAGCTAAAAGCTGTTTTTTTTACAAAATAAACAAAATTGACAAACCATTAGCAAGACTCATTAAGAAACAAAGAGAGAAGAACCAAATTAACAAAATTAGAAATGAAAATGGAGAGATCACAATAGACAACACTGAAATACAAAGGATCATAAGAGACTACTACCAGCAGCTCTATGCCAATAAAATGGACAACTTGGATGAAATGGACAAATTCTTAGAAAAGTATAACTTTCCAAAACTGAACCAGGAAGAAATAGAAGATCTTAACAGACCCATCACAAGCAAGGAAATCAAAACTGTAATCAAAAATCTTCCAGCAAACAAAAGCCCAGGACCAGATGGCTTCACAGCTGAATTCTACCAAAAATTTAGAGAAGAGCTAACACCTATCTTACTCAAACTCTTCCAGAAAATTGCAGAGGAAGGTAAGCTTCCAAACTCATTCTATGAGGCCACCATCACCCTAATTCCAAAACCAGACAAAGATGCCACAAAAAAGAAAACTACAGGCCAATATTACTGATGAACATAGATGCAAAAATCCTTAACAAAATTCTAGCAAACAGAATCCAACAACATATTAAAAAAATCATACACCATGACCAAGTGGGCTTTATCCCAGGAATGCAAGGATTCTTCAATATCCGCAAATCAATCAATGTAATACACCACATTAACAAATTGAAAGATCAAAACCATATGATTATCTCAATAGATGCAGAGAAAGCCTTTGACAAAATTCAACACTCATTTATGATTAAAACTCTCCAAAAAGCAGGAATAGAAGGAACATACCTCAACATAATAAAAGCTATATATGACAAACCCACAGCAAGCATCACCCTCAATGGTGAAAAATTGAAAGCATTTCCCCTGAAATCAGGAACAAGACAAGGATGCCCACTCTCACCACTACTATTCAACATAGTGTTGGAAGTTCTGGCCACAGCAATCAGAGGAGAAAAAGAAGTAAAAGGAATCCAGATAGGAAAAGAAGAAGTGAAACTCTCACTGTTTGCAGATGACATGATCCTCTACATAGAAAACCCTAAAGACTCTACCAGAAAATTACTAGAGCTAATCAATGAATATAGTAAAGTTGCAGGATATAAAATTAACACACAGAAATCCCTTGCATTCCTATATACTAACAATGAAAAAACAGAAAGAGAAATTAAGGAAACAATACCATTCACCATTGCAACAAAAAGAATAAAATACTTAGGAGTATATCTACCTAAAGAAACAAAAGACCTATACATAGAAAACTATAAAACACTGATGAAAGAAATCAAAGAGGACACAAACAGATGGAGAAACATACCGTGTTCATGGATTGGAAGAATCAATAGTGTCAAAATGGCTATTCTACCCAAAGCAATCTATAGATTCAATGCAATCCCTATCAAGCTACCAATGGTATTTTTCACAGAACTAGACCAAAGAATTTCACAATTTGTATGGAAATACAAAAAACCTCGAATAGCCAAAGTAATCTTGAGAAAGAAGAATGGAACTGGAGGAATCAACCTGCCTGACTTCAGACTATACTACAAAGCCACAGTCATCAAGACAGTATGGTACTGGCACAAAGACAGAAATATAGATCAATGGAACAGAATAGAAAGCCCAGAGATAAATCCACGAACCTATGGACACCTTATCTTTGACAAAGGAGGCAAAGATATACAATGGAAAAAAGACAACCTCTTTAACAAGTGGTGCTGGGAAAACTGGTCAACCACTTGTAAAAGAATGAAACTAGAACACTTTCTAACACCATACACAAAAATAAACTCAAAATGGATTAAAGATCTAAATGTAAGACCAGAAACTATAAAACTCCTAGAGGAGAACATAGGCAAAACACTCTCCGACATAAATCACAGCAAGATCCTCTATGACCCACCTCCCAGAATATTGGAAATAAAAGCAAAACTAAACAAATGGGACCTAATGAAACTTAAAAGCTTTTGCACTACAAAGGAAACTATAAGTAAGGTGAAAAGACAGCCCTCAGATTGGGAGAAAATAATAGCAAATGAAGAAACAGACAAAGGATTAATCTCAAAAATATACAAGCAACTCTTGAAGCTCAATTCCAGAAAAATAAATGACCCAATCAAAAAATGGGCCAAAGAACTAAACAGACATTTCTCCAAAGAAGACATACAGATGGCTAACAAACACATGAAAAGATGCTAAACATCACTCATTATTAGAGAAATGCAAATCAAAACCACAATGAGGTACCATTACACGCCAGTCAGGATGGCTGCTATCCAAAAGTCTACAAGCAATAAATGCTGGAGAGGGTGTGGAGAAAAGGGAACCCTCTTACACTGTTGGTGGGAATGCAAACTAGTACAGCCGCTATGGAAAACAGTGTGGAGATTTCTTAAAAAACTGGAAATAGAACTGCCATATGACCCAGCAATCCCACTTCTGGGCATACACACTGAGGAAACCAGATCTGAAAGAGACACGTGCACCCCAATGTTCATCGCAGCACTGTTTATAATAGCCAGGACATGGAAGCAACCTAGATGCCCATCAGCAGATGAATGGATAAGGAAGCTGTGGTACATATACACCATGGAATATTACTCAGCCGTTAAAAAGAATTCATTTGAACCAGTCCTAATGAGATGGATGAAACTGGAGCCCCTTATACAGAGTGAAGTAAGCCAGAAAGATAAAGAACATTACAGCATACTAACACATATATATGGAATTTAGAAAGATGGTAACGATAACCCTATATGCAAAACAGAAAAAGAGACACAGAAATACAAAACAGACTTTTGAACTCTGTGGGAGAATGTGAGGGTGGGATATTTCAAAAGAACAGCATGTATACTATCTATGGTGAAACAGGTCACCAGCCCAGGTGGGATGCATGAGACAAGTGCTCGGGCATGGTGCACTGGGAAGACCCAGAGGAATCGGGTGGAGAGGGAGGTGGGAGGGGGGATCGGGATGGGGAATACGTGTAAATCTATGGCTGATTCATATCAATGTATGACAAAACCCACTGAAATGTTGTGAAGTAATTAGCCTCCAACTAATAAAAAAAAATAATAATAAAATAAATGCATGAATTGACCCAGAACTGAGAAATACATATTCTTTTCAAGTAGACATGTGACATTACCAAAATTTACTATTTTTTAATCTACAAAAGGGGCTTCCCTGGTAGCTCAGCTGGTAAAGAATCTGCCTGCAATGCAGGAGACCCTGGTTCAAGTCCTGGGTCGGGAAGACAGATCCCCTGGAGAAGGGATAGGCTACCCACTCCAGTATTCTTGGGCTTCCCTGTTGGATCAGATGGCAAAGAATTCACCTGCCATGTGGGAGACCTGGGTTCCATCCCTGAGTTGGAAAGATCTCCCTGAAGGAGGGCATGGTAATCCATTCTAGTATTCTTGCCTGGAGAATCCCCGTGGACAGAGGAGACTGGCAGTCCAGGGGATCACAGAGTCAGACAAGACTGAGTGACTAGGCACAGCACAGCAGTCTATATGGCAAGTTTCATAAACTTCAGTGGATTAATATCATTTAGAGTATGTTCTTTCACTAAAGTAGAGTTAACTTGAAATCATTAACTTATGGATATTTAAATTCCCCAAATTTGGAAAGTACGGAAAACTCATTTTAATAACCTGATCCAACCCAAGGAAGAAATCACAATTAGCAAACAGTATTAATTGGATAGTAAAAATTTAGCAAATCAAATTGTGTTGGACAAAGGTAAACCATGCCTAGGTGAATATATATGATTCAAGTATCTATCTCAAGAAATTGGAAAAGAGCAGAAAATTAAATAATGAAAATTAAACCCTTATAATGAAATAGAAAAAGAATGGGGAGGATTCATGAAACTAAAAGTTGGTTCTTTGCAAAGACTAATAAACTTATTAGCACCTGGCAGACCTGTTCAAGAAAATAAGAAAGCATAGGTTACCAAAATCATGGTAAAAAAAGTAGATAATAGCACAAATTCTATAGATATTAGAAAGGGAATAAAAGGATATTTGGATAACTTTAAGGCAATACATTTGCAAATGTAAATGAAAGGAATAAAATTTTCAAAAAATACAATTCACCAAAACACAATTATTAATAGGAAGAGAAAATCTGAATAGTCCTAAATATGTGGAAGAAACTGACTTAATAATTTAAAACCACCACACAAAGAAAATTTCAGCCCCAAATGACTTCATCTGTGACTTTGCCCAAATATTTAAGGAATAAAAATAAATCAATTTTACAAAAACTCTTCCAAAAAGCAAAAAATTAAAGGACACTTTCCAATTTATTTCATGATCTAGCATAATCCTGAAAGTAAAATCTGACAGACATCAGAAGTAAAAAAAATACAGAATAATATCTCTAAGAACATAGATGCAAAAACCCAAACTGTTAGCATATAAAATCCACCCACATATGTAGAGGTGATGTTGCCGAAACTCAGCCTCTCTTCACCGATGTTGGGTAGATAGTGTTTTGGGTGAAGTACAAAAGAGTGGCTTTTATTGCTTTGCCAGGCAAAGGGGACCACAGTGGGCTAATGCCCTCAAGACTGTGATCCACCCTGGAGTGGGTAGTAAGGAGTTTTATAGCGTTCAGGGAGCAGGGCATGATCAGTTCATGGATACTTCTTGGATTCATTGGCATCACGATAAAGTTTCAAGCATCATCAATTTTTCTGGTTTCAATCAGTCTAGGGTTTATGTTCTTGTGGTCAGCAGTTTTCATCTGGAGGGAGTCCACTTCTTGTAAAAACAGACTAGAAATGTGTGTCAGGCCTTTATCTGTATCTTTCAGGGAAGTGAGAGTTTGGTAATTCTGCTGCATGGCAGACTTACAGTCTAAATTTACACCAGTTTCCCAGCCCAACAGCCACTCTTTGTTTCCGTATCTTCACATTTCTCAATCATTAAGTCTTGAGGCTGCGTTTTACTTCAAAAGACAAGGGCCTTGGACACAGTTTCAGTGATATATCATGACTAAGTGGGATTTATTCTAGGAATGAAAGATTGAAATGAGGTTTGAAAATCGCCCTAATGTATTAACTGTGTTAGCTTACTAAAAAGAAAAACCATGAGATCATCTCAACAAATGCATAAAAATCAGCTGGTAAAGTCAACATTTGTTTAGATTAAAATGCTCATCAGACAAATCTATTAATATATACAGATGTGTTCACTCAGTTGTGTCTGACCCTTTGCGACCTCATGGATGGTAACCCACCAAACTCCTCTGTCCATGGGATTTTCTAGGCAAGAAAATTGGAGTGGGTTGCCATTTTTCTCCTCCAGAGGATCTTCCTGACCCAGGAATTGAACCCACAACTCTTGTATCTCCTGCACTGGGAGGTGGATTCTTTACCACTGAGCCAGCTCAGTTCAGTTCAGTTCAGTTCAGTCGCTCAGTCATGTCCGACTCTCTGTGACCCCATGAGTCACAGCACGCCAGGCCTCCCTGTCCATCACCAACTCCCGGAGCTTACTCAAACTCATGTCCATCAAGACAGTGATGCCATCCAGCCATCTCATCCTCTGTCGTCCCCTTCTCCTCCTGCCCCCAATCCCTCCAAACATCAAGGTCTTTTCCAGTGAGTCAACTCTTTGCATGAGGTGGTCAAAGTATTGGAGTTTCAGCTTCAGCGTCAGTCCTTCCAATGAACACCCAGGACTGATCTCCCTTAGGATGGACTGGTTGGATCTCCTTGCAGTCCAAGGGACTCTCAAGAGTCTTCTCCAACACCACAGTTCAAAAGCATTAATTCTTCGGCGCTCAGCATTCTTCACAGTCCAACTCTCACATCCAAGCTAGGAAGCCCATTTATACAGAAAACACCTGTATTTCTGTGTATAAGCAACAAAATATTAGAAAATGAACATTTTAAAATACAAAAAATTTAAATATCAAGGAAAAGACTCCAACAAAGACTTGCTGAGTCTGTTAAAGAAAAATAAAACTTGTTGATGAGAGAAATTAAAGAAAATAATTTTTAAAAGGAGGGTTGTAGCATATTCATGGACTGTAATAGTCATTAATGCAATATGTCAAATTTCCCCAAAACTGACTTACAAGTTCAATGTAATCCCACATGATATCTCTGTAGTTCTTTTGCTACACCTTGAAAAGCTAACTGGGGCTTTTCTGGTGGCTCACTTGTAAAGAATTTGTCTACCAATGCAGGAGACATAGGTTCAATCCCTGGTCCTGGAAGATCTCACATGCCGTGGGACAACTAGTCCCATGAGCCACAACTACTGAGCCAGCACTTTGGAGCCTGTGAGCAGTGCTGACTGAGCCCACACACCACAACTACTGAAGCCTGCACAACTAGAGCCCGTGCTCTGCAACAAGAGAAACCACGGCAATGGGAAGCCCACACACCACAACTAGAAAGTAGCCCCTGCTTCCCACCATTGGAGAAGGCATGCAAGCAGCAACAAGGACCCAGTGAGGCCATAAATAAATAAATAAATCTTAAAGAGAAAAACTAATTCTAAAATTTATATGGAAATGCAAAAGAACAAGAATTATCAAGACCAGAGGTCAGTAAATAATTTTGGTAAAGGGAGAGATAGCAATTATGTTAGTGTTTGTGGCCCAGGCTATTCCTATTGCAACTACCTGATCCTGCCGTTGTAAGTAGCCATAAACAATATGAAATTGAGAGAGCACAGTTGCTTTCCAATAATGGTTTATTGTTGGTTCTATTGGTCATAGTTTACCAACTCCTGATCAGGATAATGTTGAAAAAGCAGGGAAAAGTTTCAGGATTTAAACTGCAGGGTATCAAGACAAAATTACAGTATGGAGACAGTTTGGTAATGACTCAAAATAGACTAATGGAATAAGAGTCCACACACAAACCCACACATAAATGGACACCTGATCTACAACAACGGTAGCATTGCTAAGGCCACAGACAGCCTTTTTTCCCTTAGGTAATCCAACCCAAATGCATAAAATGTTTTAAAATGTTGGCTCCAAATCTAAGTGGCCTATTAATTTGTACACAGAATGAAAAGCCTCCAGCGGCCATGTGACTGAAGATGTGGTTTCTGTGGTTAGCTTACAGTAAGTAGTAAAGCCAAAAAATCATTAGCCATGATTCCCCAAGGTAACAATCAGTAGAGCTCTTATGAACATCCATATCACAGTTATGGTTAAACAGCAGAAACGTTTTATGATGAGTAATGACTTTTCATGTGTGTGTGAAATGAAAGACTTGCCTGCCTTATAAACACACATTTGATAATTCATATGTGTTCAAATTATTTGTGCTTTGCCTGGCATGTAGATGACATATTTTTTAGGACATTTGTTCATCTATCTCCAAGTTAAAAATTACCTAAACAAAATATAACATTTCTTCCACACAAAGGTCTGCGCTGGGACATGCTCCAAGGATTGAGTGGCCCTCCATGGGCTTCCAGATTCCCAGGGTTCTCTTGTCTGGTCCTCTGTCTCTAGGACTCATGGCTCAAATGTGATACATCTGGGATTCTTACTCAAATGCTGTTAGATTCATTAGGTCTGGGAATGGGATCTGAGTTGCTACATTTCTAATAATCTCTCCAGTCATGCCAGCATGACAGCTTAGAGACCACACTTAAAGGTATTAAGGCCCAAACATCAAAATTAAATATCTGAATTCATTCCACTTAGAAATTATATTCGTTACAGTGGCTGCTATAACAACCACAAACTGTGGCTTAAAACAACAGATATGTATTCTATCATAGTTCTGGAGGTCAGAAGTCCAAAATCAATATCACTGAGTTGGAATCAGGATGTCAGCAGGACTATGCTCCTTCCATCCAGAGGTTCTAAAAGGGAATCCACTCCTTGCCTTTTCCAGCTTTTGCTGGCTGCTTATATTCTGTGGCACCAAAGGAACCAGCCCTGCTGACACCTTGATTTAAGACCCATAAGACTTATTTCAGACTTTTGACTCTCAGAACAAGAGAATAAATTTGCACTGCCTTAAGCCGTTGAGTTTGTGGCAATTTGTTACAGCAGCAAAAGGAGACTGATGCACCAGTAAACCCATGCTTCATCATTGGGATTTTAGCTATTGTGAACAATGCTGTTAAATATGTCTTTGAAATTCTGACCTCAATCTTTGAGGTATATACCCGGAATTGGAATTGCTGAATCATACAGTAATTCTATTTTTTATTTCTTGAGGAACCACCACACTCTTTTCTATAGTAGCTGCACCATTTTATATTCTAACCAACAGTGCACAAGAGTTTCAATTTCTCCATATCCTTGCCAGTACTTCTTATTTTCTGTTTTTTTTCCCCTTTTCTTCTGTTTAGGATAATAGTTATCCTAATAGGTGTGAGTTGGTATCTCATAGTTTTGATTTTCATTTCGCTAATCATTGATGATGTTGAGCATCTTCTCATGAACACGGTGTTCATTTGTATTATCTTTGGAGAAATGTGTGTTCAACACCTCCGTTTTATTTTTAAATTAGCAACCATCATTTTTTAGTGCAGTTGTAGGTTCAGAGAAATTTGAGTGGAAGGTGTAGGAATTCCCACACATGTACAGCCTCCCTTACCAACTTCCCTCATCAGAGTGGTGTATTTGTTGCAGCTGATGAACCTACATCAACAAGTCATCATACAAAGCTCATAGTTTACATTAGAGTTCACTCTTGGTGTTATACTTTCTAAGGGTTTTGACAAATGTATCAATATTATGACATGTATACAGTATTATACTATCATACAGAATAGTTTCAATGCTTAAAAAAAACCTTGCTCTGCTTATTTATCTCTCCCTCCCTCTAGCTTCTGGCTAACACTAATCTTATCGTCCCCATAGTTTTACCTTTTTCAGAATGTCATATAGTTGGAATCATATAGTATGTAACCTTTACAGATTTACTTAATAATATGCATTTAAGTTGTCTCCATGTCTTTTCATGTTAGATAGCTCATTTCTTTTTAGTGCTGAATAATATTTTTTTGTTTTGATGAACCAAAGTTTATTTATTGATCTACCTACTGAAGATCATCTTGATTGCTTTCAGTTTTTGCAGTTGTAAATACAGTTTCTATAAATAGGTGTATCCAGGGTTTTTTATGAACGTAAGTTTTCAATCACTTGAATAAACATAAAGGAGCATGATTGTTAAATTATATAGTGAAAGTATGTTTAGATTTGTGAGAAATGACCAAACTGTCTTCCAAAGTGACTATAACATTTTGCACTTCCATCAACAATAATGAGAGTTCCCATTGTTCCACATCCTCGTCAGAACTTGGTATTTTCAGTGTTCTGGTTTTTTTCCATATTAATATGTGTATATGGTATCTCATTATTGTTTTAATTTATAATTCCCTATGGCATATGAGGTTGAACATCTTTTCATATGCTTACTTAGATAAACACTAAGAACATATATATATATATATATATATATATATATGTTTGCCTACTTTTTAATTGGGTTGTTCATTTCCTTACTACTGAGTTTTAAGGGGTTTTCATATATTTTGAACATCAATTCTTTTTCAGATATATCATTTGCAAATATTTTTTCCCAGACTGTGGCTTGTCTTCTAATTCTCTTGACATTGCTTTTTGCAAAGCAGAGTTTTTTAACTTAGTGAAATCCAGCTTATTATTTTTTTATGGATTGTGTCTTTGATGTTTTAATAGACTGGCATTATCATACCCAAGTTCATCTAGGTTTTCTTCTATGTTATCTTCTGGGAGTTTTTATAGCTTTGCATTTCATATTTAGGTCTGTTATCCATTTAAGTCAATTTTTGTGAAAAGTTCGAGATCTGCATCTATATTCTTTTTTTTTTCCCCCTGGCATATGGATGTCCAGTTGTTCCAGCACCATTTGTTGAAAAGACTATCTTACTCTGTACTATTGCCTTTGTTCTTGTCACTTTATCAAAGATTTATTGTTATTGTTCAGTTGCTCAGTCGTATCCGACTCTTTGCGACCCCATGGATTGCTGCACGCCAGGCTTCCCTGTCCTTGACTATTTCCTGGAGTTTGCTCAAACTCATGTCCATTGAGTCGGTGAAAGAAAAGAAAATGAAAGTCATTCAGTCATGTCTGACTGTTTGTGAACCCATGGACTATAAAGTCCATGAAATTCTCTAGGCCAGAATACTGGAGTGGGTAGCCTATCCCTTCTCAAGAGGATCTTCCTGACCCAGGAATCGAACCAGGGTCTCCTGTATTGCAGGTGGATTCTTTACCAACTGAGATATCAGGGAAACCCACTGAGTCAGTAATGCCATCTAACCGTCTCCTCTTCTGTCATCCCCTTCTCCTCCTGCCCTCAATCTTTCCCAGCATCAGTGTCTTATCTAATGAGTCAGCTTTTTGCATAAGGTGGCCAAAGTATTGGAGCTTCAGCTTCAGCATCAGTTCTTCCAATGAATATTCAGGATTGATTTCCTTTAGAACTGACTAATCAAAGATTAGTTTATTATATTTATGTGGGTCTATTTCTGAGCTCTCTCTTTTCCTCTGGGCTCTCTTGTCTATTCTTTCTCAATACCACAGTCTCTTGATTACTGTAGCTAGCTTTATAATGGGTCATGAAGTTGGGTAGTGACAGTTTTCTGACTTCATTCTTCCCCTTCAATATTGAGTTGGTTATTCTGGTCTTTTGTCTCTTCACATAAACTTTAGAATTAATTTGTCAATCACCACAAAACAAATTGCTATTTTGCTTGGGATTGCATTGAATCTATAGATCAAATTAGAAAGAACTGTCATCTTGATAATACCAGATCTTCCTAAACATGAACATGGTGTCTCTATTTTTTTAAATAAACAAAATATTATCAGAGTTTTATAGTTTTCCTTCTATAGATCTTTTTCATATTTTATTAGATTTGTTGGCCACCTCAGGTGAAGAGTTGACTCACTGGAAAAGACCCTGATGCTGGGAGGGATTGGGGGCAGGAGGAGACGGGGACGACAGAGGATGAGATGGCTGGATTGCATCACCGACTCGATGGACATGAGTTTGAGTAGACTCCGGGAGTTGGTGATGGACAGGAAGGCCTGGCGTGCTGTGATTCATGGGGTCGCAAAGAATCGGACATGACTTGAGTGACTGAACTGAACTGAACTGAACTGATACCTTAGTACTTCATTTTTAGGTGCTAATGTACATGGTACTGTGTTTTCAATTTAAAATTACACTTGTTTATTTCTTGTATATTCTCTAGTCTTTCCCATTCTAATGTTTGTATATGGAAAGTCATTGACTTCTGTATATTCACTTTTCATCCTGCAACCTTGCTATTATCACTTGATAGTTCTATGAGTATTTTTGTTGATTCTTTTTGGATTTTTCTACATGAACTATGGTGTAACTTCTACACAAAGACAACTTTATTTCTTTCTATCCAATCTCTGTAGCTTTATTACCTTTTACTGTCTATTATATTAGCTAACACTTCCAGTACAGTGTTGAGAGGGGACATCTATGCCTTGTTCCTGATCTTAGCTTCATGGTTCTTAACATTAAATAACATGTTAACTGTAGTTTTCTCTAGATACTCTTTATAAAGTTAAGGAAGTTCCTCTCTAGTTTTCTGAGAGTGTTTATTATCAGTGGGTGCTGGATTTTTTTCAAATATAGCTTTTGGATTTTTTGTTTGTTTGTTTGTTTTGCATCTATTGATGTGATCGTGTGATTTTTTACTCATTGTTGTTTGGTCACCAGGTCATGTCCAACTCTTTTGTGATCCCATGTACCATGTAACCTGCCAGGCTCCTCTGGGCATGGGATTTCCCAGGCAAGAATACTGGAGTGGGTTGGCAGTTCCTACTCCAGGGGATCTTCCTGACCAAGGGACCAAACCTACATCTTGGCAGGCAGGTTCTTTTCCACTGAGCCATCAGGGAAGCCCAGTGATTTTTACTCAATAGCTTATTCATGTGATGGATTATGCTAATTGATTTTGGAATACTGAACTAGTCTTGCATAACAGGGATAAATCCTCCTTGGTTGTGATGTATAATTCTTTTCACACATTGCTGCATTTGATTTGCTAGTATTTCTGTTCTTATAACATTTTCATCTGGTTTTGGTATTAGGATAGTGTCCTCACAGAATGAGTTAGGATGTGTTTCTCTGCCTCTATCTTCTGAAAGACTGTGTAGAGAACTGGGCAGTATATCTTCCTAATTGTTGTATAGAATTCATCAGTGAAGCCATCTGGAAGTGCTGCTTTCTGGTTTGGAGGGTTACTAATTACTGATTTGACTTCTTTAATAGATATAATCCTAATCAAATTGTCTATTTCTTCTTGTACACATTTTGACAGATTATGTCTTTCAAGAAACTGGCTCAGTTGATTTAGATGATTAAATTTATGGGCATAGAGTGGTTCACAATATGCCTTTACTGTCCTTTTAATGTCCAGGCAATCTGTAGTGATGTCTTCTCCTTCATTCCTGATATTAGTAATTTATGTCTCTTCTCTTTTTTTCTTAGCCTGGCTATAGCCTTATCAATTATATCAATCCTTTCAAAGAACCAACTTTTCTTTGGTATGTAAGCTCCTTACATGCCAAACCAGAAATGAAAAACCTAACCTTTGCCCATTTTTTAATCAGGTTATTTGGCTTTTCATTGTTGAGTTGAAGGAGTTCTTTATATATTCTAGTTATTAACCCCTTATCAGATGTAAGATTTAAAAAATGTTCTCTCATTCTATACATTGCTTGCTTACTCTATAGACTGTATCTTTTGATGCAGTGAAGTTTTTAACTTTGATGTGGTCCAATTTATTTTATTTTGGTATCAAATCCATGAAATCTTACAAAAGTCAGTGTCATGAGGTTGTCCCTCTTTTGTTTTCTTCTAAAAGTTTTATGGTTTTACCTTTTATGTTTAGATTTATGATCCATTTTGAGTTAATATTTTTACTTGGTGTAAGGTAAGTACACCACTCTTTTGCATGTAAATATTCAATTTTCCCAACACTGTATGCTGGAAAAGACTGTCTTTTCCCTATTGAATGGCCTTGGCACCCGTGTTGAAAATCAATTGACAATATATACAGGGGTTTATTTCTGGGCTTTATGCTAGTTAATGCTTTTTTATTGGCATACTGATGGAGATATCAGCTTTTTTTAAAAATAGACTTTATATTTTAGAGCATATAGGTTCACAGGAAAATTGAATGGAAGGTACAGAGATGTCCCATACAATACCTCCCATATATAATACTAACATGGTGAAGTACAAGGAGCAAGAACATAGATTGACTATTTGAAGACCTGTGTTTTCTAGTCCCAGTTCTGTCACTTTTCATTTCTATAAGATATCTGTAAGCTTCAGCTCTCTCATTGGTGAACCTACTTCCCAGAGTCATGGAGGGACACAAAGGGAATAACACACTCCAAAATGTTCACAGTTTCTCAAAGGAGCCATGTCTTCTCTTTGTAAATGTTGTAAATTTTGCTTTGTAAATGTTGCAAATGTAAATGTTGCTTCTTCACCTGGCTAAATCCATCTCCTTCTTTTTGTCTCAGCATCACTTCCTCCAGAATGTTTTCTGTGACCCCCCTCAGACTAAGTTAATTAACCCTACCATGCACTTGCTCAGAATTTCATGTTGGAGTTGCATTATTCACACTCAGCTCAGTTCAGTTCAGTCGCTCAGTCATGTCCCACTCTTTGCAGCTCCATGGACTGCAGCACACCAGGCTTCCTTGTCCATCACCAACTCCCGGAGCTTGCTCAAACTCGTCTATAGAATTGGTGATGCCATCCAACCATCTCATCCTCTGTCATCCTGCTTCTCCTTCTGCCCCTAATCCCTCCCAGCATCAGAGTCTTCTCCAGTGAGTCACTTCTTCGCATCAGGTGACCAAAGTGCTGGAGCTTCAGCTTCAGCATCAGTCCTTCCAATGAATATTCAGGATTGATTTCCTTTAGGATCGACTGATTTGGTCTCCGTAACTATTTACTGCTCTGTCTCCCTCCCTAGATCAGATGAGGCAAGAGCTGATGTTCAATCACTCTTCAATCCTGGGTTCATGCCATAGGGTGCATACTTAATAAATATTTATAAAGAAGTTTACTAAAGCACCATACAAAAGTATGTCACATTAGCAGAAGTACAATGGTACCTTCTCTGCATTGTCCTGGTGACTCATTAGCCATTGTTTTGTAATAAATCATTGGTACTGATTACTTGGAAGAATGGCCATATAGCTATGCCCATGTAAAAATCACCTCCATCACAAATTAACCTTTCTATTTCAAATACCTTCCCTTTGACTTTTGATTTGGGTACATGATTACTCTCTGACCATATTTTAATTTGTATGATATGTGCCTTGGGGTTGGGAGGGGCCCCTGCCTTCCATTCTACCTCAGCTCCCCTGTTTTTGCTCCCCCAAAAGAACTTCAAGCCTATGTCATATACTCATTATTTTAAATAAGGTTGTTCCATGTTGGTGAAATTCTGTGCAATCATTTTTACTGAGTGGAACTTTTGCCTGGTGATGCTAAGTATAGACTCTGCTAATCCTGACTCATCACTTTTTACTGCATTTCTTCTGTTGGAGGTGAGGCAATGTCTGTGTTCTAAAAACCTGCTGTTTGTTCTTCTTGATGACACAACAGGGAGAGCTGAACACATCGGTAACTGAATGGCTTTAAATAGAGATAGATCTTGATCCTGAGAATGCCATGTATATGACCCAAGAAACTGGCATTGATGGGGCCCAGGTCATGCATTTATAACATGAAGACTTAGGCCTGAAGGTATTTTCATTATATATTTATGTTATAAATATATATTTCATTCAAAATATATACATAATTTCATTATGTGATGAAAATATATATAATTCACTCAACTTTAGTCTAACCAGTAGAGAACAACTTTAGAAATATGAAATTAATAAATTCAGAAAAAGTTTTTGGCAGAACTTTTTATGAGACACAAAGGAACTCTTCAAGGGCTTTTCACCCTAATCACTGTTATCTTTTTTCCTCCATATATATTATCTTTTTTCTTTGATTGTTTTTAAGGTTTTTCTCCTTGTCATTTGTTTTAAGCAGTTTGATTATGATGTACCTTCATATGGTTTCTTTATGTGTCTTGTGCTTGGGATTCAGTGGGCTTCTTGGAACTGTGGCTTTATGCTGCTGCTGCTGCTGCTAAGTCGCTTCAGTCGTGTCCAACTCTTGTGTGACCCCATAGACGGCAGCCCACCAGGCTCCACCGTCCCTGGGATTCTCCAGGCAAGAACACTGGAGTGGGTTGCCATTTCCTTCTCCAATGCATGAAAGTGAAAAGTGAAAGTGAAGTCGCTCAGTTGTGTCTGACTCTTAGCGACCCCATGGACTGCAGCCTACCAGGCTCCTCCGCCTATGGGATTTTCCAGGCAAGAGTACTAGAGTGGGGTGCCATTGCCTTCTCCATGTGGCTTTATAGTTTTTACTAAATTTGGAATGTGTCTTCAATCTCTTTCATTTGTATCCCTCATCTCTCCTTGTCCTTTAGAGACACAAATAAAATGGGACTGGTACTGCAGTTCACTGATGCTCTGTTATATATTTTAGTCTCTTTTCTCTCTATTTCATTTTGGACAGTTTCTATTGGTATGCATTCAAGTCCCTTAATTTTATGCAATGTCTAGTCCATTGCTAATCCCAACAAGTATATGTTTCATGTCAGATATAGTATCATTTTTAATCACTGGAAGTTTGATATGAGATTTTTTTGTATGTTTTGATGGGATGTGATTGTGAATTGTATCTTGTTGGGTTCTGGATATTTTGTATTCCTATAAATCTCTTGAACTTTTTGTAGGATGTAGTTAAGTCACTTGGAGACATTTTGATCCTTTCATGTCTCACTTTTAAGTGCTGTTGTGGGGGAGGGGGTGGGGATCAGCCTAGTGTTAATTTTTTTCCCCACTACTGAATCAAAGCTCTTCCAATTATTCTATCCAGTGCCCCAAATTATGAGGCTTTCCTTTCTGGTTGCTCATGACAGGCACTATTCCTTCACTTGTATGAACTGCATGTAGTATATCTTCTAGTATTTTTTATTGGCTTTTTCTTGGCAGTTTCCTGACACATATGCATCTGAAGACTCAAGAGAGAGTGCCTAGAGATCTCCTGGGCTTTCTCTCTGCACAGCTCTCTTCTCTTTGGTGCTATGTCCTGCAAGCAGTTAGCTGCCTTGACCTCCCTGGACTTCCAGCTTTGGATCCTCATCTCAAGGATACCAGCAAGTTCCATCTGAGATACAGTCCTCTCTGTGCCCTGTAGCCTGGAAACCCTTCCACATTCTAGTCTGGGTCAGTCATAGGGCTCACCTCATTTGTTTCCTACCTTCATTGCGTGATGTCCAAAACTTTGTTGTCTTATATACTTTTCTTGTATTGTTTTGTTTCTTTTTGTTTGTTTGTTGTAGTTGTTTCAGGCAGGAATGAAAACCCAGATCCTATTACTCCTCTGGCTACTGAAGAATATATTACTGGTCTGTCAGAGTCTTTTTATATACAAGACACATGGTCACACACTGGGCACAGACTATCAAGTCAGTTTAAAAAAAAACAACTCTTCAACTGACAGATATGTTCCCTTCATTTTTTAGGAAAGTCATATAAGATAAATAATGCCTACCCATTCTCTATCCTATGAACATTTAAGCCCACCCTGGCTTGATGCTGACTTATTTGCTTGTGACACATCAAAGTAAATTTTAGCCCTGAAACATGGGCAAACCAATTTTTATGAGCTTTGGTAATATTTTTCCTTTGCATTCCCTTGAATTTTCTAGGTCCTATTTTCCTGCTACACAGAAAAGATCTCTGTAGGTGAGCACAGAATAAGGAATCTTGGTCTTTTGCTGTGCTAAGACATAGAAGCAAACATACACCTAAACATCCTATATTGGAGCAGATGCCTATAGGAAATGCAAAATAGCTTGCTCTGCCCCACCCCCTCCCAAGCCATATAAAGCCACAAGTTAAAAAGCAATTTAAACTTGGGGGAACTAACATGTTTGGCAACTTTTAGGTTTAGTCATATCTAATTTGTGCTTTAAAATTTTTCTTTTAATTTAAATGAATATGTCCTAGAGATATGTCCCAACCATTCTGGGTTTTCTTTCCTCCCTTTCCTCAGCCTGCACCCCTAGTACGTTTCCTAGTTGAACATATGCTTAGATCCCTCAAGCATAGTGATAATTTCTCCTGACCAGCAGAGCCAGTCATTATTTATCATATTTTGCTCTCACTCCTTCTCACTCTCCTAGTGGGAACATTGAAGTGGCTGCTGGCTGGGAAATTAGCCCAGGGAGCTCCTTCTGTTGGTCTCTTTCCTCATTACACTAGTAAAAAATTTAGCTGTGACAGTCTCTACCCCTACACATGTCTGTGTATCTATGTGTGTGTGTACATGTGTGTATACAGTCTTCATCCCGGTAGGATGGAAGCACACTGTAGGGGCTAATAGTGAGTAATTTAACTGTGGCTTTCTCACACATTTTACTCTCTTTCTTTCTCTAGAGTAGCCGCAGAAGTACAGTGTGCTCATGTATTGTTGCTTCATATTAGAAGCTGAGATTATGGGTTTATGTGTCATCTCACTGTTTCTGCTGGGTTGTTCTCTGACTGGATGCGATATCATTTCATCCATTGTCAAGGGGCTGCCCCAGTTACCTGGGATGCTCAAGAGAGGCAACACTTACTTGCCACGTGATAGCAAAGGCTTCTGTTTATTTCTGTGGCTGCTCCTCCTGCAACCCTCTGCGGGATCCCTGACTATCCAAGCTGACGGGGGAAGTGGAAAACCACACAACCTCACCAAGGCTTGAAGGATTTTTGCTTATGGGTATTTTTAAGGAAGTACCAGGCAACCATGAATTACAATTTGCAAGAACTTCTTTTCATTTTTTTGTGTGTCCTTGTTATTTTAAGTCTCTTTTGGGTCACAGTTCTGCAGTTCCAGGAGCTTTTAACTAATAGTCTTGTGAGTACTATCCAGCTTAGCTCAAGAAAGATGACTAATAGTCACTGGAATGGACTGAAAGCAGAGGCCATGCATCATACCTCCTCTGGATCTTCAGCAGCACTTAGCTTCATATTAGACTCTGAAAGTAGTTACTGATTGATTGATCTAAGACAAAATTGCCTATTTTCTTAGTTTAGAGTTTTTGATCCAGGTCAAGACATGAGCCTTTTTCTTTTGTACTGGTATGCCTTGCAAAGTTAAGAAATTTTAGGTGGGATGATGGAAAAAATTGTTAATCTTAAAGGGTCTATTCATTCTAGAAATCCTACAGTCTCACCAATTAGTTTCAGTTTCAATTAAAAAGTATCCAATGTTAGGAGAGAAAAGAGAAGATAATGATGGAAGAAATATAGAAAAGTGATGTTTTAATGGGGTTTTTTTGTCTTGTATTTTGGAGAAAACTATCCTCTATTTATCATTAGATCTGAAGAGGCACAAACTGGGTTTTGGAAGAGCAGTTGTCTATAGTGACCAAAGCATAGGAATGTGGGATTCATTCAACTTTGGGGAATAAAAGCACATTACATATTCCATTGTATCTTCTTATTTAATTGACTATCTGACTAGTTAGGTTTCTAAGATTTTCAAGTTGTTTTAATAAGAGTCTCTATAATTAGGTCCAAGTGGTTTTGCTACAGTAACCAGTAGAGAAGCTACAGTTATTTTATATTTGTATCTCATTAGTGAGCCTTCAGATTAACATCACCAATTCATTTATGGGGAGATGTCACTTTGGGCAGGAAAATTCTTATTTTCAGCTCCTCAGGCAAAGCATGTATAACCCTTAACTTAACCTAAAGCAGTGTCTTCCATTGGAGGAATGTGTGAATACCAGTCCTGTCTTCAGCTGGCCCTCTGCCAACAAGTGAGAAGTAAACCTTTGACTAGTTCCAGGGCACGTGATAGGACATCTCAAGGAGTAGGGAATATGTAGCTGATCAAATGAGCATTTTCTGACTATATCTCCCACATTCCAGCTACTCTGGGGGAAGTCATGTCACCCCATGATGTGTGATGCTGCTTCAAATTATTTGCAAGAAATAATCTAAATGTCAGATTGTGGGTATCATGGGGCACTGCACAAGTTGAGACAAACCAGAGTGTGAGGAAACTTAGAGTGAAGTTGGTTTTGAAGGTTATGCAAAAAGAAACCCTAGTTTATCAGGCACCCAGGAAATACAAAGAGCACAAAGAAACTTTATCTCAATTATTTCACAATCTAATCCATAAAGTGATGAATTACTCTGGGTGTTTATATGTCTCTTCAAAACAATTCAGGATATTAATTCAGTAAGCAGTTACTGAGCATCTCCTGTATGCCAGACACTGTTTTAGACATTAGGGATGGAGCAGGGGACAGAACTGAGCTCCTGATCCAAGAAAGCCCATCTTCTCAAGGGGAACAACAGCATGCAAACCAAAGAGTGTAACTCTCCATGGGTGGTGATAGGTGTGATGAAGAAAGTTAAGACAGGGTAGGGGGCCAAGTGTGAGGGAGGCAGGTACTATTTTATATAGAAAGTCAGGGAAGATTGCTGAAAAGGTAACATTAAAAAGCATGAGTTTTTTTTTTTTTTAAGTCCCCATTCCCATTCCTTCCTGACCAGGACAACCCTTTTCTGAATCATCACGCTGTCTTTGCTGACACAATTAAAACTGTGACAATTTGGACATTTCTGTCAAATTCATAATTGACTACATGACCAAAGGGTCATTCAGTCAAATACTCGTGAATCAAACTGAAAGTTAAAAAAGGTCCTCTCCTCTCCGTTTTTCTTTGCAGGCAATAAAGCACAAGCTATAGTTTAGTCAAATGAACCAGGAACCAACAAAGGAAAGGAAGTCTAGTGTGTTGAAGGGATATCATGGGCAGTAAATTTTAGTGGCATAAGAGACACAGATTCAATCCCTGGGTCAGGAAGATCCCCTGGAGGAGGGCATGGAAACCCATTCCAGTATTCTTGCGTGGAGAATCCCATGGACAGAGGAGTCTGGCGGGCTATAGTCCATGGGGTCACAAAGAGTCGGACATGACTAAAGCGACTTAGCATGCACGCACACAAATTTTAGTGAAAGAAGATCCTTAGGGAGAGCACAGGAGCTGGCTTAGGTTTTAACCTTGGCTTCTCTGCTTACCAGCTGGGTGATTTTAAA
Organism: Dama dama; assembly: GCF_033118175.1. Lineage (NCBI taxonomy): Eukaryota > Metazoa > Chordata > Mammalia > Artiodactyla > Cervidae > Dama > Dama dama. Next base: position 52,528,594 of record NC_083700.1, read on the forward strand.
CAAACTTCACCTCCCTATGTGTCAAGTTTCCTCAGCTGCAGAGGATAATAGTACCTCAATGGGATTTGCTAAGAATTAAATGAGATCTCTATGTAAAGCTCTTAGCATGATTCCTAGGACATAATATACCCTCAGGGTTTAAAATGACCATCATTCATTGTTGGTAGCACTATCATTTACTGGCACAGCTATCTTCTTGTATTGCCAAACACTCTTTGAGTATGTGAATTTCTGGCCAGTATTACTCTTTCTTATCTCTGCTTGCTCTTCTTTGGAATTCTGCATTCAGATGGGTATATCCTTCCTTTTCTCCTTTGCTTTCACTTCTCTTCTTTTCTCAGCTCTTTGTAAGGCCTCCTCAGACAACCATTTTGCCTTTTTGCATTTCTTTTTCTTAAGGAGAGTTATGATCACTGCCTCCTGTACAATGTTATGAACCTCTGTCCATAGTTCTTCAGGCACTCTATCAGATCTAATTTCATGAATCTATTTGTCACTTCTACTGTATAATCATAAGGGATTTGATTTAGGTCACACATGAGTGGCCTAGTGGTTTTCCCCACTTTCTTCAATTTAAGTCTAAATTTTGCAATAAGGAGTTCATGATCTGAGCCACAGTCAGTTCCCAGCCTTGTTTTTGCTGACTGTAGAGTTTTTCCATCTTCAGCTGCAAATAATATAATCAATCTGATTTCGGTATTGAGCATCTGGTGATGTCCATGTGATGTCATCTCTTGTGTTGTTGGAAGAGGGTGTTTGCTATGACCAGTGCATTCTCTTGGCAAAACTCTGTTAGCCTTTGCCCTGCATCATTTTGTACTTCAAGGCCAGACTTACCTGTTACTCCAGGTATCTCTTGACTTCTTACTTTTGCATACCAGTTCCCTATGATGAAAAGGACATCTTTGTTTGGTGTTAGTTCTAGAAGGTCTTGTGGGTCTTCATAGAACTGGTCAACTTCAGCTTTTTTGTATTAGTGGCTGGGGCATAGACTTGGATTACCGTGATATTGAATGATTTGCCTTGGGAATGAACCAAGATCATTCTGTTGTTTTTGAGATTGCATCCAAGTACTGCATTTCGGACTCTTCTGTGGACTATGAGGTCTACCCCATTTCTTCTAAGAGATTCTTGCCCACAGTAATAGATAAAATGGTCATCTTAATTAAATTCACCCATTCTGGTCCATTTTAGTTCACTGATTCCTAAAATGTTGATATTCACTCTTGCCATCTCCTGTATGACCACTTCCAATTTGCCTTGATTCATGGGCCTGACATTCAAGGCTCCCATGCAATATTGTTCTTACAGTATTGGACTTTACTTTCACCACTAGACATATCCACAACTGGGCATTGTTTCTGCTTTGGCTCAGCCTCTTCTTTCCTCCTGGAGCTATTTCTCCACTCTTCTCCAGTAGCATATGCAGAGAAATAGGTGAAAATAGTAGACTGTGAAAGACTGGAGATCTCTTCAAGGAAGTTAGAGATACCAAGGGAACACTTGGTGCAAAGATGGGCACAATAAAGGACAGAAATGGTATGGACTTAACAGAAGCAGAAGATATTAAGAAGAGGTGCCAAGAATATACAGAAGAGCTATACAAAAATATCTTAATGACCCAGATAACCACAATGGTGTGATCACTCACCTAGAATCAGACATCCTAGAATGTGAAGTCAAGTGGGCCTTAGGAAGCATCACTACCAACAAAGCTAGTGGAAGTGATAGAATTCCAGCTGAGCTGTTTCAAATCCTAACAGATGATGCTGTAAAAGTGCTGCACTAAATATGCCAGCAAATTTGGAAAACTCAGCAGTGGCCACATGACTGAAAAAGTCAGTTTTCATTCCAATCCCTAAGAAGGGCAATGCCAAAGAATGTTCAAACTACCACACAATTGCACTAATAAGACTAGAAACTCTCTGGAGCACCCAGAGTCTGTGAAGCATGCATTCATGGGCAGAGGGTACAGAGAAGCAAGGAACCAATACCCCATCACCACCATTCTCAAACCAGTGGCTCTGCTAGAAGCATTCAGCAGACTCCTGTTTAATTTCTCCCCACAACTCCCATATCACACACAGAAAGAAAAGAGCATTCCCAAGAGCACACAATTAGAGCCAAATTTGAACCCAGCACTGCCTGACTCCCAGCCCACCAGCTTTCTGCTATTTCGTAATCCCTTCACAATTCAGGAGACTTGGGTTCGATCCCTGGGTTGGGAAGATCCCCTGGAGAAAGGAATGGCAGCTCACTCCTGTATTCTTGCCTGGAAAATTCCACGGACAGAGGAGCCTGGTGGGTTACAGTCCATGGGGTCACAAAGAGTCAGGCAGGACTGAGTGACTAACACACACACACACACACACACACACACACACACACACGACAGAAAAAGTCCCTCTTTCTAGTCATTTCAAAACTTTAAAAATTCATAATCTTATTTGTTTCTCAAAATATCCTTGTGAAGTTGGCAGGTAAGGTTTTATCATTTTCATTCTGCTTTCCAAGTAGCTGACCCTCCTTCGGAACAGCTGAGCAACCACCTTGAGATTGTGGGGGCGGTGGTGGCCAGGAGGGTCAGTGGGCTAAATGAGGAACTCTTGCTCCTTCAGACAAGGCTCTCCTTGGCACACAGACCTGGACATTAAGCTGAGCTGGGCATGGATTTGAGTTCCAAGAAAGCAAAAATAAAAACACACTACCCTGAATTGGGAAATCCCCATAGGGACTACAAGTTAACAGCATTCTTGTTAGCTAAAAGCCGCTGTTCATAAGTGATACACTGAATTGCAGTGGCATTTCTTGTGTGCATTACACATTTATTCAGCTGAAAAGGAGGTGAGGTGGTGGATGAGCAGAGGTCAGGGAGAAGGACCAAGAGCCAAAAAGCACTGGGCCGAATGCTTTACGCCCCCATGTGAATGACTTGACCTCCTTGTCCCTCTGAGTGACCTTGAACAAGTCCCTCAACTTCCTTATCCATCTCAGCTAGGAAATGTGTTTGTGGTGTGTGTGTGTGTGTGTGTGCACATGTGTGCGTGTGTGCATCAGGGTGTGGGGAGATGTCACCATATATCAAATGCTGTGGCTGAAGCAAGCTCCTTGGGGAAAAGGTATCGCAGTCTCCTTGCCCCCATCGGAAAGATTTTCTCGCAGTGCAGGGAAAGGTGCCACTTTTTAATAACATCATTGGAATATCAGCTTTCTGCAAGATACAGTGGGACACACTGTGGCGTGCCATCTTGTGACATGATAAAAGAAGAGGCTCCCGTGTGAGCTCCCAGGCAAAGCCCCTTCAGGAAGCAGGGCTTGGTCCTTCCGTGATCACGTGAGTGAGGTGGAGACATGAAGTATGTCACATTGCAGAAAATACACAGACCTCTCATGGTATGAAACGCCCTCACTTTCCCTACCTTGGGGTTAGTTTTTACTCTTTCTCTTTGAATTATCCCCATGGTTGTCAGAGAGGTAGGGGCACTCGCCTACGAGCTCCTGGAGCCAGTCAGCTCCCCTTCTAGCTCAGAGAGCTGCCACTGCAACTCAGAGAGAGAGGCGTCCCCAAATGGAGGAGGGCAGGGGATTTGTCTACTCATCCCCCGTCCCTTGGGGCAACAGCAGTGTCTGATGTCTGCGTAGATGTGTGTGCACTGTTACCCGGGCACTCACACACAGCTAGGTACTGCCTGGGTGCCTGCTACTCACATGGGCCCAGGAACATGAGCTGGGAGAAGGGAGTGGGCAGCACGGTCTCTGGGACATGTACTCCTGTGGGCAGCCTGGCACGGGAAGGGCAAAGGGTATGCGACCTGATAGAGAAGACCTGGATTTCTCTTCACCCTCGACCACCAGGGGTAGTTTGGCATAGGGGGTGGCAGCTAAGTGCCACCTCACTCTCGCCAGCACCCACCTCCCCCTGAAAGACATTCTGGTATAGGAGGACGGCTTTCCTAGTCAAGGAGGACCACTCTGACATCTGGAAGCGCTTTGTCTCCTGTAATCCCACACACCTAACCTGTTTCTTAGGCTTTATTTGTAGAATTCTGGCTCTGCCACTATGGGATCTTAGAGGATTCATTTAGTCTCTGAGCCTCAGTTTCCTCATTGTAAGAGAAGGATAAGGACTTGTCCTATCCCATTAGAGTAAAAGAATCATTTGAGATGGTGTGTGTGACAAATGCCTGACAAACTCCGAAGCAGTGTGCAAATAGAAGGGATTCTTATCATGCTTTTTTGGAAATTCCCCAGTGGCTCAGATGGTAAACTGTCTGCCTGCAATGTGGGAGACCTGGGTTTGATCCCTGGGTCGGGAAGATCCTCTGGAGAAGGAAATGGCAACCCACTCCAGTACTCTTGCCTGGAAAATTGCATGGACAGAGGAGCCTGGTAGGCTACAATCCATGGGATCGCAAAGAGTTGGACAAGACTGAGCAAATTCACTTCACTTTATCATGCTTTCAGTAAATGAACACTTGGAAGGGAGTGGATATTTCTATAAAGGTTCTGACCTTGGCTGAGACCTCAGGAGGCATTTCTTGGCCTGTGCAAGACGGGAGGGGGTGGTCCCTGGGGCCATGTACAGATCCCAGCATTTCCAGAGCCCCCACTGCTCTGTCCATCAGATGGTAAGTGCTTAAAATCCAGCTTGCAAGAGAATCTAAAGGTCATCCAGAACCAGTCCTCTTCAACGCTTCGGCCCTCTCTACAATAAATCAAAAGACATGTATATCCTTTACTTTTCACAGAATCTGCATGGAACTCAGCAACAGGCCAGTCGTGGAATGACTATGACATCTTAGTCATTCTTGAATACCCTGTAACTGGGTCTTCCACATTACAGGAATGTTTATGGCTATACATCAATAAATATCTGTGGCTATGAATGACTATGTAGATTAGGGAATAGAAATTTTACAACACTTTGTTTAGTTTCAAGAATTCATAGTAATATTTGGTACTGTCGATGGATCTAGCTTCCTAATTAGGAACAAGGGGGCTGAATTTGTCAGTTGTATTCAGATTGGAACAATTAGGTGGTAATTTGTGCATTTAACTCACAGTTTGGTTTAGGATGGTCCAAATCTAGCAGCAGTCTTCTTCACACAAAACAAATCTGACTTATTATCCGGCCCAACTCACCTAGTTTCACAGCAGGAATTCACAGAGACAAATAAACACTTGGGAGAAATTCCCTTGTGAAGTAACCACATGCCTAGTCAGAACTGTCTCATAATTTAACAGCCAATTTTTAAAATAACTGTCAAATTAAGCTGGCTAATTGCTCTGGTCTCCATCTAGTCCATCACAAGTGGGGAGGAGGGGATTGATCTCCAAGGTAAAAGGAAGATGTAGGCAAAAAGAGACTCATTTGTACCCTGCATGAAATTATATTTGGCAACATGCATGGCAGTGCATTTCTAAAAAGTCCATTTTCATATTGCTTTTCCTGGCATTTTTAGAAAGCAGTTCTGGATGGATTTGTTTTTCAGGATATTTGGTCATATGTGCATCATTGTGTTTTATTATTACTCATAGAACTGTCAAATATAATTCTTTTTTTTATTAGATTTGCCCCTAGATTAGCTTCAAATAATCTCAAATTAAAAAAATAAAATAAAGTCATTGTACCATAAGGCTGGAGCCAAAGGACTGGATACAGAATGTAAGAAAAAGCAAAGGAGGAAATATCCTAAAGCTTTGTGAACTTATGCTTGAATATCTTCTTTCTCCTGCTCCCTGAGAAATTAATGAACAGACAACCCTGAAACTTCAAAGCCATAATACTCTGCTTTGGGAATTGCAATCTCCATCTTGGTTGTTTAAAAATGAGCACACATGGAAATGATGCATCAGCATATCTTTTCAAGTTTGGGGTTTTTTTCCTATTGAAAATTAATCAACAACCTCCAGTTATTTATGGCTTAGTAAATGTATAAGAAAAAATTAAACTTTCTTTAAAAAGAGCCCCAAATGTTTAATCATAGTGGAAAAACATAATCATGATAAAAAATTATAAGTGGACAAGATGACAAGTCTGCCTGCACAGTCCCTACTCAGTGCTGCTTTGCAAAGACGAGTTTTTTGTTTTTCCCTCCTGAAAATGTCTGCGGCTTATAAGGTCATATATAAATATCCTTCCCACCCCTTAGCATTTAGCGGGTAGAGTCAGATGTGAATACCCAGATCTGACTTGCATCTCTTCAATATTTTGTATCCAGATGGGGCATGATTGTGATGGTGACATGATCAGATGTTGAAGCCAGATTGCCCAAGTTTATAAACTGTGTGATCCTGGGTGTATGAATGAATTTTAGTTATGTCACCTATAAAATGGAGTGACAATACACCTACTTTGTATGCTAGTTGTGAGAATTAAGGGAACTAACATAGCAAAATGTCCAAACAGTGCCTGGTTCAGAGTAATCCTTCAATAAATAGTAGCTAAAATCATAGCCAGACCCACTCGCTCCAGAGCTCCAAAATTTTGCCTTTATGCTGATCACATATATTCTCAGCTTTACATCTCCGGCAATTCAATATACATATATATTTTAATGTGGCATTAGAAGTAAGGTTCTACATTTTCTCCCTAGCTTCTTTTTCCTCCGAAGCACCAGGACTTCAAAGGCTCTAACTGCCCTCCCCGAAAGCTTTCAGAACTTGAAGTGAACTTGATCACTTTCTCCTGCGGTCTCTCTGACGTGCGCCAGATGTATATGGCCTATTTCCGACTGATGAGCTTGTGATCTGAGCTACACTGCCTTTGAGGAAATTTCCACCACTAAAAGACTTGGCTTCAGAAAGGATGTCATGAATGGCCAGTTGATCTGTTAAATAAGATGCCAAATACTGCGGGAATAACCAGGAGGAGAAAATTACATTCACACTTCTTTATTGGTGCCATTAACAGAGTTTTGTCATCCAGCCGACGAAGGGAGGCCATCTCCCCCAAAGCATCACACAATGCCAGGCTACCCGGAGCCTGGTCCAACCCTTCACCCCATGGCCCATTCACCCACCTGGGCCTCCCAGGTGGAGGAGGCAGGGGAGGACAAAAGGTGAGGAGGTGCCAATTGAGAGGAAGCCCAAGGACTGGGCTACTTTCCATAAGACTCCCCTTACTCCAAAAAGCCATTTCTATCCTCGTGTCATCAGAGCAGTGGTGGCCCCCCACACTCACTGCTCCAGAGGTCAGGGTACCCCCACTTTGAGCCAGGCTGCCGCTCAGCAGATTCGATGGCCTGTCGTTCATTGCTCGGCTGCTGACCGCTTGATAAGAACAGCCCTGGCCTCCCTTCTGTATTCTCCCCATCCTTATTAAAATGGTACCTCCCCTCCCAGAAACTGGGAGCCTTGGTTTAAAATGGAGAGGGAGGGATACAGAGCTGCAATGGACCTAACAGGGGCAAGAAATAAACCTTCATTGTAGTGAAGGGCTTGGAGGTTATTTGTTACTGCAACATAACCAAGCTTAGGTTACCCAGTCCATGTGTGTCCTGACATTTTCCTCCCCACTATACTGCCCATTTCATGAAATCAGAGACTGCAGCTGTTTCATCTTATACTCTTCACTCAGCATCTAGCAGAGGGCCTGGTGCATTTCAGGGCTCAAGAAATACTTGTTGGATGAATAAAGGTATAATGGATTGTTGCATGAACCAGCATCTGAAGGCTACCTTTTGGTCTCTGTTTTTTTATCATGCAAAGCAAGTAGCTTTATTTAAAGCTAACCAACTCTAACTTTGCACTCCATTGTTCAGCACCCCTAGAGTCCCTCCACGCCTCTTCCCTTACTCTACCTCCAAGCAGACACATCATTTTGACACTGCTTTTTAATATGCATGCAGTTGCTAGTAAGGTTTAATTCCTAGGAGAAAAGTCCAGTTATAACTATTTAGTTTCCATAGAAAAGAACATAGAAATTCTCTGAAATATCTTTTTTTTCCAATAAAGAAGAGTTTGTCCCAAAATGGTTAAGGGACTTAAAAGGTCCTATCACAGCTTTGAGTCTGCTTACTCTTCATTCAATCAAGCTGAAATAAAATACATACACTGTAGGAAGATATTATTGAATATATTTTGAAAATATAAGGTAATGTACGCAGAGGCGGAAGATTTGTTTTTCCTGAATTTAAATGATCCCTAACTTCTGTAGGTGGCTACAAGGGCACCTTTTTTTTCCCTACAAAGGATTTTGTTAATGATCCCAAGTAGCAGAGAACATATGGATGGAAGAAAGATGTTCTTGCCTGAAAATAGCCCAGGTGACCTGTTGCTTTTCATCACATATCATGGAAGCCAGTTGTACTAGAGGCTTTTGGGGTAGCTCTTGTCTCTAGAGATAAGAGTAGGGACTACTTGTGTCTGATGTTTGTTTCTCTAGGTCTAGCCTAGTGCCCGGCACATAATAGAGGATCAGTGAGCATTCAGAGCATGAATGATTTTGTTGAAATTAATGAGAAACTGGAGATACCAGGAAGACTTGGGGGTCCCTCCTCATTGCTGTGTCTTCCAGAGAAGTTGGAATCCAGTGTTGGGTGGTACAGCGTCATACCACTAACCCTCCCTGCCCAGAACCTTCCTCGTGGTTAAGGCCTGGCTTCCAGGTTCCAGTTGGTGCCACTCTTTCCAATCATTTGGATGCTGTCAGTCAAACACATCGTGGGTATCAGCTGCTGAATAGTGGCCTGAGAGACAGGAAGGAACTACATTCGAGTGCTGCTCTGCCAGTAACCTTCTGTGAGCGTGGGCCTCATTTGCAAAACGAGCCCAAGGCCCAAATGATCCCCAAGGTCCATTCCAGTCCTGACACTCTGTGCCCTTTCTTTGAAACACCCCAGACTTGGAAAGACTGTTTTTCACCATTGTTTCTTACTACCCAGTCTTCAGAGCTATACCGCACTAGACCAATTAGCCGGGTAATTGTTCCCGAGTACAGGCTTATTTCTAATTAGATAGTGCCTGGGTTCACACTCTAGCAATTAACCCCCAAATGGAATAATTGCTCTAGAAAGAACACAGCATGATTATTTTGAAGTTCATCCTTCCTACTTACCAACTCTACTCGGGCTACAACAAGAAAGGAGCTATCTGCTATAGGTTGGCCACTTTCTCCATGACCTCTGCATGGTCCTTGACATGTGGTCCTCCATTCATCTTCACAACTGGCTGCTAGATGCCTGAAGGTCATTGTGGCCTGCTGTCTGGTCCCTCTCCTGACCTATGACATCACAGTTCCTGTGGATTTGGTGACAATTTCCCAGCTGCCCCTACAGGGCTCCTGGAGGTCACTCAGGGTCAAAAGCCACAAACAAAAATGCCACGCCAAAAACATGGTGAAAAGGGGAACTGGGAAATTAGTTGGTTTCTTTTCAATCTTCACAAGATAGCAGGCTTTGGGTGCACAAACTTAACTGCTTTTGTCTATTTGCAGAATCTATGGGTGGGAGAGAGAAAGGACTGCTAACATAACCCACAGTTAGTCAACCACACGTTTCTCAAACAAGCTGCATTTAATACAGCACAAACAGAGCATGCAGTGAGAAATTTGTTACTAAATTTGTTAAAGTGATTCATAGGTATTTAAACTTGAGTATGCGTTTACAGTTTAAGGTAATTGGCCTATTTTGAATAACTGGCAACACACATGCACTGTACTTTTTTCTCTTCCTTTCTCCCTGCTAAATGTTTCCTGGCATGCTGACAGCCCCACTGCAGTCAGCACCAGGATAGTATACAGTAGGCCAGAGGTAACAAGACCAGAGGTTTACCACTTGGCATAGAAAATCTGGGCTAGCAGATCTGGCAACAGGATCCAGAAGTGTGTTTTTGGCTTGGCACCCAGGTAAGGGATGGATAAAAACTTGTCATCCAGTGAGGGAGGCACTAGCAGGAGAGCCGAGAGTCTGAAATAGACATCTCAGAGGCAGGCCCGTTGTGTGAAAACACCTGCTGAGTAGCTATGTCCCGCAGTTTCTTCAGCCAAAAAATGGGGATTCCCAGACTTCCCTGCTGGTCCAGTGGTTAAGAATCTGCCTGCCTATGCGGGGGGCATGGGTTCGATCCCTGGTCTGGGAGGAGTCCACATGCCATGGGGCAACTAAGCCCATGCACCACAGCTTCTGGGCCCACGCTGTAGAGCTCGTGCTCCAAAACAAGAGGAGCCACAGCAAAGCCCACACACTGCAACGAGAGAGCAGGCCCCACTCTCTGCCACTGGAGGAAGCCCACGCATAACAACAAAGAACCAGAACAGCCAAAAATCAAATAAATAAACTTTAAAGAATGGGGACATCTTTATCTCACATTCTGTGGAACAAATGCATTGAAATACATAGCACATCTCACATGGTCCCTGGCACATGGTGCAAGCTCAGTGGCTCAGCTGTGTCCAACTCTTTGTGACACCATGGACTGTAGCTCACCAGACTCCTCTGTCCATTGAATTTTCCAGGCAAGAATACTGGAGTGAGTTGTCATTTCTTACTCCAGGAAGCATACAAAGAATATTGGTAATTTATAAGGAGTAAAATTATTACTGCCTTGACCATGAGTATGTTGAGTCTTACCACCAGCTAAATGTGCAGATTTTAAAATGTACTTCTTACTCAAAATAATTTACTTACATGAAAAATAATGTTAAACACACAAATCTACAACAGTCAACCTTAAAGGTTTAATTAGATTGGATAGTGCACAGCTCACACACCTGGAAGCAGCAACCTTGAATAGTTTTTTAGCAATGGTTGGCCCTATGCTTCTATCATATCATGCTTATTAGATGTTATCCTAGGCCATCCCTCATATAGAAGATGTAGAGGGGTTGCTGCTTGCTCTGGACTGAGTTATGTCCCCTCCAAATTCATATGTTGAAGCCCTAACCTACTGTGATGGTATCTGGAGGTGGGGCCTTTGGGAAATAATCAAGGTTAGATGAGGTTATGAGGCTGGTGCCTTCTAAGAAAAGGATTAGTGACCTTACAGGAAGAAGCACCAGAAAGCACACTCTCTCTCTCTCCGCCATGTGAGGACCCAGCAAGACGGCAGCTGCAGCCACCTCAAGCCAGGAAGAGAGGCTTCCCCAGGAACTGAATTTGGTCAGCACCTTCACCTTGGACTTTCCAGCTTCCAAAACTCTAAGAAAGTAAATTTCTCAGAATTTAATCCACCCAGTCTATGCTAGTTATTATGGCAGCCCAAGCAAAATAAGCCCTCTGCAAGCTTCTATGGTATTTGCACTGGTCTATCACTGTAGCAGTTACACTGAATTTGAACTGTATGCTTATTTGTTAGTGTTCTCCAGTAGACTGTGAGCCATTTAGGGGACAGGGACTATGTATCTCCTCTCTGCACATTCCCATATTTATCTAAGTAAATAAGTGTTCCTTAGATACTTGTCGAGTGAAGAATGAATTTTGCCCCCTTCTTTCAGTCTAATTTGACACTACTTGGTGGGTGGGGGTGGCAATAGTGTATTGTACAACCTAGAGTGAGTCATCTGTGCTCCTTGAGTTGTTCTTGAGGAGAGTGGCTGCTACTTGGTGACCTTGGAAATGCAAGGTCATGGAAGTTTCCTTCATACCCTGCAGGATGAGTGGGAAAGGAAGTCTAGCATTAAGCAGAGTCTATGTGTGATCAACAAGAGAGTCGCTTTGTGGTTGATTTGAATGTTGTAGTAATTCTTAAATTTCTGCTATAATAGAGAGCTTTTCTATGAAGACAATGGAATAGTAAAAATATTATCTGATGGCAATATTCCGGCCTGAAAAAATACATTCACGAGAAAATATTATGTTGATACATTTGGGTATCTATCATCTATTTAGTCCCAACTTAAACTATAATAAGACTTTATATTACCATATTCTCCAAGTATCTCATATATATTTATTTTGTAATGAACTTCAAAAGTGGCTAGGCAAGTATAGGTGTGGTAGGCACTAATTACATTGTCTACCCAGAACTCCTTTTCCTTTGGGGAAAGTTCCTCTGTTATGTTGTAGAACATTCTTTGCACCCAATCTTAATTCTAGGGGGGATTTCTAATCTTAGAGCCCCATCCCCCCTGGCCACAGAAGGGCACAAGACCTAAGGTCAACCAATCAGAGCTCTTCTCCAGGTTTGTTCCCATGGGAACTAAGGGAAGAGAGCAACTTTCTGTCTGATGGAAGAATTAGAATATACTAGGAAGGTTCAAGTTGCCTGTGGCCTTGGGCCTCATCTTGTAGAGAAGTCCACTTGGAGAGAAGAAAGCCAATATGTTTAGAGGTGCAAAGGCAAGCCTTGTCTTGAACAAATAGTTCTCTTTTGGTTGTAAGTGACAGAAACTCAAGTTGAAACAGCTTATGAAAATAAGGGGATTCATTGACTTATTTTACCAAACTGTGGGAAAATTTTTGATATAATGGAGTCTCAGAAATGACCCAAACTGTTAGGACTCAGATATAACTACTGAGGCCCAGGGACGCTAAATAAGTTATGCAAACTAGAAAAAAAAATGAAAATGACATTTAATGAACTCTTACTCTAGGCAGGCAATGTATTTTATGCTTTATGTACTTTCTTTTAAAAAGGTGTCATTTTCCCCATTTTACAGGTAGAAATGAAGGTCACACAGCTAATATTGTCAAAGCTGTGATTTGAACCCAAACCTATCTTATTTCAAAGCCTATGATCTATCCCTATATTAAGCAGCCTGAAGACACTCAGTTAATAAGTAACAAAGCCAGATATCCCAAGTATTGGGCAAGTTCTCTTTCCACTGCATGATGCTGCCTGTCCCTAAATCTTTGAAGCAAAAATATAGACAGATCTTTATAATTTATGTATGTGTTAAAATATATTATCCAGCCTTCATCATTTCCTATAGTGCAAAAATGCCCTTTTGTAATTGGCACTCACCTGTTTAAATACTTTCCTGATTAACATAATTTTTCATACTCCTGGGTAAGGGGATGGCTGTAAAAAGTATTAATTCTGAAATAGAGACATAAGTCATCATTCCTGTGTTCTGCTAAATACGGTACAGGAACCCAAAGGCAGTATTCAGGATTTTAACATGTATCCTAGGATCAGGTGGAAGCTACTGCTGGTCTTGGGTGAAGGAGAGGATGGTGACATGGAGGAGCACCATAATTAGATTTACATTTTTGGAAAATTTGCTCTAGGTGGAGTGTGAGGAATGGATTAGAATAAGACTAGATTTGATGCCAGGAGACTAGAGAGAAGTTTACCCCAAATAGTCTACATAAGACATGCCAGCTTCTTGGACTAAGGTGATGATAATGAAGGAGAGAAGTAGGCAGATTTGAGAAATAGTTAAGAGATAAAATGGATAAGACTTCATGACTGTTTGGATATGAAGAGTGGGAGAGAAGATAGGAAGGATAAAGGATTAATAGGACATTATTAGAATAGTTTTGTCACCCCATATTCTCAGGTCTTTTTAGGTTGCAAATGACACAGATTCTAACTCAAAGTGGCTTAGACACTTTGCTTCTTTAACTGAAAAGTCCAGAGATACATCTGAATCCAGGTGCTGCTTTATCAGGAATCTGAAATGATGTTACAGAATTCTGCCTTTTCTCAGTTCTTGCTTTTGCTTTTCTCCATGGTGACTTTATTCTTAGAACTCCCACATAGTGATGAGATGATGGTCTAATTCCATATCAACAAACCCAAAGACAAATAGAAAGGGTCATTCCACAAGAGAGACCACACAGCCTTGGATCCATTCTCAATACAGCAGCATGAAAAGAGATGGAGAGGGAGAGGGTGAAGGTCTTTCCCCAAAGGAAATTCAGGATATCACTATCAAAGCAAGGGAAAACAGATGCTGGTGGCCAAAAACCAGTGGCCTTTCATTACACATTTCCACATCAGTGTAGACAGATGCTTCTCTCTTTGAAATCACAAATTAATGTATAAACATGTATACATTCAGTTGGGGCTTCCCTGGTGGCTCAGTGGTAAAGAATCTGCCTGCTAATGCAGGATCTTCCCTGGTTTGGGAAGATCCCCTGGAGAAGCGAATGGCAACCCACTCCAGTATTCTTGCTTGGGAAATCCCATGGGCAGAGGAGCCTGGCTGGCTACAAACAGTCCAAAAAGTTAGACGTGACTTAGCGACTAAACAACAACAACATACATTCAGTTGAGTAAATGTGGGTATAGTTTATAGCCTGACCATTTACCTCACACAGTATGAGGCTATTTAAGGTTTTCAAGACTTTCTGACATTGTGAAATCAATTATGGACTTAAATGACTCACTTTCCCAGAGCCAAATTATAATTTTATGCTCTCTTTGTTACCCTAAGTGAAATTGTTGAAATGATTTTGAGGCATTATTGTATTCTCAGCAAGGAATGATTATGTGAATAAAACAAATGCAGTGTATGTTTGACATGTGAAATATTTGGTAGTTATGGTGTGTATCCAGCTGTGTAGGCAAAGTGGAGAAAAAAATTAAGCCTGTTTTAAGTCAGCAGACCTGGCTTGTAGCACAAGATCATTGATTACGTACAGATTAGATTGCTGATTCTAGATAACAGGTTATAGCAGTTGGTTATGTACAACAAGTGCCCTCACTGTACAGCGGTGAATACTTCCTAGGTTCACATCTTGCTTCTGCCACTTACTAGCTGTGTGACCTGAAGCAAGTTATTCAACCTCTCTGTGGTTTATTTTTCTTTATCTGTAAAATAGGAATAACAGTATTGCTTTACACAGTATTACAAGGGTTAAATGAGTTAATACCTGTGCGTGGGCATAATAATTGCTACCTAGGTATTTAATATACTTGTGAATTTCATTTGACTTTCTGAGTTGCTTATATGCAAAATAAACTCGACAGCATCTGCAATTTCTCAGGATGTTAAATGAGATTATTTGTAGAGCTCCTAGCTCACAGAACTTTGAATAAAGCAGACATTTGGTAAATGTAGTTCTCTTTTCTCCCTTCAAAGACTGGAAAACTATTCTGGTTAATAAGTACTAGAGTAGATCCAAACACCATTCTCATCCAGTTATTTTCTTTTTCTGCATCCTTCAATTATTTTTCGAAGGCTTTCATCATCACTAGGCCATAAATTCCACCACTGCACACCTAGAAGCATGCACTCCCATTGTACACACCAGTTGGCACACAGGAGATGCACAATAAATAGTTGCTAAACAAATAAATGATTAGTCAACCCTTCACTTCAATGCACTTTATCCACCCAGTAGTGTCTTTAGATATATTGAGACAGATTCAGCAAAATGGACAACTCGTGATCCAGACAACTTTTCTCTTTCTCTGTAAAAATTCCACTTATATAAAAATAACTGAGCAGAGCTGCAACCAGCTGTCACTTCATGTAGACATGTGAAAGCACAAAGGCCTGCGTGATGGGCATCACTCTTGAGTTCTGCCGTGTTACACTCTGTCAGATGGAATATGTTAGGAAAAGAAGCGTCAGCCCACAACTTTAAAGTTACAAGTAGGTCTTTTGCAGATAGAAAAATAAGAAAAATGAGAGATATGTACTTTAAAAAAACAAAAATGCCTCTTTGCTTTCAAAGTTTGAAATTCAGATAGCAGTGATCTTAAACCAAACGATTGTAACAGAAGAAACTTTAGACTGTTTCTCATCATCTGAATCCTCTTCCATTATTTCTATTGTCCTGGGCAATAAATTTCAGCATTTGATCAAATAATGGCAGATTCCATGCTACCCCATTCAGTATCCCCAGTTTATCTATAATGATTTTCCTCTTGTCAGCTCATTTCTTAAACCTTTGCTGAATCCGGTTTCAATGGTACTATAAACAATCATCATTGCATTGTAAAACTGGAAACTCTCTGCTAAAATAGTGTTTTGATCCAGGTTGCCATAGTAATAAGTGTATGCTCCCCTCTTTGGAGGCCTTGTTATATGAAGTATCTGTGATTTGCTCAGAATGGCCCCAGTTCATCTGTCAAAATGGGTTTTTCCTTTTTTAAAATAATGATCTAGAAAATCCCACAGTGGCCACAAATATTTTACAACCATAATGAGGAGCATTGGAGTAGTCAAGCTTTATAAATCTATGCCATTATTACATTAGAATAAATCATGTTTCTTAGGTATATTACATAGGCCTGTGTAAGCCTAATTTTAGGTCTGCTATTCAACAAGGGTGCGGTTGTTTATAATGAAAAGAGAATTATTAAGTGTGACTTCAAAAATGCATCATGTGTCAGTTCATGTTGAGAGACCCCGGAGCAAAAAAATGGAAATTACTTCTTATTTCTATCAAAATACTGCAAATAGATATTCAGGTTCAAACTTAGTTACAATTAGAATGTGATGAGCAATGATATTTTATAACAGCATGAAACTGTATATTCCATTCACGTTCAGGTTGAAATTATTCATTGGTAGGAGGGGAAAAATGAGAAATCCTGCAAATTTATCAGTGTCACCATGAAAAAAAATGATGGTACATTATTTGAAATAAAAATGTTCCAGTCAGTTATAGTAATTTGATACAAGAACTATGATTTTTTTTTCCTGCAGGAATGAGGGTAAACAAACACTATATCAACACACCAGCAATAGAAGCCACAAAAAGGTGTAAGATCATTTTTCATCTAAGACAAATGGTTAAGTTGGTTACTTTCTGTAAGTCACTACCAGCTACAGAGTTATTTTATGTAATTCACTGCTGGCTACTGCCTCATAATATCTGATGTGGGAATATTAAAAACATCAGTGGGTGAAAGAACAGAAAGAATCCATCTGTATTCAATGAATTCTAATTAAAAAGTAATTATGGCACAATGAGGTAGCTGCCAACCTTATTCCCTTTTCCACAAACCACAAACCACACACACAGAGTATTAGTCTTCTGCTATTTGTATCTGGCTAAACAAGCAGAAAGGCAGGCAGGAACCAGACACACATTTCCTTTCATTTTTCAGGTGACTTAGTTTTAAACAACTGCAGCCCCAGAAGACGTTCAGGGGCAGAGGTGGTGCACATCTTCTGTTATAATTGACCTGGGCTTTGAGATTTCTCTGTCATGATGTATCCCAGAATGTTGCATGATGGGAAGACCCTTGTTATTCCTCCACCAGCAGAGCCAAACGGACAAGATCAAGTAGGTCTGGGACTTGGGAAAAAAGGGAAGAAATATTGACAGATAAGTAACCACTCCAGGAAATGACAGACAGCTGGAGCAGTGTCGGGACTCTCAGGATTCAGATGTAATCCTTTAACCTCATGCTCAAACTCTGTAATCTCTCAATGAGATGGAAGAGAGGAAGGAAAAAAGGCAAATTGCTTAATCAAAGCCCTTAATGTGTGACCAGGATTAGTAACTAAGTCAGAATGACAACCTGCAGGTGTAAAAAGCCTTTATAACAGAGCCTCAGTGCTAATGAAGTCGTATCTGCAGGACTGAAAATAACGGAAAGGTAACCTGGCATTTCAGCTGGCACAGAAACCTTTCTCCACAACAGGCATTCAAAACTGTATTCCTGACCACCAGCAATTTCTCTTCAGCAGCCAAGGGGAAGGACTACAGCCCGCATTTCCTTCCGGTTGACAAAGCTCCCTTTCACCCACAATCTAGAAAACCTTCATCTAACAGAAAACATAACAGGTGTCAGTAAGGTTTCCATCTAAAGAAGAAGAATAGGCTCTGGCATAAGTCATTTGCTGCTGAGGGCACTAAAAGATGTCGGGGTTCTTCTTCAGAAAGGAAGTGCTAACAGGCTAAAGTGGCCCTTGTCAATTCACATTAAAAATGGAAAATAATAGCACACTGGATTTATACAGCATCCTCGGAGGCAGGCATCCACGTTACACTATGAGTTTTCGTATCAACCTTCAGGAATGGTGGGAAGTGCATTAGTTACCCTGTCATACAACAGGGCACCCTGAGGTCCTGATAAATTATGTTGTTGCCGTGATCATACTTACGGAGCAGGAACATTCTTATTGAAGCAATGTATTTCCGTTATTTTGCTTTCCTTCTCTCTATCATTGTACATTACCAATCTTCCATAATATAAGCAACTACAAATGCTTCATACCACTGTGACAGGCTGAGCCTGACTTAACTCATGGGACAATAGATGTATGGTGTTTACAATTGACCCCTCACTGCTTCTCCTCTAGTTTTGTATCAGTTATCTATCACTATATAACAAATTTACCCCCAAGGTGGCAACTTAAAACAATAAAAATGTATTACTTCACAGTCTTCTGAGAATCAGAGTGGCTTAGAGAGGTGGTTCTAATTCAGGGTCTCTTATGATGCTACAGGCAGGCTGTCAGCCAGGGCTTCATCAGCTGGGTTTGGGGGCTGGGGGATCTGCTTCCAGAAAGACTTGTTCCCCTGGCTATTGGCTGCAGTCCTCAGTTCCTCACTGGCTGTTGACCAAAAGCCTTCATTTCTCATCACTAGACCTCTTCCCAAGACTCAGAACATGGCAGCTGGTTCCTTCCAAAGCAAGAGGCCTGAGAGAAAGAAGTAGGAGAGAGCCCAAGATAGAAAGAGCAGTGTCTTTTACAACCTCATCTGGGTAGGACCTGCTATCGCTTCTGCGGTGTGTGCCCGCACACAGACCAGCCCTGGTATAGTGTGGGAGATGACTACAGAAGGCCATGAACACCAGGAGGTGGGAATCCCAGGGGCCATCTTGGAGGCTGGCTGTGACAATTTTTGCTACTAAATATGCACAAGGTCTTTGGTTCTTTCGGCATAAGCTATGAGGAATGATGTTGGTGAACTGGTTGTTGGGAGATAAAAAAAGGTGCGAGTATGTGTGGGTGTTTTGCTGGGTTCAGAAAGAGCACTGTGATGTCTACCATCAGTTCAAGCCAAAGAATTATATCTAACTTTCTGTAGACAGTCTGTGGGCCAAAGCTGGGAAACCCTTTTCAAGCTGGACTTTGTGAAACTTTGGACACAAACAGTGTCACTTTTTGGCACATATGATAAAGGGTCACTCATTGTTGGAGAAATTTTCACCCTATTTTGGGTAGGACCATGCAGCAGCAACATGTAGCCATAGCGCCTGCTTCATCCAGCAGGGAGTCAGGGATGCGAGGATCCCGAAGGGTCCTGGCCACCATGGTGTACAGATGCTGCTTCAAAAGCTCTACAAGAGGACAGAGATAGAGGCCCACAAACAGACACGTCCCTCAACATGTATAGGACTCTCTTTGGAGAATAAACAGATCTGGAAGTTCAAAATCCTGCTGTTACATAAATGGACACTAATTAATCAGTGAAGTTCATCAACAGTGTTATGGTATCTTTATTTGAATTTTCCAACTGGTTAGGTAACATTGCATAATTACAAATCTCTAGTACAAACTCTGGTCAGGCTAAGGTAATTTAAATGACCTGGCCGTTGTCTCTCCCAAGACACCCAAGCAATGACCTAGCAGATACCCTGGGTTCACTTAATTCTTTGCTGAGGCAGCTTTCAATGTACCCACCTCTTACTTTGTCTCTCACTCTCCCCTTTTTAATCCCTACACCTCTTTTTGCCTGCAATGCAGGAGACCCTGATTCTATTTCTGGGTGGGAAGGTCTGCTGGAGAAGGGATAGGCTACCCACTCCAGTGTTCTGGCCTAGAGAATTCCATGGACTGTATGGTCCATGGTGTCACAAAGAGCCAGACACGAGCAACTTTCACTTCACACCTCTCTTACTTTTCCCCTGTTTTGCCCCATAATGAACCAACATCTGATGTCTTGTCCCATCTGTCTTGTTTTCTAAACTGTGACTATGCATTCTCCTTTCAGGTGGAGCATCTTCTCACAAAGACACCCATGGAGCACTTCTCCTTGGAATGGCCTGTTCATGTGCTGCCTTAATATCACTAATGGAGGGACCATACCTAGCCCTTTCTTCTTTGTATTTCTAATACCGAGTATAGTATCTAGCATCTAGAAGGTACTTAGTAAATGCTTAAATTAAACTGAATTACTGCTCTACTCCTGGCTTGTCACAGACTTCCTTCAAAGCCAAAGCACAGTCTTAACTTTGAGGAAATTCTTACTAAAGTTCTAACTGCTGCTGCTGCTAAGTCGCTTCAGTTGTATCCGACTCTGTAAGACCCCATAGACAACAGCCCATCAGGCTCCGCCATCCCTGGGATTCTCCAGGCAAGAACACTGGAATGGGTTGCCATTTCCTTCTCCAATGCATGAAAGTGAAAAGTGAAAGTGAAGTCGCTCAATTGTGTCTGACTCTTAGCGACCCCATGGACTGCAGCCTACCAGGCTCCTCTGCCCATGGGATTTTCCAGGCAAGAGTACTGGAGTGGGGTGCCATTGCCTTCTCCTAAAGTTCTAACTACAGACTGGCAAAGAGCCATTCATTTCTTAGTTATTCAGTGTGAACACCTAGTAGCTGTCCAATAATACACTAGATGCTGCCTTTGCAGTGATGAACAAACCCACAGGACATTTTTCCCATGAAACACAGAGTCTAGTTTATCTAATAGGTGTCTAGTAAATGTTAGTAGCTGATACAATGGTATTTGATAGTTGCCTTCAAATATATAATGAACTATCTCACAAGAGAGAGGCTGAAGTGATACTTAGAGGACAGAACTAGGCCCCCTGAGTGGTAGTTACCAGAACACAGATTGCAGCTCAATTTAAACAAGGACATTTTAGTTTGAAGTTTGTTGAACCCTGGGAAGGAATCGCCTTGGGAAGTAAGGAGCTTCCCAGCACTAAAAGTCTGATGATGATCTGTCAGGGGACGTTGTATGAATAATAAGAACAACCAACAGAATGATGGTTGGCATTTATAAGGGTCTGTCATCAACTGGGCACTGTACAACAATATGAAGAAACTACTATCATTGTCATTTTATAGGTGAGGAAACTGAGGCCCAATTGAATCTTGAAGTTAAATCTAGTCAGTCCAGCGCTGGATCTTGTGTGCTGGATCCCTTACTCCTCTGCCTCTCTGTTGAGAGATTCTCTTGTGAGTGGAAAGTGAGTAACTGTGTTTCCTTCTAATTCTGAAAATTTCTGATGCTGTAACTCTCTTTATAGCCCCCTAAACCCAAAGACAGCAACTGATCCAGAACCAGAGGCTGGGACACAGGATGTAGAGTTTCATTATATAATTAAGATGATGTTTAAGAAAACCCTTCTGGGTCTTCCCTGGTGGTCCGGTGGTTAAGACTTCACCTTCCAATGAAGGGATATGAGTTTGATCCCTGATGGGGGAACAAAGATCCCACATGCCTTGCAGCCAAAAAACCAAAACATGTAACCGATGCAATATTGTAACAAATTCAATAAAGACTTTAAAAGTAGTCCACATCAAAAAAAAAAAAAAAAATCTTCCTGCAACAGCACTTCCCATCCCCCACCCATCACCTCCCAGGAGCATCATCAACTCATATCTGCATCCACCTACAAGGGACAAATGGCTTTTTAACTTAAGGCTAAGATCTTTGTTAAAACACAAAATCTTGAGAGGGGTCATTCTTTAAGGTGATGAAAGGTCAAGGAATCAGATCACATAAGGAAATGTTGAAAAATCTGGATTTGCTTTGGTTTAAAAAAACAGAAGAAAGAAAAAGAATGAAGAGAGATATGTCTTCAAATATTTGAAGAACTATTACGTAGGAGCAGAAGTTCACTTGCTTTTGTTCTGCCAAAGGCAAAATGGGAACCAACAGTGAAAATTGTCTAGGGCAAGTTTTATCTTCTTGATTAAGAAAGGACTTGCTAACACTTGGCCCTGCCAACTGTGCAAAGGACATTCAAGGGATGTTGTGTGTGTGTGTGTAGTCACTTAGTCATGTCTGACTCTTTGCAACCCCATGTACTGTACCCCCCAGGCTTTCTGGCTATGGGATTTTCCATGCAAGAATCCATGTAAGACTACTGGAGTGGGTTGCCATGCCCTTCTCTAAGGGACCTTCCTGACCCAGGGCTCGAACCCAGGTTTCCTGCATTATAGGCAGATTCTTTACCCTCTGAGCCACCAGGATGTTGTGGATATCCCTTTATTAGAAAGTTTTAACAGGGATACAGGAGAAGAAATTCCTACCTGGTTAAATGTTCTTTCAGTCCTAAATCCTATAGTTCTTTGGTTAGTGGTCTATATTTTTGTGTAGGTGTTAATAGCTGTATTTATGTGATTAAGAAAAATTTATCTAAAACACAAAGTAAAAATCACTCACAGTGCCACCACTTAAACATTAATCAAGAAAAGATGCAAAGGCTTTGGTCCCTGTAATTCTGCCCTCCATCCTTCACAGCTTGGTTAAATTCACCAAAAGGTAAAGGAAGGCAGTTGATAGTGTTAATGATAATTAATAATTAAAAGTAGATGACATGATATTGGTTGTTATACATGTGCCTGTGTGTATATATTCTTTCCTGTTGTAAGTATATATATGTACATATACATGCATATGTATAACTTCAAAGTTGACTGATTCAGATGCCTTGAACTACATCTAAGTCAAATTAAGAATGAAAATTGGCTTTTTAAAATAAAACTTAATTTTTATGATTCCAGTTTCTTCTTTGTCTTAAGGCTAAATACAGCTGAAGGCAGTGTCCCAAGTTGCATTTTGGCTCGAAGGTGAAGTGAGGCAGAGTGTGAGCAGGAGTGAGGCACACCTGTAGAGAGGGCACTGACCCAGAGGAGCCATGGTGATCTACCAGAGAGCTCCCAGCACACCCACTTGATACTTCTCCCCATAAATATATTTCTTCTCTTGCCTTCCTCATCTCAGGAAAGGCCGCCTACTGTGCAGTTGTGCAGACGAGAACAGTGGAGTCATACTTATTTCATCTCTATCTTGCATTCTCCACATCCAACCAATCCATTAGCAAGTCCACCCAAGACCCTGCCTCCTAAAAGATCCAAAAATCAGCCACCTCCTTCCAGCACCACTGTATTTACCCAGGTGGCCAGTGTCTCTTTATACTGGAATAGTCTCTCTGCTTCCTGTCTTAATTGCTATAATCCACTGTACATAGCACCCAGAGGGACTTTCTTATTAAATACAAATTCAATCATGGCAACCCTCTGCCTAACCAACACCAACCTATACCACCTCCCAACCCCCACAGTTGCTTCCCGTGATATTTAGCAAACGTTCCAAACTCCTTCCTCTGGCTTTTAAGCCCTTGATGACTTGACCCTGACTACCTCTTCCGCACCTTCTCCTAGGCTTCTCCAGCAACCCAGGCCTTTGGTCTGGTCATCATCACCACCAACTGGTGTCCACCTAAGAGCCTCAACATTAATGGTACTCTCTGCCTGGAATGTCATCACACTCATCTCTGCCTGTCTGTGCCCTCCTTTTGATTCAAAACTCAGCTTAGACATCGCCTCACAGAGTCCTTACTGCATCCTGTAAAGTAGTTATGCTCCAACCCATCACTTTATGTTAATTCTCTGTGTAGCTCTTGTAGGCTCTGATTTCTCTCTCTCATTTCTTTTACCTCCCCTCTCTCTTGGTTTCTTGCCTGTCTCCCCCACCAGAATGTAAGACCCCTGTTATTAAGTGCCTAATCCTTTCCTAGAACAAAGCCTGATACGTAATGCGTCCAATAAACATGTGCTGGAGAGGAGTGAAAGTGTGGCTGGTTCGTGGCCCCAGACAGGGAGCATCCACCTCACTGACTTGTGCTGCACCCAGACTCTCCTGGTTCTCACTGGGTAACGTCAGGCTTCGCATGTTGTGGTAATGAACCCAGCTCTGAGGTCTTGTAGCTATTGAATAAAAAGCCTACCTCTCAGGGCAGATTTGTGAACACGTGTGAAATCAGGCATGAAAAAGAAACCAAGGCTTTCTTACATGGGTCTAATTTGTGAATATAACTGCTAAGAAACTAGGATAGGCTGGAAGGAAACCTCAGAATCAGGCAATTCCCCACTTGCTCTCCACATCATCAGCTCTCAGTCTGTTAAAATGCCGTCACTGACAGAGGCAGCCAGAGATAGAAAACTTGGGCGGCTTAACGTTTGTAAATGAACACTCAGAGCCTTGTGTTCCTGTGGTGGTTGTGAAGTGTACTGGAACTGACCAAATTTAATGACACAGGTGAGCAAGATGAATGAATCCTTTATTCCTAAAGTCACTGTTCTGAATAAAACTCCAGAATGATGTCTGTTGAATTAAATCTTTTAGTCAACAGTATTTTATTAGGTATCTACCATATTATAAGTGCTCCCTAGGTGGTTCAGTGGTAAAGAATTCACCTGCCAATGTAGGAGACACTGGTTCGATCCTTGGATGGGAAAGACCCCCTGGAGGAGGAAATGGCAACCTGCTCCAGTGTTCCTGCCTGGGAAATTCCATGGCAAAGGAGCCTGGTGGGCTTTAGTCCAGGGGGTCACAAAGAGTTGGGCATGACTGAGCGACTGAGGTATGCACCATATTACAGCCATTTTCCTAGGTTTTTTTTTTTTAATGTTTAATTCTATCTCCCTTAGTTTCCCCCTTTCATAGATGGATAGATTTGGTCCCAGAGAGTTAAAATTACTTCTTAAAGTCACACAGCTAGCCATAGATGGAGTTGAAATTTGAACCCTGACTATTTTTTACAGTATAATTTTTTTGTATCAAAGTATAGTTGATTTACAATGTTGTTAGCTTCAGATGTACAGCACCATGATTCAGTTTTATATGTATATATACATATATATATATATACATATATTATTTTTTCAGAATCTTTTCCCTTATAGGTTATTATAGAATACTGCATATAGTTTCCTGTGCTATACAGTAGGTCTTTGTTGGTTATCTGTTTTATATACAATAGTGTGTATATGTTAATCCCAAACTCCTAATTTATCCCCTTTCCCACTTTCCCCTTGGGGTAACCCTAAGTTTGCTTTCAATGGCTATGTGAACCTTAGCTATTCAGCTTTCACTGCTTTTGCTTGTCTAAACCTTCTGGTCATAATTTGGCATGGTGTGTAGACCCACCAGGAGGGCTACAATTCTCAAAGTAAACTACTCATTTTGCACTCTGATGGGGATAGCAACTTCTAGAGTGTCTGATCAGTGGGGAGCAGTCCCAAGAGACCTGTCACCTCTAGGGACAATGATGTTTCAGAATTTCTGAGCCCACAAAGCTGATGACCGGACCCCATGATCACACCCCAGGCCCCGCTCAGGTGTCCTGCTCCAGTGATCCCAAGCCTCCTGAGCTGACAGTATTTCTATACCTGAACTGCAAATGAAGTTTCATTGGTATCTGCCCACACCATCTCCCCAGCAGTCAGTGAATATCTGCTCTTATGGAGAAGCCTTTGCTCATCATTCCTTCTTAAATCAGACTTTCAGTTAAAAAAATATGAAGTTTAGTCAGTGTCTTCAAAAAATAAAGCTTTCAAACTGTTATTTTTTTCAGCATCTCTCCCTTTTAGGATTGAAGTAGTACCACATGCAGACAGGTGAGGGCCCCAGGGAGGAGAGTGAGCGCCACGACGCAGGCAGCTGGCACTGTGATGAGGGACATCACACAAAGGCCTGAGAGCTGTGGGCCACTGATCAGGCTTCACCTCGCTGGGCCCACCACACTCACAAGCTCTCCTGGGCAGCACAGTGGGTGGACACTAGTTACAGAAGAAAAAGCAGGTCTGAGTGTTAAGCGTTTTTAATGCTATTAATTTTACTCTCTTTCAACTCAGGTTCCACCTGGCCCTTTGACAATTGACAATAAAATGGCTTGTTAAAAGTACGCATTCTCCACAACTGCAGAAGGAAACATTTTAAAACAAAGGCCCATCAGCTTGCAGATAATAGAGAAAATAATTATTTACAATTGTGGAAATATCAGTGATCTGACAGGTAATTTGATGGTTCATTCAAACACTAAAGATAAATCATACTTTTAAAAATAGTGACCATGGACAGAGGATTTTTTTTTTTTTTAACAGAATATGTTTCTTTGTAGTCACTGCTTTTTCAGCATCCCACAAATATTGATAAGTTGTAGACTTATTTTCATTCAGTTAAAAATATTTTAAAATTTCTCTTAAGACTTCTTCTTTGACTTATGTGTTGCTTGAGTGTATTTTTTTTTTCATTTATTTTTATTAGTTGGAGGCTAATTACTTTACAATGTTGTAGTGGTTTCAGGTAGAGAGGGAGGTGGGAGGGGGGATCGGGATGGGGAATACATGTAAATCCATGGCTAATTCATGTCAATGTATGGACAGAGTATTTTAACCACAGGAAATGTCATTAAATGAGAGGATTTTAGCTGAGCAATACAAAATGATTTTTTTAAAGATGTTTTTAGATGAGTCGCCAAGCACTGTATTCACTAAGCTAACAGCAAGAAGTTATCTTTTACTTCTTCACTGAAATTTTGTTCTTTTATCACCTGAAATAAAATGGCTAAGTTCTATACTGAATTGATTTAAAAAGTAATTCAGTTCAACTAAAGCATGTTATAGTTACAATGAGGCACTTAGATACAGTCTTTGATAATAGTAGCATTTTTTTTAAAGTTAATAATTAAGCTCCAACTTCTATTTTTAAAATTAGTTTTGAAGTAGAAATCAGGTCTGTGGATTCTGATAGCCTCAGAAAGGGATGGAATCACTTTCAAGTTAACCCCTTATTTCCATCAAACCCATCTTCTGCCCCCAGCATTCCCAGCGCTGCCAAGAAACACTGAGGGAGGACCCAGGAAAAAGAACCCTGTTAACTAAAGTTCTTGCTGTTTGCTGGAGTTGAAGGTTGAGGTCCTTTTGATGTCCCCCAGGTCAATTACAAGATAAAACATTGTTTAAAATGAAGAAAGGCAGGAAGAAGAAGTGAGTTATTGATGGAATGGTGTGGAAATTAACGTTGCAAAAAGTTTTTTAAACTAGAGGCAGAAAGAAGCCTTCATCAGGGTGTTTCTGTTGCAGACAAACTTGCTTAAAAGTGTTAGCATTTAAATGGTCACACCTCCAGCTTTGAACTTAACACTCCATTAAGGGACTGAGGGAGCTCACACCTCTCTGTCTGTGACGCCTTTCACTCTTGTCGACCCAAGGAAGAGAAGGGGAGGAGAGAAGAGGAGGAGGAAAGGGAGGAGCAGCCACAACAGGAGCAACGGGAGCAACGGCAAGGTTGCTCAGAGAAGGTGACGGTCCTCATTGCACATGCTGTGCTGTGCTTAGTCACTCAGTCATGTCCCACTCTTCGCTACCCCGTGGACTGTAACTGCCAGGCACCTCTGTCCATGGGGATTCTCCAGGCAAGAATACTGGAGTGGGTTGCCATGTCCTCCTCAAAGTGATGGTCGCAACCCAGTAATCGAACACAGGTCTCCCACATTGCAGGCAAATTCTTTACCATCTGAGCCACCAGAGAAGCCCAAGGGGTGTGTCCACTGTCCTTGTGCAATTACTAACAGCATCTGCTTCCACTCCCAAAATGTCCTGATCTAGATAATTAATTATGTGGTCACCCAAATAGGGTATAGAATGTTTCATATGATTAGCGGCAAAGTTATAGTTATTAATCAGTTCAGTTCAGTTGCTTCATCATGTCCGACTCTTTGCCACCCCATGGACTGCAGCACGCCAGGCTTCCCTGTCCATCACCAACTCCCAGAGCTTGCTCAAACTCATGTCCATTGAGTCGGTGATGCCATTCAATCATCTCATCCTCTGTTGTCCCATTCTCCTCTTGCCTTCAATCTTTCCCAGCATCAGGGTCTTTTCCAATGAGTCAGTTCTTCACATCAGGTGACCAAAGTATTGAAGTTTCAGCTTTAGCATCAGTCCTTCCAATGAATATTCAGGGCTGATTTCTTTAGGATTGACTGGTTTGATTTCCTTGCAGTCCAAGGGGCTCTCAAGAGTCTTCTCCAACACCACAGTTCAAAAGCATCAATTCTTCAGCGCTCAGCTTTCTTTATGGTTCAACTCTCACATTCATACATGACTACTAGAAAAACCATAGCTTTGACTAGACGGACCTTTGTTGACAAAGTAATGTCTCTGCTTTTTATACGCTGTCCAGGTTGGTCATAGTTTTTTTTCCAAGGAGCAAGCATCTTTTAATTTCATGGCTGCTGTCACCAACTGCAGTGATTTAGGAGCCCTCCAAAATAAAGTTTATCACTATTTCCATTTTTTTCCTTCATCTATTTGCCATGAAGTGATGGGAACAGATGCCATGATCTTTGTTTTTTGAATGTTGAGTTTTAAGCCAGCTTTTACATTCTCCTCTTTCACTTTCATCAAGAGGCTCTTTAGTTCTTTCTGCCATAAGGGTGGTGTCATCTGCATATATGAGGTTATTGATATTTCTCCTGGCAGTCTTGATTCCAGCTTGTGCTTCATCCAGCCTGGCATTTCGCATGATGTACTCTGCATATAAGTTAAATAAACAGGGTGACAATATACAGCCTTGACATACTCCGTTCCCAATTTGGAACCAGTCTGTTGTTCCATGTCTAGTTCTAACTGTTGCTTCCTGACCTGCATACAGATTTCTCAGGAGGCAGGTAACCTGGTCTGGTATTCTCATCTCTTGAAGAATTTCCCACAGTTTGTTGTGATCTATACAGTCAAGGGCTTTGGTGTAGTCAATAAAGCAGAAATAGATGTTTTTCTGAAACTCTCTTGCTTTTTCAATGATCCAACAGATGTTGGCCATTTGATCTCTGGTTCCTCTGCCTTTTCTAAATCCAGCTCGAACATCTGGAAGTTCTCTGTTCATGTACTGTGGAAGCCTTGCTTGGAGAATTTTGAGCATTACTATACTAGTGTATGAGATGAGTGCAATTGCATGGTAGTTTTACCATTCTTTGGCATTGCCTTTCTTAGGGATTGGAATGAAAACTGACCTTTTCCTGTCATTAATATCTAAAATTAACATGGAAATAACATTTGTTCCTTGGACAGTCAGCTTTGGATCAGATATTTATTTCTGTGCCATTTCATACGCTAAGACTAAGTGTTCTTGACTGTAGAAGTAGATTCAAAGAGTGAAAATATCCTGGAAAGGAATCCTAGAGGCTATACAGTTGTCATTTTGCAAATGAGAACCTGAGGCTTAAAGACGTTGCCTGCCTAAGGTCACACGGCTTGTTATAGAATTGCTGAGCATAGGGCTTAGGTCTTCTACATGTAAGCTTTACATTTTTGGTGTGTCAGGTATTTTCAAGGAAATCAATAATGAAATGGCAATCCACTCTAGTATTCTTGCCTAGAGAATTCCATGGACAGAGGAGCTTGGTGGGCATAGTCCATGGGGTCGCAAAGAGTCGGACACGACTGAGAGACTATGCTTTCAGTTTTTCAAACAATGTTCTCAAGATGGAGGGGCATAAAATATAGAAGTTATGATACATAAATCTTGAAATGAAAGGACTGAGAGATCAGTTGGAGGGGTTGGGGAGCACAGAGAACAAGCACCAGCTCCTAGGATGAAGTTTCTGATGCCCCCTGATGACTTCAGCTAAGATGGAGATCAATATTCTCTTGGAATGAACCAGGAATCACATTAGTTTGGTCTTAACAATTTAATAGCTAATTTATCTTGGTCAAAGTTACTGAATGTCTTTAAAACTTCCATTTCCTTATCTAAAAGGTGGGTATAAAGTTAATATTCATCTGAGATGACTATTATGAAGACTCAATAGAACAGTCTATATAAATTGTCTAGCCCAATGCCTAGTACATGGTTACACATTCAAAAATAGCTGTCATCATTATCATCACCATTGTCTCCATCATCATGACCAGCAGCATCAGCTTTTGTGCTTCTCCTCCCCAAGGCTGACCTGGTGTTATAGTTAGTTGATTTCACAATCCCACACATCCCTTTCTCTTATACGATGCTCTACATTAATCTCATTTAGTTCCACATGCTCACAGAGATCGATATTACTGTTGTTGTTTTTTTTTTTAACATATCAGGACAGAGGCTCAGAAAGATTAGATAATTTGTTCAAGATCACACAACTAATAAGGGATGGAAGCAGCATTGAAGCCTAAGTTTTCTTATCGTTTCAATGTGTCTGTCTCTGGTAAGAACTTACAGGGTGGAGTACTAAGATGCAAGAGTGAGGAGGGGGGAAAGGCAGCTGGGAGTTGATCTTGTCTAGATGGTACGGGTGTTGGGAAAGGGATGTTAGGTAGATCACACTTTATCACACTGTTCTGCAAGTGTTGCCCACGTACAAATAAGGTGGTTTTGTTTTTCTGTCTACATAGTCAATCAAAGAATGCAAACTTAAAATCTCAAGATAGCTTGGACTCAGCCCCTAGAAACAGAAGAGATGCTATTTGTCACCTTAACAGAAAACACTCTGATAAGACTCAGAAAGGAAAGTCAAATCGAGCCAGTAGCACAGTGTTCTTGAGGTCAGTACTTCTCCTGAGACATGACCCAGCCAAGTAAGGAAATCTGGGCTCTAAAGAGTCCCTGGGACACTCTTTCATATGCTTCATGCTAAATGGCTTCAGTTGTATCAGACTCTTTGAGACCCTATGGACTTCAAGACTCCTCTCTCTAGGCAAGAATACTGGAGTGAGTAGCCATTTCCTTCTCCAGGGAATCTTCCTAACCCAGGAATCTTCCCAACCTGTGTCTCTTGGGCCTCCTGCATTGGCAGGTGAGTTCCTTACCACTATTGCCACCTGGGAACCCATACTGTGATGATGCAAAGGATAATTTCATGGGAAAGTTCCTAATGATGAGCAAATTGATCCCAAATATTCAAAAAATGACAATGAACCAAGATAACTTTCATACCTTTCACTTGGATGGAAAGCAGTTCAGGTACCCAACTTCTTTGTGGTTTATGTTTCTTCATCATTTTTTAAAATATTTGGGATTAATTTGGTCATTAGGACCCTTCCCATGAAATTATCTTTTGTATCATCACAATTAATTGATTTGGAGTTATTTCTAATCATACAATTAGGACTTCCGGTGAAGGGTGGAATGATTCTACTAATGAAAGCTAATTAGTAAAAGCACAAGTTAAATAGAGACCAAAACAAAATGACAAGAATCCTTCTCTATTCACACACCTCAGAACACTCGCAATGAATAGACCAAGCGTCCTCACATTCCCTGAGATCCCCTAAGAGTTCTCTGGTCCTGGATTCACATGACTGTCAGTAATTGTAAGTACATGTTTTGGAGTCAAACTTGAATGTGAATCTTATCTCTATCCTTTCCACCTTGGATGACAGGTGTTTCAAACTCTAAGCTGTTATTTCCTCCAAAGTTGAGATAGTGGAGATAACAGTAACCTCAAAATGTATGCCATGCACTGAGCTCTGTCCTGGCACATAGTAAGTGCCCAGTAAGAGGTAGCCATTGTATTCTTCTTATATCCTTGTTGAGCTGTGGCAGAAAAAGCACACCTCTCCACAATTTTCCCACCCCTTCCACTCACCCTCTTTGGAGTATGTCTGCTGGATTTGCCTTTGACCACCTGTAGCTTTAGCATTAGGTCAGCAAGTAATGTAACATTCTCTCTCTTCCTTCCACCTCAAAAGTCCTTTCCTTGACTATACCCTGATTACTGTTTCAATTAACCCATGAAAACTATTCCTCAATTCGGCAAATTATTCCAAGCCAAGAGAAATGGCAAATTCACTCAAAGGAAGAATTTGAACCAAAAAAGTTTCAAAAGTTTTCAAAATGAATAGGCTTTAAATGATAGAATATTAAAGGGACAAGTTTAAGGTCATTCATTTGAGTCCAAACAAACCTCAGATGTATGAAGATCACTCTATGAGAATAAAAAGTAAAACCGTAAGCTTTTATTTTGAAACTAAACTCAATTTAGTTAACACTGTGATATTTCTACCCCCAAAATGGATGTGGCTTTGCCTAAAATGTAGGCACATGGTCTGGGAGCCTAGAATGAGGGGTATCATTGATTCAGTGTTGCTTGATCAGGCAGACCACCAGATCTGGCACAAGGTAACAGATTTTAGCATTTTATCCTTCCTTCAAGAATCAAGGGAGACAGTGAATTTTGTAACATTAGGGTTGTTCAAACATCAGCTAAATGACGATTTGGTTGGACCATTCATTGTTATGGAAATTCATGTTTCAGATGGATGTTTGGACCAGACATCATTATGGTCCCTTTTAACTACAGAGAATACAATTTGCCATTTCATAGACCCAATAATCTTCTTATCCAAACATTTATTTGATCTTTTTATAAATTCCAAGAAAGTAAGGTCACACTTATAGGTTTCTTCGTTATTTTGAATAACAAACTTCTCTGAATCTGACTACTCTCATTATCTCATTTAGTTCTTTCTCAGAGAAAAGTGCTTTCCAAAAGGAAGAATGACTTGGCGTCTCTTGACCCCAGAGCATCTTAGTCATTTCCTCCTTTGGGCTTGTGTTCAGCTACCCCTGACCTTTTGAATGTCCCAGTAGCCTCTCTCTTCTAATCCATCACCTCCTTCAAATTCTGGCTCCATGCTGGCCTTCTCTAAGAGAATTTCCAGGTTTCTTTTATTCTTCTAAGCTCCTCAAGGACTCTGTGTAGTACACCCAGACTTGCTTACATGTTGCCCATGAATCGTTCTCTTGTTTCATGTTTCTGTGACTCTCCCTCGGAACTCTTAACTCCTAAAGGGCAGCGAACCTCTGTCAGTGGAGATAAAAAGGAGAAGAGCTCTGGATTTTCCTAATGATCACAAAACACGGGGCACAAAACAACCACTAGGGGCCTAAGACCCATCAAACAGCAGTGAAATTCCACTAGGATTAAGGTTAGGTGGGGCAAACCAAGTTTCAGAAGATCAGAGACATTTATATTCTGTTCTGAGTAGTTCAACGGTCCTTCCAAATCACCAGGACTACAGACATAAAAGTTTCATCTAGCCACTAGCTTTAGCTGAACATATCACAGGTTACTTAAAGTGCAATTTATTTTTAATAGAAAAATTGATTCTAGAATGAAACATGAAGTAGTCTTTTTTTTTTTTTTGATAGTAGACTAACCTTTTAAAGAATAGCGTTCTTGCCCTAGAGAGGGGCATAAAAGTTTAAAAGGTTATTTTCCACATTACACATAACCTGTATGCTCACCTTTACTATCTCTTTGCCAGATCAGCCTGTGGCACTAACTCACTGAAAATACCGGCTCCATTAATGCATGATTTACTTCTCTTTACTTGGCAAAGCACAGACCTCATCTTTCAAAGCAAATTCGAGCTTTTGTAATTCACTACCTCCTCCGTGAGATGTGATGACATGGATTTTTCTCTTCAAAATTCGAAAGAGCAAAGCAACTGTGTTGCTGAAGAGAAGTCTTTCCTTACCCACACAGGTGAGTTGGTTGCTCCCTCAATGAGTTCTATGGCACTTTTCACTTACTGCTCTTCTTAAACTTACCATGGTAATCATAATTATTTGCTTACACATATTTGTTACACGTATCTTCTCACCTATTCCAACTGCCAACTCCATGAGAGCAGAAATTCTGTCCTGTCCATTTATTTGTAACTTCACGATACGGGTGCCAGGGTGTATAATCCAGGCCCTTTCTCAGGACAAGGCTTCCATTCCCCCAGCTGCTATGATTGCCGCCTGCTGTCAGGTCACAGCCAAGTCTCTTTTCTGGAATTTTCCACAGCTAAATAAAGCTACTCTGCCCAAGCATTCATCCAACACCTGACCAATGTGAGCATACAAAGGTCTGGCTTCATTGCCTCAATTCAGGATAACTCTGAAGTTTCTCCTCACCCCCAGTCTCTGTGCTTCCATCCAAGTCCGTAGTTGCTGACTGCATCACAGCTCAACTCTTCTGCCAAGCCTGGCTTCCCCCACTTCCCCAAAGATATTGTTCCTGAGAGCTCTCTTCAACAAATCTCCTATACACATGTCTCCATGTCCAACTCTGTTTCCCAGGGAACCAAACTTAAGATTCCCCCACACCCTAGCAGAGTATCTAGTGCACAATAGGCATTCCACTAATATTTGGTAAAAGAATGAGTGAATGAAATACACAGGAAATTAACAAATAATAATTTTACATTCTAACATTTCACTCCTACTCTTCTCCCTGCCCCATCTTACCTCAGGTTATGATCTGAGGGAGTCAATGTAGACAAATACTAAATAAAAATACATTGAACTGAATTACATGAAAGACAACAAACATGTGAATATTGGGGGTTGACACAGCTAAAACAGTGGTGAGAGGGAAATTTATAGCATTAAAAGGCATACAGAAGAAAAGAGGAAAAGTCTCAAATCAGTAATCTAAGATCTCACCGCAAGTATCTATAGAAAGAACAACAAAGTAAATGCAAATAAATAAAAGGAAATAATATACATAAGAGCAGAAATTGGTGAAATTGCAAATAATAAATAAATTTAATGAAGCAAAGAGCTAGTGCTTTGAAAAGATGAATGAAATTGAGAGACCTTTAGCAAGATTGATGAAGAAAAGGGACAGAAGACACAAACTACCAATATCAGCAATGAAACAGGTGATATCACTACAGACCCTCCAGACTTCAAAAGGATAATAAGGTATACAGTGACTAAGTCTATAGATACCAATTTCACAACTTAGATGAAATGAACCAATTCCTCCTAAAACAAATACAAACATAGCTCACCCAACATGAAAGAGATGTTTGAAAAGCCTGAGTTGGGAGGATCCCCTGGAAGAGGGCACGGCAACCCACTCCAGTATTCTTGACTGGAGAATCCCAGGGACAGAGGAGTCTGGCAGGCTACAAACCATGGAGCTGCAAAGAGTCGGATGTGACTGAGTGATTAAGCACAGCACACAGCACAGAGTATCACCCCCACACCGGAACGAGACAAACAGGTGTACAAAAAAAGAAGACCACAGACCAATAGCCCTTATGAATACAGACTAAGTTTTTCTAACAAAATATTAGCAAATAAAATCAGCAACATATATAAAAAAGCTATAAACCCATGACCAACAGAGCTTATTCCAAGGATATAAGGCTAGTTCAATTCTTAATCAATCAATGTAATCTACCATAGTAAAAAGTGTTTTTTTAAAAAGCACATAATAATACCAACTGAAGCAAAAAAAAAAGAATTGTTTGACAAAATTCCATACTCTCTCATGGTAAAAACTCTAAGAAGAATAGGAATACAGGAGACATTCCTTAATTGCAAAGAGCACCCACGAAAATGTACAGCTAACATACCTAATGTTGAAAGACTATATTCCTTCCCTCTAAGATCAGAGACAAGGAAAGAATGTCTATCTCACTGCTTTTGTTGGACATAGTGCTGGAAGTTCTAACCAGTGCATAAGGCAATAAAAGGAAATAAAAGGCATACATATCAGAAAGGAAGAAATAAGACTGTCTTTATTTGCAGTTGATATGATTTTCTTCATAGAAAATTCCAAGGACTCTACAAAAAAAAAAAAACCCTACTAGAACTAATAACCTCATTAGTTTTGTAATACAAAATAAGCACACATAAATCAATTGAACATCTACATACAAGCAGTGAACATGTGGACAACAAAATAAAAAATACAACACTATTTCCAATCAATCAAAAAAAAAAAAAAGAAATACTTAGATGTAAACCAGACATGTACAGGAATTTATTTTAGGCTTGGCCATAATAAGGTTAATTTCTAAGTTAGATTATGACCATATACTGGTCAGAAAGTGAAATCAACTGGATTTTTGATTGTTGAAAAATGTAGTTTGTAATAAACTGTAAAATTCTGATGAAAGAAAGTAAAGCTTTAAATAAATGGAGGGGTATACTATTTTCATGAATTGAAAGACTCAACACAGTAAAGATGCCAATTCTCAAAATGATATTCCAGTTTAATTCAATTCTATCACAATCCCAGAAAGACTTTTTTGAGTGATAGATAAGATTACTATAAAATGTATTTAGAGAGGAAAAGAAGCTGAGACATCTAAAACAATTTTGAAAAAGAATAAAGTATGAGAAATCAGTGTATTACAATACTTATTATTTAGCTAAGGTAATCAACTTCATGGTTTTGGCAGAGAGATAGACACAGATCAATGGGACAGAAGAGAGAACCTAAAATAGACTTACTTACAAAAATATGCCCACTGATATTTGATAAAGGTACAAAAGCAATTCAGTGGAAGGATAATCTTCAAAATATGGTACTGTAGCAACTAGACATAAATAGGACAAAAGAATCCTCAACCTTAGTTCTCACATCTTATACAAAAATTAACTCAAAACGAATCACAGATTTTAAAGTAAAATTTGGAACTATAAAATTTTTAGAAAAAAGATAGGAGAAAGTATTCAGGACCTAGGGCTAGGCAACAAGTTCTTAGACTCAGACCAAAGGCAAAATCTATAAAAGGAAATGATAAATTTCAATTTTATTAAAATTAAGAATGTTTGCTCTATGCAAGACCCTGTTAAGATAATGACAAGCTACACATGAGTAGAAAATATTAGCAGACCACATCTCCCAACAAAAACTAATATCTAGAATAAAGTATGCTCAAAACTCAAAATTTAAAAAAAATCCAAATAGAAAATGGACAAAACACACACAGACATCTCACTGACGATCATATGTAGATGGTGAATAAAGCACATAAAAAATGTTGAGCATCATTAGTCGTTTGAAAACTGCAAGCTCAAATCATAATGAGACATTATCACTACACACCTATCTGAACGGCTACAAGAAAAAATAATGAAAAAATTTTCACCAGTTGTTGATGAAAACCCAATATGGGGAGAAGTTGTATTATTCATAAATTGTTGGTTAGAATGTAAACTGAAACAGCCTTCCAGGAAAGGATTTAGGACATGAGTTTGAGTAAACTCCGGGAGTTGGTGATGGACAGGGAGGCCTGGCGTGCTGCGACTCATGGGGTCAAAAAGAGTCGGACACGACTGAGCAACTGAACTGAACTGAACTGAAAAATCTAAACTAGCAAATGATTCAGCTATTGTGTTCCTTGTCATTTATCCCAGAGATATGAAAGCTTGCATTCACACAAGTCTGCACGTGAATGTTTATAGTAGCCATATACTTCATAGCCTCAAATTGGAAATCACTCGATGTCCTTCAGTGGGTGAATAATTAAATAAACTCCAACACATCTATACCAGGGAATACTACTCAACAATAAAAAGGAACAAACCAATGATACAAACAACAGCCTGAAGAGATCTTCAGAGAATCATGCTGAGTGAAAATAAGTCAATCTCAAAAGTTATACATTGTATGATTTCATTTATATAAATTTCTTCAAAGGACAAAACTACTATAGAAATGGAGAACTAATTAATGGTTGCCAGGGATTAAGGAGGATTGGGGGTGTGAAGAAAATGGGTGCGACAATAAAAAAGGCTCCAAGAGCCCCTTATACAGAGTGAAGTAAGCCAGAAAGATAAAGAACATTACAGCATACTGACACATGTATATGGAATTTAGAAAGGTGATAACGATAACCCTATATGCAGAACAGAAAAAGAGACACAGAAATACAGAACAGACTTTTGAACTTTGTGGGAGAATGTGAGGGTGGGATATTTCAAAAGAACAGCATGTATACTATCTATGGTGAAACAGATCACCAGCCCAGGTGGGATGCACGAGACAAGTGCTCCGGCCTGGTGCACTGGGAAGACCCAGAGGAATCGGGTGGAGAGGGAGGTGGGAGGGGGGATCGGGATTGGGAATACATGTAAATCCATGGCTGATTCATATCAATGTATGACAAAACCCACTGGAAAAAAAAAATAATAATAATAAAAATAAAAAAAAAAAAAGGCTCCAAGAGAGATCTTCACAGTGGTGGAAACGCTCTGTAACTTTGTTGTATCAATATCAATATCCTGGTTATGTATTGTATTATAGTTTTGCAAGATGTTATCACTGGAGGAAAACTCTAGATCTTTCTGTACTATGTCTTACAACTGCATGTGACCCTCCATTATCTCTGAATGAAGAGTTCAAATAATAAAGGGAGGACAACATTGGATTTGTAAATGATTTCTTGGATATGACACTGAAGTTACAGGCAACAAAAGAAAAAAATAGACAAATTGGACTTCATGAAAATTTAATAAATCTGTGCATCAAAAACACTATCAACAGAGTAATAAGGAAACCCACAAAATGGGGTAAAATATTTCAAATCATGCATCTGATAAGGGATTAATATCTAAAACATATGGGAAACGCCTAATGGGATGACTATTTTTTTAGTGGAAAATAACAGGTGTTGGTAAAGATATAGAGAAACTGGAACTCATGTATTGGTGGTGGAAATGTAAAATACCATAGCTGTTATGGTGGTTCCTCAAAAAATTAAAAATAGAATTACCATATGATCCAGCAATTCCACTTCCAGGTATGTACCCAAAAGAATTGAAAGCAAGGTCTCAAAGAGATATTTGTCCACCCCTGTTCATATAACATTATCCATAACATCCTAAAGGCAAAAGCAACCCAAGTGTTTGCTGATGGATGAATGGATAAGCAAAATATGGTATAGTTGACCCAGGCACAATGCAGGACTTAGGGGCACCAACTGCCCTCAATGCCAAAAAGCCATGGTACAATTTTACAGTTGGCCCTCCCTATGTGTGGTCTTGCATCTGTAGATTCAATGAACTGCATATTATATACTGTAGTATGTATTTATTTTTAAAAATCCAAGTATAAGTGGACATATGCAGTTCAAATCCATATTGTTCAACAGTCAGCTACATATACATACAATGGAATATAATTCATCTGTAGAAAGGAAGGAAATTCTAACACATGCTACAAAAATGTGGATGAATCTTGAGGATATTATGGTAAGTGAAATAAGCCAATCACAAAAAGATAAATATTTCATGGTTCTATTTATATGAGATACCTAGAGTAATCAAATTCAGAGAGACAAGAAGAAAACAGTAAACTTCCAGGGGTTGGAGGGAAGGGGGAATGGGGAATTATTGTTTAATGACAGAGTTTCAGTTTTGCAAGGTGAAAGTTCTGGAGATGAATGGTGGTAATCATTCCACAATAAAATGAATGTACTTAACATTACTGAACTGTACACATAAAAATAGTTAGGATAGTAAATTTTGTTATATGTATTTTGCAACACACACAAATGAAATATAAAAGATGAAGTCACAAATTTTATTAGTGTTTATTCATATCTATGCAGACATGGAGGGAAAAATGTCCTTGAATGCATCTGATTAAAACTGGAGTAGGTTATCAGACTTTTCCAAAAAGTTGGCGATCTGCCCCTCAACACCATCCCACTCCTTTGCTCTCAATCTTTGTTTACTATGTGACTTTCTTTTTCTTTGTCTATTTTTAAAAAGTAAAAATAGTATGTATTTATGGTGTAACAGAGGCTTCCCTGGTGGCTCAGTGGTAAAGAATTTGCCTGCCAAGCAGGAGATGTGGGTTTGATCCCTGGGCTGGGACGATCACCTGGAGAAGGAAATGGCAACCCACTCCAGTGTTCTTGCCTGGGAAGTCCCATAGACAGAAGAGCTTGGTAGGCTACAGTCCATGGGATCACAAAAGAGTCAGACATTACTTAGCAACTAGACAACAGTAAGGTGTAACACAGGATGATTTGATATATATATATGTAGTAAAAAGATTTCAGTAGTCAAGCTAATTAACATATGATCTCACACAGGTACTATTTTTTCATCTGATAAGAATACCTGAAATCTATTCTCTTATCAAATTTCCAGTATTCGATACAGTGTTATTAGCTATAGTCAACATACTATATATGAGATCTCTGGGCTTTTTAATCCTACATAGCTCAATTTTGTACCCTTAACTAACATTTTCCCATTTTTCCTGCCTCCCATCCCTGGTAACCACTGTTGTCCTCTGATTCTATGTATTTGACTTTGTTAGATTCCACAGGTAGAAGATCAGCTTTTTCTTTCTGTTTCTGGCTTATTCCACTTAGCATAAAGTCCTCCAGGTTTATTCACATTGTCACAAATGGCAAGATCTTGTTTTCTAAGGCTGAATAAAATTCCATTGTATGAACAATTTCTTTGTCCATCCATCCATGATGGATACTTAAATTGTTCAGAAATCTTGGCTACTGTGAATAATGCTATAATTAACAAGGGAGTCCCTCTGTATCCTGGAGATAACTAATTTCATGTTGTTGTGCATGTATACTCAGAAGAGAGATTACTGGATCATACGGTAGTTCTATTTTTAGTTTTTGAGGAATCTCCATACTGTTTTCCATAGTGGCTCCACCACTTTACATTCCCACCAGCAGTGTACAAAGATTCCCCTTCATCCACATTCTTGCTAACACTTGTTACCTTTTATTTTGTTGTTGCAGCCACTGTAACAGGTGTGAGGTGATATACATGGTGGTTTTGACTTGCATTTTCCCCATGATTAGTGATGTTGAGCACTTTTTCACGTACCTGTTGTATGTGTGCCATTTGTATGACTTCTTTGGGAAAATGTCTAATCAGTTCCTTTGCCCATATCTTAATCAGCTTATTTCATTTTTTTTGGCTATTGAGTTGCATGAGTTTTTTATATATTTTGGATATTAATCCCTTGTGGGAAATATGGGAAATATTGGGAAATATTTTATCCCAATCTATAGGTTGCCTTTTCATTTTGTTGATTATTTCCTTTGCTGTGCAGAAGCTTTTTTCTTGTTCTCCCACTTGTTTATTACTTTCAGGTGCAGATGTCTAATTTTAGTGGCCCCTCAGGTGAGTTTTCCACTGACAGGAGGATCTATCTGCCTGCAAACCTAAGTGTCCAGGTCCCTTGGCAGTTACAGTCTCACTGTAAATGAACATCCTGGCACATTAGTTATGTAGCAAGCTCTCAGGAGTAGTGCTGGAGTCCCTGTTGTGCCCACTCCCCTTTGAGTGACTTGTAGAGGCAGGATCCGGGGCTGCGGGCTGAATACCAAGGCTTGGGGTGCAGTGCCCTCTCCCCTGGTGCTGCTGCCCTCCTGCACTTCCTGGCCCACCAACCATCCTTGCTCCCCATCTTTCTGACTGGGCAGCCAACCATCCTTGCTCCCCTCTTTCTGTCTTGGCTTTTTGGCTTTAACTGAGACAATAATGTAGAATGTTGGCTTTGAAGGACCACTGCAGCCTACATCTTTTATTCTGAAAATGGAGAAATCTGCCTTTGAGACTGCAATTCACAGTCTATGGCTGGCTTATTCACGATTTGTGAATTCTTTACCATAGTTGTAATTCTTTTCTAGTCTACATTGCCTAGCAGTTGACGTTATATCTAATATAGACACAGGCATATATCATATATGACAATGTAATATATTTCCTTATTCCTGTGTCCTTTTCTGAATTGACTTATGTCCTGAGACTCAGAATCTGATTCTGATTCTCTGCTCAGACTTTGCCAGTTGAGACTCACTGTATAATTCTTATATTTCCAGGTGTGTATATATTTTTTACCTTAAGTTCAAATTTTGCAACTCTCCTCTTTGACACCAACTGATATGTAAGTGGCTCACATAGTTACCAGTGAGAAAGGTTGGTTTCTTAGTAGCACGGGCCATTTAAACTTACCCTACCCCATAGCATGTGCTAAGCAGGCACACCAATGCCTCGGGATTGACTCACTGACTGAGGCCTTCTGGGGATTTAGATTTTTCTTACCCAGAAAATAGGATCAACACCATTGCTATCATGAATTATTCAGCGCCTGTCTGGGCTACTCCCTGGTGAACAATAAAATAATGGAAACTGACAAAATTGATTTGTGGTGAATTTTTAGTGAAGCCAAGTTCATGACAAGTGAGCAAGGGCAAGCAGGGCTCAGAGGAACCTGACCACAAGAAAGGTCAGCCCACAGTTCCCCTGGGAACATCACCACCTGGTCAATAGTACAGCCAGACCAGAAGCCCGGCATAAGGCTTCTTTTCCTCCTGGGTTGGGGGAGATGAACGTTGTCTCCTACTGAAAAGGCACAGCCAATTGGGTTCACCAAGCCAGTTCGCCAACTAGATGGATGGACAAGCCTCAAATAATTTCGAGAATCATTTGAATTGCTAGATAATTAGAAATTCAATAACCAAATCTCTGAACATAATTTCAGCTGTTTAGCAGAGTGCTAAGAAAGAAAGGCTTCAATTCAGCATATTCTGAATTCCTCATTAGGGTTTCACTAATTAAAAGGAAAAAAAGTATTGGCACCATGTCTAATCCTTCCATTAATCTCCCTCAACATATATTATGCTGCCTGTTATTGTATAATCATTAAATTTAAAATATTAAACTGGACATTTGACTTTATTGATCACATTATGGACTAAGATATAGCAAGTAATTATCTGCCAAGACAGATTAATTGATTGGGCTGTCATTGAGAGTTGAAATTGACACATTGTTGATTATTATGGTAGTATACTGTCTTCATCAATTATTTTGTCTCATTTTCTTTCTCATTGTGTATTCTGTATTTATACTAGTTCCTATTTAAAAAGTCAAAAGTCAGACTTTTTAACCCTAAAATCAGATGGGTGATTTTCTGTGTCGATTAGAAACATTGCAATCTAAGTGCAGAGACTTAGTTTTATAGACTTGAGGATTTTATCTGTTCTAATACCAGGCAATTTTGGATAATATTTTGTCTCCCTACATCTCAGTATCTCTACTGAAAAATAATCTTATCTTTTCTGGACTTTTTCCTCCATTACTCTGCTTGTTTCTTCAGCATTTACAATTCAGTTCAGTTTACTAAGGAGGTATGGAACCTTCCCATATCCCAGGCATTGTGTAAGGTGCTGCAGATACATAGATGGGTAAGACAGAGTTCCTGTCCCCAGGGGAGCTAAAAATCTAGGGAAGGACACTGACCTGGACCTTAATAAAGGGAATTGAAGAGAACTGACTCATTGGAAAAGACCCTGATGCTGGGAGGGATTGGGGGCAGGAGGAGAAGGGGATGACAGAGGATGAGATGGCTGGATGGCATCACCGACTCGATGCACATGAGTTTGAGTAAACTCCGGGAGTTGGTGATGGACAGGGAGGCCTGGCGTGCTGCGATTCATGGGGTCGCAAAGAGTCGGACACAACTAGCGACTGAACTGAACTGAACTGAACTGAGGCAGTA
Source organism: Dama dama (assembly GCF_033118175.1). Lineage (NCBI taxonomy): Eukaryota > Metazoa > Chordata > Mammalia > Artiodactyla > Cervidae > Dama > Dama dama. Next base: position 52,571,685 of record NC_083700.1, read on the forward strand.
GAGGCTGAGCATGCACAAAATTAGAACTAAGCAGGCTTCTGGTTGATTCTGATATAGGGTAGGACATTTTAAAATCTTGTGCTAATAATAGGGTAAAATTTGCCTATCATATTTTGGGCATGGAGAACAAGATAGGATTCTTTTTAAATTCCATGCTGAGACATGCAAAATGCTGTTCTTAGAGTTCACCTCTTACAGAATTTAGAAGCTGACTTTATGAATGATCTTCAACACAGACCAGAGTTTCATGGAGTTCCTTTCTTGGGGGTGATTTTTAGAGAAGTTCTAATGTGTTGTTTGGGCTTCCCAGGTGGCTCAGTGGTAAAGAATCTGCTTGCTAATGCAGGATCTGCAGGAGATGCGGGTTCAGTCCCTGGGTTGGGAAGATCCCCTGGAGAAGGAAATGGCAACCCACTCCAATATTCTTGCTGGGAAAATTCTATAAACAGAGGAGCCTGGCAGGTTACAGTCCATAGGGTCTCAAAGAGTCTGACATGACTGAGCGACTGAGCATGCATGCAGTGTGTTGTCTGGTCTAACTCCATTATGGTTAGGCCACAGATACATGGTCATGCAATGTATCCTCCTACATATCATTCTTTCCATTGTTAATTTTATAAAACATATGGGCGGTGACTATGAGTTACATGTTTTTAAAAATTCTTTCTTCCCACCCCTTTGTGCTTCTGCATCCAGTAACTACTCAATTAATGACATTAGAAGCCTCTTTGAGGTAGAGGAAGGATAGTGGCCACTTGAACAACCCAAGTTGTTCTAAAATTTCAATTAAAAGAGTTTTGACACATGGTAGATGTGCATTAAACATCTTTCAGTTTTCCTGGGACAAAGGTGACCAAGCACCTTTAATAATGGAGGCTTGAGGACTGATTGGATGAATAAATGAGGCTGAAATCCATTTCACTTAAGTATCTTTCCAGTGTTGACGTGGGACACAGCATGGTACCATGGAAATGGCATTGTACATATTTCCTAATCTAGGTTTTGGTCTCAGTGGCTCGAGGAAGTGACTCAATCCTTTTATTCAATAAATAAAGTGGTTGGGACAGATATTTAAGAAAGGCATTTCTCACTCAAATCTACCACTCTATTTTGCCTTGAGTTAAGTAGACCAGTTGTTAGTATTCACAAAAGCGATTAAAAGATAAGGCAATGGAAGCAAGTTGTATTATCCAACCATAATTCAGGGATGTATGGATTACACAAGAGCCTACATCTCTTCACTCCTATCCACACCAACTCAATAGCCTTTGTGGCTTCTCACTTCATGTATTGGGCTAAAGAAAAAAGATGAAAACACTTCTTGAACTTAGCTGTTACACTTTGCTGTTAACTTGTCATGACTTAGACTTCGAGAAGTACTTGTGAGTGAGAAACAATTACTTTAAATTTCTGGGTATCTGGAGTATGTTTTTCTGTACTTCTATAAAACTATGGAGAGAGTCTTCTAGATTAAACTCCACAAATCTTTAAGGCAGACAATCTCAATCTTTTTTTTTTTTTTAATCTGATTGAAACTGGAGACCCTTCCCCCAGAACAATGATGGTGCTCATAAATACAACATTTTGCCTATAATTTCTGAGTAGTGGGAGGGAGCTAGGGGGCTGTTCCCAGGTTAAGAATCACCCTCAAGGCCAATTGGAGAGCCACATTTTGCTCTGACATCAATACTTTTGTACTTTAACTCTCTCAGCTCTGCCACCTCTAGCTGTGTGACCACAAATAAGTTGCTTCACCTTTCTGCCCTCCTGGTAGCTGGTCGGGAGCATCAGCGGGAAGAACGAGCAGAAGTCAAGCACCTAGCACCAGGCTTGTTACACAGCAACAGGCGCTGACTCACTGCATGTTTCTTTGCATCCCCTTTCTGGTTGTTTCCTTCATTGTAGTCAATCTCACTTAACTATATGCTTTCCTTTGCAGTTTGGAGCCCTCATTCCCTTTTGTGCTGTCCATAGTCCTCTTCACTGCCACCCTCAACTTTCTACTCTAACTCTCTATTTGTGTCTTTCAGTCTTACAGAATACACTTGGATTTCTTCCTTTCAGTTAAAAAAAATTCAGCTGTTTAGAAACAGCACCACTGTGCTTTTTTGCCAAAATGGGTTCATTTTTAATTCTCCAGATTTGCTACTTCTAAGGTAAAGCCTCAGTCACATTAGCATGGCCTGGAATTTCCCATTTAAAATCTTTCCTGGGGCTGAAAATTAATCTTTCCTTAGGCAGTACCTAAAGGGTATGCGTATTGAGTGATCTAAAGATCAATTAAACACTGCCTGAGCTTCATTAAAGAACTATTTCTCGACACCAAAGAGGCCAGGGGAATGCAGGTAGAATCCAGGAACACTGAGTTAAGTTTTCCTAGGTACCTTAAGGAACTCTGAGATTACCAGGGAAGCTGCTGGGGCCCAAAGCAAGTGGGTACCCTTGTGCCTCCAAGTATAGGAGATGAGTAGAGAACTAACATTTAATAAGCAATAATTATGTGCCAGGTGGAAGTCAGAGGTTGCAGTATGGAAGCCTATAGCCCACATGTGACCCACAAATGTGAAGTTTACTCTATTCTGATAAATCACAAATCTACATTTAAAGGTAGAAACATTTCATATATATCACGTACACACACACAAGGGTCTTGTGGTTTCTCCTGAAAAATTAGAATATTCAGCAACATTGAGCTCAAATTCTCATGTGGCAACAATAAGAGGAAAGCAAGAGACAGTGTCATTAGTAGTGTACGGCTCTCAATTCACCGCAGTGTTTACCATTCCCTGAAGTTATATATGTGTACATAACTGCACCTGGTCCTCTTGCAGCTGGTTCTCATTTTCCTCACTATGATAAACCTTTGAAAATATGCCTCTCAATCTCTCTGTATATATATACATATATATACACATACATACATCTGTATATATGAATATATACAAATATATATATATTTAATATTTATTCATTTACTTGGCTGTGCCAGATCTTAGTTGCAGCATGCAGAATCTTAAGCTGTGACATGAAGTTTTTTCATCTGAGGCATGCAGGATCTTTAGTTATGGTATGCAGACTTTTAGTTACAGCATATGGGATCCAGTTCTCCAACCAGGGATCAAACCCAGGCCCTCTGCATTGACAGCACAAGTCCCAACCACAGGACCACCAGGGAAGTCCCTACACACACACACACATGTGTGTGTGTATGTATGTTAATATTCATATATATATATATATACACTGTGTATATTATGTGATATATATATGTGTGTGTGTGTGTGTGTAATCTGAGTTTAACTTATTTCAGGCAAATGGTGCTGGCTCTATTACAAATGAGAAAATGCAACTTAGGGTACAATTGAAAGGAGACAGTAAGGGGTATTACCTGAACTTGTCTCTCTAATGTAGCCCTAAAGGAATTGTTCTCAACCATGGACAGAGAAACCCCAGTAAGACTGCAGGTGCTGAGAGAGGGGATCAGAGGGCAGACAGACAAAAACCACAAACACAGAAAACTAGCCAATCTAATCCCATGGACCACAGCCTTGTCTAACAATGAAATTATGAGCCATGCCATGTAGAGCCACACAAGATAGACAGGTCATGGGGGAGAGTTCTGATAGAATGTGGTTCACTGGAGAAGAGAATGGCAAATCACTTCAGTGTTCCTGCCTTGAGAACCCAAACAACAGTATGAAAAGGCAAAAAGATAGGACACTGAAAGATGAACTCCCCAGGTCAGTAGGTGCCCAACATGCTACTGGAGATCAGTGGAGAAATAACTCCAGAAAGAATGAACAGACAGAACCAAAGCAAAAACAACACCCAGCTGTGGATGTGACTCGTGATGGAAACAAGGTCCAATGCTGTAAAGAGCAATATTGCATAGGAACCTGGAATGTTAGGTCCATGAATCAAAGCAAATTGGAAGTGGTCAAACAGGAGATGGCAAGAGTGAACATCGACATTTTAGGAATCAGAGATCTCAAATGGACTGGAATGGGTGAATTTAACTCAGATGACCATCATATCTACTACTGTGGGCAAGAATCCTTTAGAAGAAATGGAGTAGCCATCATAGTCAACAAAAGGGTCCGAAAAGCAGTACTCGGATGCAATCTCATAAACAACAAAATGATCTCTATTCATTTCCAAGGTAAACCATTCAATATCATGGTAATACAAGTCTATACCCCAACCAGTAATGCTGAAGAAGCTGAAGTTGAATGGTTCTATGAAGATGTACAAGACCTTTCAGAACTAGCACCCAAAAAAGATATCTTTTTCATTATAGGGAACTGGAATGCAAAAGTAGGAAGTCAAGAAATGCCTGGACTAACAGGCAAATTTGGCCTTGGAGTACAGAATGAAGCAGGGCAAAGGCTAATAGAGTTTTGTCAAGGGAATGCACTGATCATGACAAACACCCTCTTCCAACAACACAAGAGAAGACTCTACATATGAACATCACCAGATGGTCAACACTGAAATCAGATTGATTATATTCTTTGCAGCCAAAGATGGAGAAGCTCTATACAGTCAGCAAAAACAAGACTGGGAGTGACTGTGGCTCAGATCATGAACTCCTTATTGCCAAATTCAGACTCAAGTTGAAGAAAGTAGGGAAAACCACTAGACCATTCAGGTATGACCTAAATCAAATCCCTTAAAATTATACAGTGGAAGTGGGAAATAGATTTAAGGGACTAGATCTGATAGACAGAGTGCCTGAAGAACTATGGATGGAGGTTCATGACATTGTACAGGTGACAGGGATCAAGACCATCCCAAAGAAAAAGAAAGGCAAAAAGGCAAAAAGGCAAAATGGCTGTCTGAGGAGGCCTTACAAATAGCTGTGAAAAGAAGAGCAGCAAAAAAAAAAAAGGAGAAAAAAAAGATGTACCCATCTGAATGCAGAGTTCCCAAGAATAGCAAGGAGAGATAAGAAAGCCTTTCTCAAATATCAGTGCAAAGAAATAGAGGAGAACAATAGAATGGGAAAGACTAGAGATTTCTTCAAGAAAATTAGAGATAGCAAGGGAACATTCATGCAAAGATGGGCTCGATAAATGACAGAAATGGTATGGACCTAACAGAAGCAGAAGATATTAAGAAGAGGTGGCAAGAATACACAGAAGAACTGTACAAAAAAGATCTTCACGACCCAGATAATCAAGATGGTATGATCACTCACCTAGAGCCAGACATCCTGGAATGTGAAATCAAGTGGGCCTTAGGAAGCATCACTATGAACAAAGCTAGTGGATGTGATGGAATTCCAGTTGAGCTCTTTCGAATCCTAAAAGATGATGCTGTGAAAGTACTGCACTCAATATGCCAGAAAATTTGTAAAACTCAGCAGTGGCCACAAGACTGGAAAAGGTCAGTCTTCATTCCAACCCCAAAGAAAGGCAGTGCCAAAGAATGCTCAAAGTACCACATAATTGCAATCATCTCACACGCTAGTAAAGTAACGCTCAAAATGCTTCAAGCCAGGCTTCAACAGTACATGAACCAAGAACTTCCTGATGCTCAAGCTGGTTTTAGAAAAGGCAGAGGAACCAGAGACCAAATTGCCAACATTTGCTGGATCATCAAAAAATCAAGAGGGTTCCAGAAAAACATCTATTTCTGCTTTATTGACTATGCCAAAGCCTTTGACTGTATGGATCACAATAAACTGGGGAAAATTCTTTAAGAGATGGGCATACCAGACCACCTGACCTGCCTCTTGAGAAACCTGTATGCAGGTCAGGAAGCAACAGTTAGAAGTGGACATGGAACAACAGACTGGTTCAAAATTGGGAAAGGAGTATGTCAAGGCTGTATATTGTCACCCTGCTTATTTAACTTCTATGCAGAGTACATCATGAGATACGCTGGGCTGGATGAAGCACAAGCTGGAATCAAGATTACCGGGAGAAATACCAATAACCTCAGATATGCAGATGACACCACCCTTATGGCAGAACGTGAAGAAGAATTAAAGAGCCTCTTGATGAAAGTGAAAGAGGAGAGTGAAAAAGTTGGCTTAAAGCTCAACGTTCAGAAAACTAAGATCATGGTATCCAGTCCCATTAATTCATGGCAAATAGATGGGGAAACAGTGGCAACAGTGGCTGACTTTATTTGGGGGGGGCTCCAAAATCACTGCAGATGGTGATTGCAGCCATGAAATTAAAAGACGCTTTCTCCTTGGAAAGAAAGTTATGACCAACCTAGATAGCATATTTAAAAGCAAAGACATTACTTTGCCAACAAAGGTCCGTCTAGTCAAGGCTATGGTTTTTCCAGTAGTCATGTATGGATGGGAGAGTTGGACTGTGAGGAAAGCTGATCACCAAAGAATTGATGCTTTTGAACTGTGGTGTTGGAGAAGACTCTTGAGAGTCCCTTGGACTGCAAGGAGATCCAACCAGTCCATCCTAAAGGAAATCAGTCCTGAATATTCATTGGAAGGACTGATGTTGAAGCTGAAACTCCAATACTTTGGCCACCTGATGGGAAGAACTGACTCATTTGAAAAGACCCTGATCCTGGGAAAGATTGAAGGCGGGAGGAGAAGGGGATGACAGAGGATAAGATGGTTGGATGGCATCACCAACTCAATGAACATGAGTTTGGGTAAACTCTGGGAGTTGGTGATGAACAGGCAGGCCTGGCATGCTGCAGTCCAGGGGGTCACAAAGAGTCAGACACGACGGAGCGACTGAACTGAGCTGAACTGAACTGATGGACAGTTTTGCTCTTCAGAAGACATTTGCCGCTATTTGGAGACATTTTTCTGTTCTCACACATGGAAGGCATCTAGTGGATGGAGACCAAAGATGTGCTAAATGTCTTACAAGGTATAAGACACCTTACCATGACAGAGAATTATTTGGTCCAAAATGCAATAATCAGTAATGCTGTAGATTGAGAAACCCTGTCCTAGAGGACTTTGACCAAGCCTATGAAAGCATTTTTCTCTAGAGAAACCTATCACTGCCTTGGGGACAACAAGGGGCTACTCCCACCAACCAGGGTTCCTGTTGCCAGCCAGCTAGAGAAACTGAGCTGTCAAGCATCCCACTCTCTCCTGCCCTAGGGAATTCTATTAATGTTTCAGGAGGTGGAAGACAAGCAAGAACTGAAAGAGGGTAGTACTACCAACAGATACTCACTATCGGAATTCTCAGAAGGAAAGTCTGGAATGCAAGAAGAAATAGTGGGAACATTTAAAAAGTTAACAATATGTAAAACAATAATGTCTAATTTAGGAAGTTAAAGGAATAAGATTGAACAAAACTTCTAGGCAATAGTAGCATATAAATGGAGTTTGGAAGGAATCAAAAATAGAGGAAGCCTTAGCTAAAGCATGTACTTAAGGAGGTGTTACCCAGTAACCCAGTTTGACAGATGTATCACAAGGAGTGAATGTTGGTGGGGAAAAGTGATAAGGACGTTCATTGGGAATTAAGACTCCCCCACAGCTTTCTTTGTCTCCCTTTTCTGGGTCTTGAAAATGACTCATTGGTTCAGGATTGAAAGCAAGGACCAGAATATTCTTTATGGTCAATGGAGAAGCTCTTCCTTAGAAATATGGCAGGTATTCCAGATGGATGGATAGCCTGCTTTGCTTGTTGTTGTTTAGTTTCTAAGTCTTGTCTGATGCTTTTGCAACCCTATGGACTGTAGCTGGCCAGGCTCCTCTGTCCATAGGATTTCCCCGGCAAGAATACTGGAGTGGTTGCCATTTCCTTCTCCTGGAGATCTTCCCAAACCAGGGATGGAACCCAGGTCTCCTGCATTGGCAGGCTGGTTCTTTACCACTGAGCCAGCCTGGAAGCCCATTGCTTTGGCTTGAACCATGTTTAATCACTGTGTTTTAGTCAATGATACACTGCCACTGATGTGTGTGCCTGTGTCTATGTGTGAGAAGGATGGCTGTAGATTTAAAAGTTCTTAATTTCATCACCTGAGAGAGGCAGGCATCATATTTCTGAATAAGAATTTTGTTTAGGCATCTCAATGGTAAAAAAAAAAAATTAAACATTCATTAATTTAAAATCCATTGCCTCTACAGTACTGAGTTAATTTAAAACTCTTTTATGAGATTCACTTATGAAATTCAAACCCATGCTCTCATTTACTGACAGCCTCAAATGAACTGTCAGAGACAGAATAGTTTCTTAGTGAAACATATTTGATAATGAAAGCATTTTTTGTAGGACTAAATTAATTATTAATTTATTGACTATTCCAAGCTGTGGAAGGAAATAAAATCTATCTGTAACCAAGAAATGTTTCTCTGCTCAGATTTTATTTGCCATGATACATCAAATGGTCAATATAAAGTGAATGTCTTTAACATATTCATACTGTGTAAATTGTGTATTATTTGTTGCGTGCTTGCATGCTCAGTCGTGTCTGACTGAGACCTCATGGGCTGTAGCCCGCCAGGCTCCTCTGTCCATGGGATTTTTCAAGCAAGAATACCTGAGTGGGTTGCCATTTCCTCCTCCAGGGATCTTCCCAACCTAGGGACCAGAATCGGTGTCTCCTGATCTCTTTCACTGGCAGGTGGATTCTTAACCCTGAGCCATCTGAGTAGCCCATATTATTTGTTATATATGCTTAAGGAAATAATACATATCATAAGGATATATCATATGTTTACAACTGACCATAGATGTAAAATTTTCCTTTAACTGGTGGTTTTCTTTTATTATTAAAACAGTCATAGACCCAGGGAAGCTTCAACATTTCCTACATCCCTAATCCCAAATCTATGGGTATGTTCCTGGTGTTGGATTAGAATTTGCACTTGTACTATTTTGCAGAGGATTTGCTAAGTTGTTTTATAGTATAAATAGATTACTAGGTCCTAAGTTAATATGCTTTTAGAAAGCCAATATAATGGATGATGACAGTAATTATATATAGATCAATAATTAATATGGCTATTATAAATGTCTCATCAATTTATGAACATAGAAAATGGGATTTACATCAGTTCATTCATTTTCATCCAGGCATCCATTTTTTCACTCATTTATTTAGTTGAAATGGATCAGAAACATGCCCAGGTACAAACTGACAATTGTGCCAAAAATTGTCAGTTTAGATCACAAAGCTTTTTTTCTTATACATATCTTCATGGCACCTGATCTAGTGTTATGTGAAGATCAGTGTTTCCACATGGGCTATGGCTCTCTGGCAACAGAATTACTTGAGATTCCTGTTAAATGCAGAGTCCTGGGCCACCTCCAGCTCTCTCTATTAAGATAACTCTGTGCAGTCCATAGAAGTCTACAGTCCATACAAGTTTACAGTTTAACGGATTCTCCAGATCATTCTTAAATATCTCAAGTTTGTGTCTTATCATTCTAGATATCCTTTTTCTTCAGGCCATCCATCCCAACCCTCTTTGCTACATACACATATATAGTCAAAATTGAACTTCAGGAGATGAAAGCTACAATGTCTGAAGTGAAAAAACACACTAATTGAAACTTTAAAATTAAGCTTAAGTTTTTAAAGTTAGTGAACTTGAAGACATGCCAATTATTACTAGGGATAGTGAAACATTCATAGAAAAAAAGGTTAAAAAATCAGCAAACTGTAGGACAACTTCAAGCAGCCTAATATATATAAAGTTGTAATTCCCAAAAAGAAGAATACAACAAAAGCATGATCCATAAAACAGCAAATTGATAAATAGGAAGTTAAACTTACTGCAAACTTCTGCTCTTCAAAAGATCCTGCTAAAAGAGTGAGAAAACAAGTCACAGGCTGGGAGAATATGTCTGCAAATCATATATTTAATGAAAGACTTACCTATAGAATATAAGTAACTCTTAATTCAATAAGAAAACACAAATAGGCAAAAGATTTGAACAAATAACTTCACTTCTTCAAACATATATGGTTTGCAAATGAGCACACGAAAAATGTTCAGTATCTTTAGTCGCTATGGAAGAGAAACTGAAAACCACAGTGAGATAGTTATACTACTACACATCTCCATTAGGATGACTGAAAATAAAAAGACTGCCCTTAGAGAGTTGGCGAGAAATGTGGAGGAACTGAAACTTTCTTCATACCTTGGTAGTGAGAATATAAAATAGTACAACCACTTTGGAAAACAGATTGACAGTTTCTTAAAATTTAAGCATACATCTACCACATAAGCCATTCATTATGCTCCTAGATATGTACCTAAGAGAAACAAAATGGTCTGTTCACACACTCATATGTAAATGTATATAGCAACTTCTTTTGCAGTAGTCAAAAAAACTGGTTGCACCCCAAATGTCTATCAACAGTTGAATGGAAAAATGATCAAATATATCTATATAATGGAATGCTAACCCACTGGTATAGAGGACTGAACTATTGACATACATAACGTATATATATATAAATCTCTACATAATTATACTGTGTGGAAGAATCCAGATAAAAAAAGAGTACATTCTGTATAATATCATTAATATAAAATTCTAGAAAATACAAACTAATCTACATAGATAGAAAGCAGGTCAGTTGTTGCCTGGGGGATCAGGTAACACAAAGAAGAGCAAGAGGGAGGAAGTAGAAAGGAAAACAGGTAAACACTTGGGGATGATGAGCTTGTTCACCATCTTGATGCTCGTGATGTCAAAACTTATCAAAGTATACACTTTATGTGATGCCTATTGTACTGTATATCAGTAAGCTCAATAAAGCCGCTAAAAATAATTTAAATGATGAAAAGATAGCAGGGATGAATCAGGCTAAATGATTACTATTAATAACCCCTGGGACCTGAAATAAAAGTTTAGAAGGGAATCACTCTGTTGCTTATGCCAAGTGGTGCTGTTTTAGTCTTAACATTTTTAGAAAACAGTAATAACAGCCTGGGGCTGAAATGCACTTGTTCACTGTTTAATTCCACTGCTACTCAAACACTGCACATCTGATATTTTGTAATACTAAAAATCTTTAAAGACTCTCTACTTTGGTTGTGCTAAGGAAATACATAACTAGAGGCCTCCCACCACTCAGTCTGGGTGTGTTCTAGCCATGTACCTTTGATGAAAGTATGTGAAACTATCTTTACTTGGGAAGCTCAAGAAAAGCTATACATAATAGTCTCAAACATCTTCAGAGCCTTTAAGTCTGGTCAAGCTCTGGAAATAACCGTAGTTGTGATGTCATATTAAAAGCCTCACAGATTGGCAAAAAAGAAAAAACCAAGCTATTCTGTTTTACATTTGACAACACCCATGGGTTACTCTTGACTTCTAACCACATGCACATGCTCTACTGGGGGCAAGAAGCCTCCCTAAATATGGGCTCCCACTTGTTACATCTCCTTCTGCTGTCTTAGCTCCTTCAGCCTTCTTAGCTCCTTCTGCCTTCTAAAAGACACCTCCCACTTGAAGTCAATTTAAATAGCACTCAATTGTACCCCTAAACATCTATACTTGCCATCGCCTAGATATGATTCTCAAAACTGAATTACATTGTAATGATGACTGTGTATGCATTTCTCTCATTCATTCAACAAATATTTATTGAATACTTATTATACTGTGTTTTCACATGTTGTGTGAAACATACAAAATCTCTGCCATCATGGCTATTGGGGGCAGGGAGGAAACTGAAAATAAACAAAATGAATGAAAGAATATCATAGAACTGGACGCATTACATTGAATAGGCCGGACTCTTTAAGATCAGAGCAGAAAACCACTTTATCCCTGTAGTTTCTTTAAATATATTTAGTGGGTTGGTTTACCATTGAGTAGTTCACTGCCCCCACAAACACCAGGGACATACAGAAGACTCTTCAAGTGGTCCCCAACACTCCAGCATTCCAACACTTTCTTCAGACAGGCTTTTTCCTGGTCTCTTGCATGTCAGCCCTTCAAGGTGAGCAATGAGCTAAGGTTCGTGAACTATTTTCTGGCAGGCTGCATGCATGGTCTAGCTTCTTGCTTTGGCATAAAAGCTTTATGTGGTACTTATTGCTTTGTACTCAGCCTCTACTCCTGCATCATCAGCTGAAACTGAGTCAGAAAGCATTCCTCTTAAAGAAGTATGATTATAGACATTTTATAGCAGGAAACAACCAAGAACATCATATCATTCAGGTGGAAAACAGGTTTTATCTCTCATTCTGAATTCAAATATTCAGTAATGACTGCCCTGAATGAAAACGAATAATGAGGCTCAGGATCAAGTTGAAGAACACCATGAAAGATGATCGAGGTCAGCTGAGGCCGAGGGCAACAATAGCTGAATATGAAGTGCCTGCCATAATGCAGTCGTTTTTAGGATGAGAAGTAAGTACACAGAAAGGCAATTAGAGGTTTCCACTATATCCTGTACAAAATCAGCTTAAACTTTTTAACTTATGATCACGACTATGAGATTTAGCTCCAGTACACATGTCCAACCTTTTCTTCTACTACTTCCCTGGCCCTCAGCCTTGGCTGACCCCTGATATTTTGAAATCAGCAACAATGGACCACCTGTCTTTCCTTAACCAAAAAGGAACCTTTATGTCTCCTTGATTTTATTTAAAGCCATCCCCTCTACTCAGAAAGGCCTGTATCCAATTTCCCTGTATCCAAAGGAGCCTATATCCAAAGGAGCAGAATGCCAGCTCCTTTAGGATCTTCTCCCTAAGCCCCCTAGATTGCTCTCCCCCACCCTCTCATAGCATTTTATCAGGCCTCCATCATAGCACTGGTGCATCCTGCCAGCTCAGGGATGCATATGTGTTTGCAGTACCCTCCATGACATAGGCTGGTATCTCTCCCCATATCTCTTCTCTGCTTCCTGTTTAGTGGTAAAACCCAAGGTTTTTAGCTGAGTACTTAAGTGCTAGAATAAAGACAAGATTTCCAAGCCTGTCTTTTAGCTAGACATGTGGCCATATGCCTAAGTTCTGCCCATGTGATAGAAACAGAAGTTGCATGCAAGAGTGCCTGCTAAGTCGCTTCAGTTATGTCCTCCTCTTTGCGACCCCATGGACTGTAGCTCACCAGGCTCCTCAGTCCATGGGATTCTGCAGGCAAGAATACTGGAGTGGGTTGTCATGCCCTCCTCCAGGGGATTTTCCTGACCCAGGGATCAAACCCCCGTCTGTTCTGTCTCCTGTATAGGCGGGCAAGTTCTTTACCACTAGCGCCACCTGGGAAGCCTGCAAGTTGCATTGGCAACCTCTAGGAAACATCCTTAAAGGGAAGGCCTGTGTTCCATTTCTTCTCTACATCTTTTCCCTCCCTCTAGAATGTAGTAATGATCCTGGAGGCTTAAGCAGCCATATTAGACCATGAGAAGAAAGCTATGTGTTGAAGACAGTGGAGTAGCTTGACAGAAAGGGTCACAAGTTCAGGCTTAGATGGATTATCTCCTGACTTTGTTTACCTAAGAGGAAATAAACCTCCCTCCTGCTTAAGCCATTACTTTGGGGTTTCTGTGTCTCACAGCCAAAGTGTAACTGTTATGCCCTTTCATCTTCCCCATGGCACCCGACTCTGCACAGTAGGCCACAGGAACTCTGAGGAAATGAATTCCAGCAGGCATTTGCAACTCAGAGACCTATAATAATCAGGCAGGTAGCATTAAAGTGTGAACATTTGGGCCTGGAAAGGACCATGGAGAAGGACCATATGCAAACAAAGCATGATATTTAGTTTGATGTTACACACACACATTCAATGAACCAATGAAGCTTTTCCAGGAAGACTTTTTCCTTCTTAATATAATTTTTCCTTTTTTGAACATCTGTAACACTACATTGTAATAGTATTTTCAACCTCTTCCTACCTTTTATTATGATGACTTATAAGCTCACCTCATACTCTTAAGCAATTTTTCAACTCCTTGAAGTCAGGGGCTGTATCTTATGGGTTTTTGAGTCCTCCAGGGCACCTCAGGTGCTGGTAGGCACGGCTGGACTGCTTCTGCACGGACAGAGGTAAGGAATAGCTCAAAAAACACACTCAAAAAATGACTTCAAATCCATATTCATTTTTCAGCCTAGCCCAGCGTCTAATCACTCTAGGTGGTACTGCTTTTTGTAATTTACTCTCAGTTGCTGGTAAACATCGAGCATGTGGACAATCATCTTGGGATACAGATGCCACAGCTCGTGAGGCTGAGGCTTAGAGCTGACAAGGGTTATCCCACTCAGGAGGGGCTCTGGTGCTAGCTTTATCCTACAGAAACTCTCTTGTTTCTTCTATTTGTTAAACAAAGTAAAAACCCACCTGCTCAGCCTGAGCAACTGTTTCCAATCAATAATTAAGTAACTTTAAGGTCCCGATCTATATAAACTTATCAATATTTTCACTGAAAAGGAATCAATATAGACAGAGGGAAGCATCTAAGTAAACCCTTTTAATGGCTGTGTTTTGGCTGTGAAAAGTAAATGAATTGATTAAATGAGTGGCCGATACTGGCCTGCCAATGCAATTCTTTTTTCACTCTCATAAACATGCCCAACAATCCAGTTTAACACTCTCCCTTGGTGCTGCATTACTTTGATAAAGTTCTGTTGTAAATGTTCTACTCAAGAGGAAGCATTTGCTTATATTAAATGTAGAGAGTTTCTGAGTTAATAATTATTGATATCTAAGCTACTGTGTTAGTGCTTTAAACAAAGCATTTAATACTGGCAAAACCCTGTTAGATGGACATTATTACTACTTCCCATTCTACAGATGGTGGGACAAAGCCTCTAAAAAAGGGACATAAATACTTCTTCCCATATCCCAATGACTTCCCCGATGGCCCAGCAGTAAAGAATCTGCCTGCAATGCAGGAGGCACAGGAGATGGGAGTTTGATCCCTGGGTGGGGAAGATCCCCTGGAGGAGGAAATGGCTACCCACTCCGAATCTTGCCTGGAGAATCCCACGGACAGAGCAGCCTGATAGGCTACAGTTCAAAGGGTCACAAAAAGTCAGAGTCTAAGTCTGTGGGGATTAGAATATTCTGTGTCTTAAACTGGGGGGGGCCTTGAGCATGTATATACACATGAAATTGTATTGAGCTGACATTTAAGATTAGGTACTTCACTATATTTATGTCATGCCTCAAAGCAATTTTTTAAGTCATATTCTGTGCTTTTGATTCTACTGAGTGGCCTTCTCTCTTAGTCTCCACTTCTCTGTGCTCTTGACTTGGAGCTGGCCTCTTCCTGAAACAACAGTGAAAAGCCAGTGGAAAACACTCAACAGAGATGAAAAATTAACTGTAGGTCCCACCATACAAACTTTTTATCCAGTCTGTTGGTTTCTAAAGCAGTGCCAACCTCACATTCAGAATTTATTTGTAGATTAGATTTCACATTTGCAACACAGAAGTGAAAATTGTCAAGCCCCAATTTCAAGACTTTAGGTGCAATGTGTGTGTGTGTGTATCTGTGTTCTTTTCTGTGCATTCAGATATACAAATTGGCCTTCTTTTGTATTTCTGAGGAAGCTTTTCCTAATGCATACATCATCAACATTTATTAATTAAATCACACATATGAAAGAAGGGGGTCTGCATCTTTATCAAAATATCAGGACCACTGACGTGTAAGAGACCTTGGCAGTAGAGGTCATTCAGCTCATCTCCCCACCTTGTCAGAATCCATTCAGTGGTGTCCCTGACTGAGGGCCATGATATGACAATGAAGTTTAATTAAGACGCCAAGAGAGTTTCTGTCTTGTTGGTCACTGGGTCATCCGAGGATGTGAGAGACTGAAGGATAGGTATGGGCCTCAAAAAGGGAAGAGCCGTCAAATAGCTTTTAGATGTAATCAATGCTGAACAATTCAACAGCCATAAGAATTGTGACATCTCCCTTTGGGCTCTCGCCTTGTCTTATAAAGCAAGCCACTTTAAGTTTAGAGCAATTCAGTGCTTGGATTGTTGGAAATAGGCATGTCAGAGAAATGTAAAAGTTGCACTGGCATTTTAGGTCTGCTCTGCCCTTCAGCGGCAATGGAAATCTTACCTCCCATTACATCTGCCCCCATAACCCAGGACCCTTCAGCTGCCCTGCCCAGTAGGGAGCCACTGTACACACTTTCTTTCTTTGTAAATATTTTTTTCAAAGGTCCATTTTTTGAAAGAATAAATACACATTCTCATCCATAAAGGTTGAAACTCCCCTTTTCCATTTCCCTCTCTGCCCTTCTTGGAATTGCCTCTCCCCTGTGGAGCACAGTGGAGGAGTGCTCACTTACGCTCTGCAGAAGAGGGTTTCTATGTGACAGAATGGCAACCCTCCAACTACAAAAGTGACCTGAAAATTGCACAGAGCACTTTACTAGCTGCTGATGGGTCCCAGTCATGAATAATTATTGATCTGTGGGGTCTGAAAGTTGGGTAATTAATGCTTGGAAGAGTGCAAAAGACACATTTTAGAAGAAAGTAAATTATTTCTGTGTCCCCAGTCTATTCCGTCATGTTTTAAGTACTTGCCACCTCGTCTCTTTTAAAAAGAAAACAACCTAGTTAATATTTATATAGCAAAAGATAACAATTGATAATGTGAGTCAGTTTTAAGCAAGTTTCATATTTCGTTCTTATTACAATGCCAACTAGAGCAGTCATTAGAAAAACAGCTAAATCTTTAGAGAGATATCAAAGTTAAAGTGTATATTAAAGTAGAAAAGCCATTTTCCCTAAAATTCTATGTGAAATATTTGCCTGGAATATTTCATTACCCTTCCCCCAAATATTGAATGCAATATTCAGTGCCCAAAAGCCCTGAAAACATAGCGACTATTGCTTCTGTATCTGGTGATAAAAAAAAAAGCCCAAGCAATCATATAGAAGTAGGAAAGCCAGCATTTCCCAGGCACCCAGTATTAATGAGGCATCTTTCTAGGATAAGAGAAATAGCATTTAAAACGCTTTTAAAATGTTGAAAGGATTAAATTAAACAACAAGCACAAAGAGCATAGAATAATGCCTGGCATTTAGCAGAAATTAAATAAATTGTAGCTATTTATATCAGGGTATATGTGTGTGTGTGTGTGTGTGTGTGTGTGTGTGCGCGCGCGCGCGCGTGTGTGTATTAGTTGCTCAGTTGTGTCCGACTCTTTATGACTCTATGGACTATAGGCTCCTCAGTCCATGGAATTCTCCAGGCAAAAGTACTGGGGTGGGTTGCCAATTCCTTCTCCTGACCCTGGGATCACACCTGGGTCTTCCACATTGCAGGCAAATTCTATACCATCTGAGCCACCAGGGAAGTTATATATATATATAACACACACGTGTTGATATAGAAGTATATACACACATCCATATATATGAGTCTGTATGTGTATGTATGTAAATATATATACATATAATTTAGTTTTTCAAAGCTATACAATCGTATTTAAGGTTGAAACATTTTTCCTATCTGCTTGGCTGAAATAGTAATTATTAATAGTAAAAAAAATTCAGACATTACTATCAACAAGCTATTGAAAATCCTTCCACAGCCTTCCCTTTATACACACACATTTACATATGTTACATCATGCTGTTTATGCTTTTCACTATCTGCCTTTTAAATTCAACAACATGTCCTGGAAACTGCAACATGGATACTGTTATTTCCATTTGGGGAGAATTGAGAAATCCAGGCTCAGAGCGGTTGTGTACATTTACCCAGGGTCAGTCTTTTTGCCACTAAGGGAGCAGAACTAAAATGTAAAACTATATTTGATCCAAACACACGCTCTTTCCAAACAAAGAAGGAGCATACAGTTATCCCTAGTAATCACAAATTTCCCTTAAGAAAAATTCAGTGGTACCCAAATGTACCCCTCTACACCTTTCTAGCAGCTTGGTTCCAGTACACACGAATGGAGGCCAGTCCTGTCGGGAGTAATTTTAAAAACAGAGAACCGGGGTTAGGGAATGCAGTGAAATGAAGTTGCTCAGTCGTGTCCGACTTGGGAATGGAAAAGGGAGGTAAAACAGATGGCAAAGAAGGACACGATTTTGCACTGCAGCCTTGGGAAAGATAGTGGTTCCCGCCTCAGAACTGTACCTGTCTCTGAGGAGGTGGGTGGAGCACCCGGCAGCGAGAAGCAAGAGCGAAGTGAACACGTGCAGACCTGAGCAATCTAACCCCGAAGCCCGGCGGGGAGAGAAGAATGCTGACTACCTCTCCCTGGCAGAGCACAGTTGAGGCTCTCCGGTGCCTTTTCCATCTCCGGCAGTTACTCTGACTCGACTGCACAGACTGGAGGTGACATCCGAAAAGAGAACTCCCAGCCGCAAAATGAGAAAGGTGTGAACGTTTGGCTGGAGGATGAAAATCACTTAAAAATGCTTGTTAGCATGCATATTACCTTTGAGGAAGCAGAGCAAATCGACAGCCATCCTATCGAAATATTGGGTAAGACAGATCATGAAAAGACAAGCAAAATGTCGAAAGGCAAAGTAAATGTACCACACATCATTACTAATTTGGGGGTGGTGGGGGAGGTTAAATGATAGACTATATTTGGTGTTTATTTTTATGGCCTAGGTTTTTTTTTAATACAAAGTTAAGAGCTTTTACACAAATATATCTGACCTTTGTCTTAATTTTATGTTCTCCATTAAGACCTTCCTTTTCTCAAAAGTAAATACTATCACTACAGGAACTTTTTAAAGCCGAAGGCCCACAGTTGAGATGGTTCGCTTAAGCAGAAAAATGTCGTTTAACCAGACTCAACTCATCTGGAATTTATAATAACCATGCAAGTTGTTTGGAACTTACTTTTGTACAAGCAATGAAGAAAATAAAGTTATATTAAAAACTTTATTTCACAAATAAGCCTGGAGAAGGCCCAATTCTGTTCCATCACTGGCAGTAAATAAATGTATATTGTACAAACATTGTTGCTTAAGCTATATTATTCTTAGAGCCTTTGGCAAAGGCTGTTGCTAATGTCAAATGGGCCTCTGCTGAATATTAGGATGAGTGGATTAGAACTCTCTACGTGGTGACCCTGGCCATCAACTTGCAGAGCTGGCTTCAGAGGCATGTGATTCTATGCAGTTACACTATGCATGGCTTAATCCTCTCCTGTCACTGTATTGAAATTCTGGGTAATTTTAACTTTGATCTTGTGTTTTGGAAGTCAAGTCTGATGAAACAATGGAGGCTAAGCATGAATGAAGGAGTTCGTTCTCCTTTCTACACCACTCTATTTGCATGTGGTACATATGATGCCCCATGAGCACAGAATTCTGGCGGACCCATGATGTGTGGGAGTTCAGTGAGATTCAAAGCAAGCACAAGAGAAGTGTGTTCTAGCTGTGACTGAGTGAAACCCAAACTTGTTTCAAGTGCAGAAAGAAGGTAATGGCATTCTGAAAAATACAAGTGACCCAGAAACCCTATCATATACTTTCTTACTCCCCAATCACTTCTACTGAAAATGATGATGTAGAATGAAAGGAAAAGATGGCAACCATAATTCCTTTTGCTTTCAGTTCTTTCTTACTTATCAGTAAGCCATAGATAGAAAGTATTAGTGGAATGTACACATATCAAGAAGTGAAAAAAAGTTAATCTTGTGCAGGGTTTCCACTCTTCCAGTAAGAACAAAATACATAAACATGTACAAACTATGAAATACAGATTGAGTAATCTAGGTGATTCTGCAAACATGGTAGGGGCACTTATATTTGCATTTAAAGTGGACATTCCACAATATAATGATTAACAGATTCGTGCTAATAATTTTAATTTTTTTCTTTTCTCAGAATGACATTAAATACCAGATAAAAAGCATTATGGACTTTCCTGGTGGTCCAGTGGTTAAGAATCCACCTGCCAAAGCAGAAGTCATGGGTCTGATCCCTGGTCTGGGAAGATTCCACTTGCCACCAGGAAACCAAGCCCATGTGCCACAACTACTGAGCCAGTACTCTAGAGACTGTGAGTCACAATTACTGAAGCCCAAGGGTGCTAGAATTGGTACTCCGAAACAAGAGAAGACAGCACAATGAGAAGCTCACACACCACAACTACAGTATATTCACCCACTCACCACAACTAGAGAAAGTCCATGCATGGCAGCAAAGACCCAGTATGGCCAAAAACTTAAAAAAAAAATTTTTTTTAAAGCAGTATGACAAACTGAAAAAGACTGCACAAGAGAAAAAAAAACTTTATATTTTAAATTTCTAACAGCATTTTTCCTGCTGTTTTAGCAGCGGCCCCTTGTTTTAATTTTGCCCTAGCCCCAGAGTTTATGTATCCAGCCCTGACTATAACATCTGAGAATAGAAATAGTTGTCATTACTTTTCACTGACTCACTGTTCCATGCATTTGACAATATTCAGCACTCACTATGTGTGAGGAATGTGCTAATGGCTGGGAATATGGTAATGAAGAAAATAGGCATGGTTTCTACTCTATTGGACTTCATGTCTATTGTTCTTCCTTGAAATATAGCTATGCTTTATGTTTTAGTGTCCTCTAATTCAATGGGATTTTTCCTGTTAGCTCTAAATTAACAAAGTTGAGTTTCCTGTCAATGACAGGGAACAAGTCTTATTAGTATGTCTGAACTCCTTCAGCAAGAGTGATTTTGTCACTCACGGTAAATCAGCAACCACACAGAGTATTGGGATCTGGGATGAGAATCCAGTGAGAAAGGACAGCTTGGGAGTCCAGGTGCCTGGGTTTCACCGTAATTCTTACTTCTGACTAAAGCTATGCCTTATTTGCACCTATTCTGATGGTCCCACCCGAAAAATGAGAAGATGCTGGTCTCGCCACTCTCCAGTTCACCGTGATGTTACAGAAGTTAAAGAGCCGTGCTTCTTTAGAAGCCTTCCTAGCGGGTGTACACTTTATAGATGTCAGCATTTTTGTGTCTCACAAAGATGCCAAGAGCTGGCTTCCAAAGAAAGTGGGCCACAGACTGAAAGATGTTGGGGGAGGGGAGTAGAGGAAGGCAGAGGGGCCTGGAAAGCATAGATATCCAGAACCACTGAGGAGGGCAGCTCTTTTCTTCCTCTTTTCTCCTGAGAGAAAGTGTGCTGATCTGGTCAGTAGGACCCTCGAGTCTAAACTGCACTGTATGGTTACAAAGTTCAGTCTTATATAATAACTCCCTCAGTATGGTCCACCAGGCATGTCTGGTCACTGGTTACAGCCCATGGAAATCACTGCCAAGTTTGCTCCACTTGATGAAGTAGAGTTCTTGGGCAGTAACAAATATGCCATCATGAGGGAGATTGTAAGGGTGGAGCACTAATCCTTGCCACAGCAAGGATGGGACTGCAGGAAATAGTGCGCTAGCATCAAAATGAGAGAAGCATGAGATTGGAATCCTGGAGTCAGATTTCCCACTAATTAGCATATATCCTCTAGATTTCTAGGCCTTGGTTTCCTTGTCTATTAAATGAGAGTTGAATAAGAGTATTTCAGATATCAACTAAATCTCAAACATTTTTCCTTTGTCCTTTGTCTATAGCCTTCTCCAATCAATTCTTTCCAAAACCATGCCTCTGTGTAGAGGTCACAGACCACATCTCTTTTGTCCTTGATTCCCCACTATCACATGGTATTGAGAACACAGTAGGTGCTCAAGAAATGTTTATTGAATGAATATGTCTTTGGATAATCTCTGTGAATGGATGTTGCTTCTTATTATCTCTTCCCAGAGAAACGGGGCAGAAATCTGTTGTAACATAAGAGAAGGAACGTGTTCTAATACTTGATAACACAGAATACATTAAAGCAATGCTCAGTCACCATACATTAAGTCTTTTTAAGGTAGCTTTTAAACAGCTTTTCTTATTAGCCAAATGAAATACAGTAATCCTTTAACTCTCCTGTGTCAGATTATCAGCTATTTCAAGTAAGTGTTAACATTTCTGTCACTGGCAAAAGTGAATTATGTTTTCCTTTCCAAGCTTGCATCAACATGCCCAACAAGCAGGCTGCACACGCCTCTCTAATGGGACAGTGTGAGGTGCCACTGCTTGGTGATTATAAAGCAGCTCGACATCGGAGGGAGGGGCTACGACAGCCCCACCTGGCAGCTCGGGCTGAGCCAGGCAGCCCCTGCGGGATGAGTGAATGAATGAATCGGGGTGTCATCCCAGGTGAATAACAGGGCACCTACAACCTCTATGGCTTTGTTCTATAAACAACCTGCACAGAAAATTCTAGATGTTGTTATCCCTTGTGTGTTTCTGTGTCAGGGATGCTGACAGTACAGGGGAGACCAGTTATTTTATGAGCAAACTCCCCTTTTTTAGAAATCTGGAAAATCTCTCCACCAGGAAAATTCAGTTGGGTGACACGAAGTTCTCATTTCTCAAACCAGTCGATCGTGGTCTTTCAGAAAGAGATCAAATTAAGAGAAAAATTGCAATAAGAATTCTAATTTCTTAGGTGTTAGAAGCAAGACAACAAGCCCAAAATAGAGCTCCATATCACCACCCTAGACTGAATTTTAGTTTTAGCTCCCCTAGAATCGAAATCTTAAACCATCAGGAATTGCCTGATCAGCACTAGTTAGGTAGTCTGCCTGCTTAGACCCCTGCAGTCCTCCGAAGGAAACTTGCATTAGTCAGTCCACTT
Organism: Dama dama; assembly: GCF_033118175.1. Lineage (NCBI taxonomy): Eukaryota > Metazoa > Chordata > Mammalia > Artiodactyla > Cervidae > Dama > Dama dama. The sequence goes on from NC_083700.1 coordinate 52,594,252, forward strand.
TTTTCCCTAGCATAACTTCCTGGTTCCTGCTCCCTTCTGCCTGTAAAAGTCTTTCATTTTGTACAGCTCCTCAGAGTTCTTATCTGTCTGCCGGACTGGATGCTGTCTGGTTCAAGCCAACAGTGCTTTTAAAATGTATTCAGTTGAAGTTTGTTTATTAACACAGATGAATGTGACCTGGCCCTTGTCACCCTTCCTCCCACCCTGAGTCCTGGGTGGCCAACCTCCTCTCAACTGCTCCACACTTCGTCCCAGTCTTCACTGCTCTGCCTTCTGCTTGGCGTGATTGTCCATGTCCTGTGCCCAAGCTGTTTGCCAGTTCTTTCTAGCTTAACTCCTAATTTACCCTTCTGAAACGTTGAGCAATAGTCAAAATACTTAGTTTCTAGTAGCAAACGTTGGTCACAGGCCCCAATTTTGGAGCAATTGCCATTTACCAAATTCTGAAGTTGCTGTGCCTTTGCGGCCTGCCTTCCTGAGAAGGAGAAAGGTATGTCTGCTTGGCATTTTTACTCCCGTTAAGTAAAGCCATACTTGTATTAAAAATAAATAAATAAATAAAACCTCATTATCTATAATAATTGAAAAAAGTCAAGCTGGATTTAAACTACAGTTTGTCTTGGAAAGAGAGGGATATAGTGGGAAGAGTTGGAGTTAGAAGACGTGGGTCCATTTCCCAACACTAAGAAGTTCTGTGGTCTTGATCTTTCTGACCTCAGTGTCCTCATCTTTAGAAGAAGGAGACTATTACCCAGCCATCTCCCAGAATACTGGCAAGGATGAGATGATACCATGCTTAGGAAAGAAATGGCACAGGACTTGGCAGGTAGCAGATGCTCAGGTTAGGTCTGAATTCTTCTGAGTTCCCTGGGATGTCTATGTCAGAGCAAGTTAAATATGACATGAGATCCTGATCTCTTTACATGTTCTTCCTCTACTCCCGTAAGTTAATAGAACCTTACGTTTATCGGCATTGTCATCCCTGTGTTCGTGTTACATGTGTGTCACAAGGCATGTGGTAAGAAAATTATCTTTCCCATTCTTATTTTTAGGGTCATCTGCTTGCATTAACCTCCATTTGAAAATACTGAAAGCTAAATATGAATAGAAAATACAAAGTTCACCAAACTAGAACTCGGGTCAGCGTTTGGGAACCAAAATCTTGCTTTATTGATACCCACCCACAGAAAATTCTTGGGATATTCACAGCAGTTCTCCAGAGCTTGCTGCATCACAAGGATGCTTGTGACCCTCTGACCTTTTGATCAATTGCTCATCTATCATCTAACATCTTCTGCTAAGCGAAGAGCAGGGTATCCCTAAGATTAGTTATTAATTATTTATATGTATTAATAATGCATTGCATTACCCTTTCACTACAGTGCTGACTTTTGGATATACTCAAGTTTTATAAATTATTGTCAGCTTGAATAAGGCAATTTGAATAGGCATGGCATTTTTTAATAAATCATTATAATCTAGATCAGTTTATCCCATGTACCCTCTGGTCAATTGCCCAGGGAAGAAAAATGCCTGGAGTGGTGATTTGATCTTTTTGGTCCTTCTAATTCTATTCATTTTTTTTCTGGAAATAGCACTCAGAGTTTGCTGGAGATCCACCTGAGTTCAGCCCAAGTGAACCAGTTAAGTAAGCTGATTCTTCCTCTGTCCCCAGTGGTGGGCATGGGACCCAGATCTTGCCGATCAGAGAGTGGGAGTCCTTTGATTCAGGATAGGCACATGACCCAAACAGAGACAATCAGAACAATCCCAGTAATCCCAAGACATTTTCCCTGGGCTCGTTCCCTCATCTGAATCTATGTATGTGTTTGTGTGTTTGGGGAGGAGGGTGGTCATTTAAGACAATTTTTGTGTATGTGCCCAGGATAGCAAGTTAGACCAGTAGGGAGGCAAATAAGGAACATGATCTCTAAAACCATGAAGAACCATTTCTAGGAAGATCTTTGTTACCACTGATGGAGAACTTACCTGTATCGAACACTATATCAATCATCTCCTTTTCTAAGAAATTTTGTTTACTTGTTTTGGCTGTGCTGGGTCTTGGTTGCTATGTGGTCTTTTCTCTAGTTTTGGAGAGCAGGGGCTACTCTCTCACTGTGTTGCACAGGCTTCTCACTGCGGTGGCTTCTTTTGTCACAGAGCATAGCCTTTAGGGCGTGGGCTTCAGTAGTTGTGATTCCTGGTTCTAGAGCAGAGACTCAATAGTTGTGGTACACAGGCTTAGTTGCCACACAGCTTGTGGGGTCTTCCCTGACCAGGGATGAAACCCATGTCTCTTGCACTGACAGGTGAATTCTTTACCACTGAGCCACTAGGAAAGCCAGGACTGTCTCTTTTTAATTCTCACAATAACTCCATGAAATAAGTTATATTATTATTATTATTATTATGCACACTTTGCACATTAAAAAACTTTCCCCAAGTCACACAAATAGACAGTGACAGTCAGGGTATGAATTGAATTTTTCTATGGACCAGGGGTAGGGGAATGAGGGAAATGGTTTCAGGATTAGTCAAGCACATTACATTTATTGTACACTTCATTTCTGTTATTATTACATCAGCTCCACCTCAGATCATCAGACATGAGATCCCAAAGGCTGGGGACCCTTGCTCTAGCTCCCAGCTCTCATGCTCCACAAATTGACTAATCTAGCTCCTAGCTCTCATGCTCCATAAACTGGCTACTCATCAATCTAATTAATGATTTACAAAGAGCTCCTAAATTCCCCATGATGTAAATTTGTTAAATCGGTTTTATGTTAGATAAGAAGGGGAGAGTCTCTGTCACTTTACTCACTTGGCGATTGAAATATTTCAGTCGTTATATTTTCACAATGAGTGTTTTAAAGAGATAGATATGCAGGTGAAGGCCTGTTTTGTTTTGTTTCCTGCTAAACTAGCTTTCCTGCTAAACTAAACTTATAGAGAATTTAAGCTATGGCAACTTCCCAATAGTCTAGGAAACCTAGTGTTATGGGTTGTACTTCATTGATTTAAAAAAAAAAACTTCAGAATTAGAAAGATGATTAAAAATAACCTTTAAATGTGACTCTGAATTTGGAAACCTACAATGAAAAAACAAGTGATGGGTAATTTCTCATGACATGAATGGACCTATGAAATATGCATTTCTCTTCTCCCCATCTTGCCTCAACTCATTTGGTGTTTCAGTTTGTATAATAGTTAAAACTCCTGGCAGAGCAGAGGCAGTAATTGCAAACAGCTGTAAAGTATTACTCATCTTGCTGATCAAAATGACTTCCTGCTAAATAAACCATGAAAAAAGCTTTTCCACCCACGGAGAAGTGAAGTGTAAATGATATATAGACTCTACCATGAAGAGATCAACAGATTGCATTTTCCTATAACTATGGCTTTATATAGCCAGAGTCACTTTCTAAAATAGCTTAAAAACTGAGCTATGTTTAGGAAAAAGAATTTGGATAATAGCATTCACATGGCAGTAGAGTCCTGAGAAATATTTGGTGTTTCAGAGGAGAAGCACCTAAAAATTCCTAAAAGGAGAGTTGTCTGGCTTCTTCTCTCAGACTTTCTAACTTAGTGAAAGCAATTTATAGTGTGGTGTATGTACGCTTATTTTGGACACCATTCCATTTATCTTACCTTGTACCCAAGGAACATTAGCTAGGCATCAATCGCTTCCCAGGTGGTACTAGTGGTAAAGAATATGCCTGCCAATGCAGGAGACATAAGAGATGTAGGTTCAATCCCTGGGTCAGGAAGAGCCACTGGAGGAGGAAGTGGCATCCTGCTCCAGTATTCTTACTGGGAGAATCCTATGGACAGAGGAGCCTGGCAGGCTGCAGTCCCTGGGGTCTCAAAGAGGCAGGCACGACTGAGCATCCAAGCACAGAGCACAACATGTCTTAGTCTTCTATTGTGGTTAAGTTTCAAAGAAAACATGGCTGTTATAGAATTGACGATGGCAGTGGAATTGATAATGATGGTGCCATTGACAATGTTGATGCCATTGGTAATGGTGATGGCATTGGCAATGTGATGGCATTTTAAAGAGAGACAGTAACTCAGAAATTCCTTTGCTTGTTGGTTTGCTCGTCACTCTATATTCTGGAAAAAATTCTTATAGATGTACATTTACATATGTGTACACATCCACACCCTGGAGAAATGCTTGTATGTGTGTAGCAAAGAACACATTAAAGGGTGTTCATAATATCATTGTTTGAAACAGGAAAATGTCAGAAATAACCCAAATGTTCCTTATTGAATAAAGGAATAAATAAAATATGGCATATTCATACGATGGGTTACAACAGTTAAAGGAATGAGCTAAATCTATATGCATCATGATCAGATCTCAAGCAATATTAAATGCAAAAAGCATAACTCCATGTACAGCATACCATTTGTGTAAATGTTTAAACCACAGAAAAATATTTTTTACAAATGCACATGCTGCTGATGCTAAGTCGCTTCAGTGTTCAACCCTTTGCAACCCTCCAGGCTTCTCTGTCCATGGGATTCTCTAGGCAAGAATACTGGAGTGGATTGTCATGCCCTCCTCTAGGGGATCTTCCCAACCCAGAGATTGAAATCGCATCTGTTTATGTCTATCTCCATTGGCAGGCAGGTTCTTTACCACTAGCGCCACCTGGGAAGCCACAAATGCACACAGTTGTGCACAGAAGTATAGAAAATGGACTCCAAAATACACAACAGATTTATTTCAGTGATTGGCCATGAGACACTGAAGGAGAGTGGGCCGAGGGTGGGGGGACATTAGCTTTAATATACTTTATTATATAACAGAATGGGACATTAGCTAAGTGGTAATGTCTTTTAAAATAATTACTGAAAATAAAGACAAGAAAATATTGTTGTTTGTTGTTGTTGTTGTTGTTGTTTAGTCACTAAGTCATGCCCGACTCTCTTTGCAACCCCATGGACTGTTGCCTGCCAGGCTCCCTCTGTCCATGGGATTTCCCAGGCAAGAATACTAGAGTGGGTTGCCATTTCCTTCTCCAGGGGATCTTCCCAACCCAGGAATTGAACCCACATCTCCTGCATTGGCAGGCAGATTCTTTACTGCTAAGCCACCAGGGAAACCCACAAGAAAATATTAACAGCTGTTAATTGTAAAAATTGGGAATATAAGTGCTTATTATATTCTTCTTTGCATGTCTCTGTAGCTTTTAAATTTATTAAAACAAAAAGCCAAGAAGGAAAACATTTATTAAAATATAAAGGAGTGAGCAGTTGAAAACAAAAGAACCTAGTTCTGAGCGTCCTTGCTTCCTAGCAACCAGAACAATCAGTGAAGGAAATGCAATGGATTAAGCAGTCCCCTATGTTTGCCACCTCACCAGAAGAAATCAACTTTACCCTAGGTCTCAAGTTTGAGTGGATCTTAATATGAAGGACCTTGAACGTACATAATGTTTTTGAAAGCAATGCCACGCAGTGTGCAAAGATGTTTCAGTAGTGCTGTAGGTGTGTTGAATCAGCTCTCAGTAAGTAACCTGGAATACTGTGAAATTATTCAGGTATACATCAGGCATGTTGCAGGTATGTTCAGTTCCAGATCACTGAAATAAAGTGAATATTGCAATAATGTGAGTCACGTGAATTTTTTTGGTTTCCCAGCACATTTAAAAGTTATAGCTATACTATAGTGTGAGTTTCCCTGGTGGCTCAGATGGTAAAGAATATGCCTGCAGTGCAGGAGACCCAGGTTTGATCCCTGGGTTGGAATCATTTCCCAGAGGAGGAAATGGCTACCCACTCTAGTATTCTTGTCTGGAGAATTCCATGGACAAAGGAGCCTGGTGGCCTATAGCCCATGGGGTCGCAAAGTTGGACATGACTGAGTGACTAACACTTTCCTTACATAGTGTAGTCCAGAGGTCCCCAGTCCTTTTGGCAGCAGGGACCAGTTTCATGGAAGACAATTTTTCCAAGGACTGAGGGGAAATAGGGGATGGTTCAGGTGGTAATGCAAGCAATGGGGAACCATGAAGAGTGGCAGATGAAGCTTTGATTACCTTCCATGGCCCAGATGAGTGGGACCCCTGGTGTAGTCTGTTAAGTGTGCAGTGGACTTGTCTAAAAAAAAACTCTGTATACCTTAATTTAAAAATACTTTAGGGGGCTTCCCCAGCGGTCCAGTTGTTAAACACCTTCCGTTTCTAATGCATGGGGTGTGGGTTTGATCCCCGATTGGGGAACTGAGATTCCACATGCCTCACAGTCAAAAAACCAAAAGATGAAACAGAAACAATATTGTAAATATTGTAACTAGTTCAATAAAGACCTTAAAATTACTTTATTGCTAAAAAAAACACTAAACATCACCTGAGCCTTCAGGGAATCATAATCTTTTTACTGATGGAGGATTTGAAATTTTGCAAGAATTATCAAAACATGACACAGAGACATGAAGTGAGTAATTACTGTTGGGAAAATAATATTGGTAGACTTGATTAATACAGGGTTGCCATAAACCTTCAATGTGTAAAAAACACAGTAAACCTAAGCGCAATAAAATGAGGTATGCCTTTGATTTTGTGTAGGTAATCCAACTTCAGACATGTGACACAAATAGGTGCCTTTCTCCTGATCTGGTTTAGCATAAATCTTGTAGAACAGAGAGGAGTAAATGCCTAGCATACCCTCGGTTCTCAACTCTCCCACAGCAGATGATGTCACATGCGGGATACCCTCCCAAGGGTATACTCAGTAGCAGGCGCAGTTCCTACACGAGAAAGTGCATCATCATCCCAGCAAAATGAGCTTCTCTGAAAGTCAGTTACACTGACAGGTATGATTATGCAAGTATGGGTACGAATCATTCACAAGCACAGCTAATTTAATTCGTACTAATCATCATCTGCTTGGGGCATCTCTGTTTTTTTGACTGAGACAAAATTTTGTTTTGATGCTGTGGTTGAAACTCTTGTCTTAGGCCAGAGCTCTCCATTATCTGTTGTTTTCTTCAGGCTTTTAAGAAGTGCTTTATGTAGGCAATGTAGGAGTACTGATTGGTAGGGAAGAAAGAAGGTTGTTGTCACTGTCCCTGTTTCTGTGGCCAAAGCCAAGGAGGAGAAAAGGTGTCTGAGAGAGACACCACAGCTGTCATGCCCAACCCTGAGGAAGACCTTCTCCTGCGCTTGGGAGGTGGCTTTAGGATCACGGTAGAGGAGAACGAGCACTCAGCTAGCGGTGATGGTCTCAGCTATGTCTCTGCCCCTGACTTCCTGGGTGACCTCAGGCCAGTCACCCCAGTGGGGGCTCTCGCTCTCTTTCTCTGTCAGCTGCAAGGATGGAACTAGACAATGGCTCCTAAGCTTCCTCCCGACTCTGGGACCCGGGATGTCAGGAAACCTGCTGGTGTTGGCAGGATTGACCTCTGTGATACCCGGGCCCCTCTGCAAAATGAAAATGTGGGGCTCCGTGTCCAAAATTTATTAAGAATTTCAAGAAAATAACAACAGAGTATTGAATCAAGAGTGGAACTTTTCTAAATTCAGGGCGTTTGAGTGCATAGATTCCCAAGCCTATAAAGCCAAGTGCTTTATGTCAGCCTGCCATGGTGCAGCTGGTTCATCTCTCAGGGCAAGTGGGAGGGAGCACATGTTAGGTTGGGGGCAGCCAGAGACAAGGCAAAGGGCCAGTAAGAAGGGCCCAACACAGAGTGCGGTGAGGGGGAGGGTGGGGTCACAGAAGGGCTTGATCCCAGGTGATGGTCTCTTCTGCCTTTCCAGATCTCGGTCGTGGCAGGACTGCCCCAGATTTCACAGACTTAACTTTTAAAGATCTTAACTTTATTCTGAAAGTCAGGCAAAGTCTTGGAGTGTAATTTTGCATAGCAGCTTTTATGTAAAAAGCCTAGCAGTCACCCCAGTTACAATGTTCAAGAAGTGGGTAGGTGATGCTGAAGTCTCAGCCAGTCAGGGTCAATGTGTTGGTATGAGGTGGAAACCACCATTGGGGGTTGCTAGAACACCAACCCCCATTTAGAATAACAACTTTCTGCCTTGCTGCTGCTAAGTCACTTCAGTCGCGTCCGATTCTGTGTGACCCCATAGACGGCAGGCAGCCCACCAGGCTCCTCCGTTCATGGGATTCTCCAGGCAAGAGTACTGGAGTGAGTTGCCATTGCCTTCTCCGACTTTCTGCTTTCTGCCTCTGTTGTCTTGCTTAAACAGCTTTTGCTTACCAACCTCCACCTCCGCTTCTGTAATCTTGCTTGCTCATTGCATTGGTGGGAACCTAAGCTGTCTGGGGAGGGGGAATCTGAGCTACTTTAGCGGGAAAGTTCTGAAAACCCAGAGGTCTGTCCTGTATAAAAGATACCCAGAACAAAGGCTGGGCGATCAGCCTCTGGAGGCGATCACTCAGGCTGCACCAGTGCTGAATAAACTCTGTTGTTCCGCATCTCCGAGTGCTACTTGTCTCTTTCCACCACCATGGTTTCTATAACAGGTAGAGATGTCTTGGATATTTGACATGTGAGAACAGACTTCACCACTGATGGTCAGAAACATTGCTTTTCTGCCTGATGTTGAGTTGTGGTATCCAGGCTTTGCCCTCACAATGAAAACACTTACTTCTAGGTACATCCCCAGATGTCAGTGAGGATCCTTGACCAACCCCTCCTCAGTGTATGGAACATGGACAGGACCTCCGTTAGGGCCCCTTCTGCCATCCCCATCACTTACCTTACTGGACTTGAAGAAATGAGGGTGCTTTTTGAAAGAGAGAGAGCCCAGGGCTGAAGGCCCGAAGACCTGAGGTTTGGCCCCCCCAGTTCCCATTTATAAATTGAATGGCCAACGAGAAGTCATTTGTCCTCCTGTGTTCTCACTGAAAAAATGGCAGTAAAATATATATATCCTGGGGACACTGTGGCCCTAAAATAACAGATAATATATATACTTAAAAACAAAATCACTGCAACTACGGGATATAACCTTCATTTCTTAAGACCCCCAAAGCTTCATGGATCCAATAAAATAAGTCATGATGATGATAACAATCGTCTTTAGAGCTAGCCCCCAAGGCAGAAACTGCTGTAATCCCAACCCCCCAAATCCTTTGAGGCTCTGTATTTATCTGTACCATCTAGAAAGGGATGCTCATGTAAATAAGCAAAGTCACATCAAAATTTGGAGAAGAAAAAAAAGAAAGAGACAAGAGGTTTAAGAGATTTACCCCACCAATCTCTTAGTAATTTTCGTGCTCATTATCAGTAAGCTGTGTTTTTCTTGTAAAAGAACTACTTGGGCGTGCAGTGACTTGATATAATTAAGGATGCATTTACATTTTATGGAGCCACTAATGCCCTCAGCATTCAAGGATCTGGCTTTAGTTGCCCATGATACTTTCCTCCAATCAGTGAATATTAAAATATTTAACCTGTGGTCAGGCAATAACCTCTCAAGACACTGGGACTTGATTCAGCGATGTTAAGTCAAAAGGGGATTTGTCAACAAAGAAAAACCATAGCTCCACTCCAAATTCCACTTCCGCAAATGTTTTTCTCCTTTCTTAACCATTTGAAGGATCTCGTTAAAATTTCCCAGTTGAAATAGGAATTGGAAGGTCCACAGAGTAACTTAGGAAAGAATAGCTTTTAACATGGTTTCCAAAGGATAACACACACACAAAAAGCAATGTTGCAAATAACTGTCCCTGTGAACAATGAGGATCAGAAGAAGGTAGAGAGTTTGACCAGCTGTTTTTCTGAAACCCCTTCCAGCTGTAACATCCATGTAGTTGTACAGAGGTTAGGATGTGTGATTGCCCAGTGTCCTAGTCCTCTGGGTCTCCTGGAGCAAAAAGATTCAGGCTCTCCTCAGTGCCATGGAATTTGCCTAGACCTCACCTGCAAAGAGAAGAGTCCTGCCACAGCTAGCTCCTGAAAGCCGTCTTTTCCACCGACAGAGGATGGGATTTCCTTTGCAAATCTAGACAACCATCCTGCAAACTGACATAGGACCTGGGAATGAGACGGGCTGAAATTGTATGCCTGTGTTACATTGCCACCCTCTTATTTGGCCAAATGCATGTAAATAATTGAACAAAATAAATTGCAGCCCAACACAGTCCACATAGCATCAGGCAGTCAAAACCATCTGGGACTAGATATGTGAAGAAGGGAGTATAAAAACAGAGTATTTAGAAGACTGATCTGTCTGTGGTTCTAATTTTCAAAGTCAGAAGAGACGAGTCCCCTAGGAGACTGGACCCTGCTTAGAGAGACATCTGAACTAGGCAATAAAATAATATGAAAATACCAAAAAATAAAAATAAGGAAGAAAAATAGACATGTAACTTCAGCACGGGACTCCTGTGGTATCTCGCAACACCATGCTTCATGGACCCCAAAGAAAGCGAAAAATCTAGCTAGTGTTATAAATCCTCGTCAGCTGAATTATTTCACATGTTGCAGCCTGACTTAAGTTATTCATCGCAGAGGCTAGCAGCTCCCTGATGCATCCTTCCATGTCACTGGACAGGGTAAAAATAATAAATTGGCCATTGTGAGACACTCTGAGTTCTGTGGGGTTGAGCAGAGCATATTTTATATTCTTCTCTAGGAACTGCCTCTTGTTGGTAGTAAATGGTTGCCAGCGCTGCTGTTTCTCAATAGACAAGTCCTAGAAGTACAGATAATTCAATTTTCATTCACTCTTAGGTCTCCTGCTACCCATGTTCTTCCTTGACACCGACAAGGCTGTACCTGTCTTCTCGGCCTGAGGCCTGAAGCAGTGCTGGTACGGTTGGCCCCTCGCCAGAAGGGACGATGAACCATTCTGAAAAAGCTCTCACCCGGTGGATCCAGTGAGCACAAACTGCCAGTGGTCATTTTAGCTGGTTCTTTCTACTTAGCTCATTTCTTCCCAAGAACATAGATGCCAAGGTGTTGACTTGATAATCAACCGGCCTTGTATTTAAATTTTTCAGGATCTCCATTACAGTAGAAAATATAACACTGGTAGCACCCACCGTTACACTGAAATTAAATGACTACTTTCATACTGTTGGCATGACATGTACGATTCCTGTACCTCCTTGGAAAACAGTATGACGAGTTATTAAGGACCATTAAAACATTAATACAACTTGAACCAATAACCTTACCTATGAAAAATTCATTCTAAAGTTATTATTCACCAGTGAAAAAATAAGTGAGGTATGTATGCATGTAACCAATTTTGATACAGATGGCCACATGGAACAATGTATCCCATACAATGTTAAAAGATAAAAGCTCAGAGAATAGAATATATTTTATGACGTTAACTATGAAAGAAAACATTGATCTATATAGGGAAAAGATGATAAAGGTGCAAAAATTGGTATTAGGGAAATCGAATTATGTATAATTTTCCTGCACTCAAATCTGCCCTCAATACTGCTTTTACATTAAAAAAAAAATTTTTTTTTAAAGATACTGAGAATGTCAATCAGTATTTGGCAGTTCTTCTGAAACTGGATCTGAACAACTCAACTGTTCCAATGTTTTTGGAACCAGGTGGGAGAGGAGGTTTGCCTTTTTCATTGTTTTTAAATAACCAGGCATAGGGTCTTTAATCTCACAGTTGGCTTCTTTGTTGGAACACTTCACCTTTAATTATCTTCATGATCCTCCACATGATTTTAAAAAGCTGAGAGGTATACTAGGGTGTTTCCACAGTCTCTCTCCTCTACTGTCATGAGATTCTCAATTGCATTTTTAAAGAGCCCTCATCCTCCATTTCTAAAGGTAAAATGCAGAGACAAGAACTGGGCTTGTGACAATCCGCCTGCCAAGAATTCAAACCACAACACGCTACAAACCACTCAGATAGGATGCCCTCCATCAAGAGCCATCATCGGATGGTATAAAATGTAAACCACATACCCCCAAATAGCAAATATTGTGGGTGGCCGTGGCACTGGCAGTTGGAAAGACGAATAAGTGCAATTAAGAAACCAGGCAAAGACGTAAACACGCCATGTAGCTTACAAAAGGCCAGCCACACTGTGTTTATTTTAATATTGTTTAACGGTAACACCTAATAAAGAGAGCATCCTGATTGTGTGAACTAAATTTTCAGTCATAATGAATGCTACAAACTTAACCTCCCAAGTTTAAATAGGCTACAACGTCTTGGGAAAAATGCAAGAAAAATTATTTGATAAAGGTGACGGTTTTTCACACCTGAAAATAATGTTTTTCTTCCAGCCTATCTTGATCAACAGTCGGCAGCAACACATTGCAGATATAATCTCAAGACCTTGTGGCATGTACTTGTCACTACATGCATAACTTACTATGGACAGAGGATCACGGAGATTTTGAACATAATTTCCCACACGACAGGAGATTAAATAGACCACACTGGAAGAAGGCAAGAAGAAGCTAGGTCTCTGGAGTACCAAAAAGTAAACTTCAGCCAGTTCTGGAAACAGATAAACAGCAGGAAATATACTTTCAGATGGGCTACTTTCTCAGTAGCTGCTGCTTTCAAGAACTCTGGGGAAAGGATGAGTTACTGGGTAAGAATGTAATAGGAAAAGGGCCTTCCCTGGAAAGATTTGGAGTAGAGGGAAATCAGCATCTCCTCATTTATGTCTTACTTTCTCCTCTCCCTTTGTGACACCCCTTTTCTTGAAGCATAACCTAGCCCCTGAACATGTCACCTATCCCCCCCATCGGAACCTACTCTTGAGACTGCACTCCTGATACATATAGTGAGGTGTTAAGTCAATGCCATACCTTTCAATGTGTGTATAAATATTAAGCTTTCTTTCTATGCTATCTTTCAATGAAGGAGCATCAGACATCAATAAACAAGACATTAAGGAACAAGAGAATTTCCCTGTATCCCAGAAACCATTCTTCCCAGTGTCCTCCAGAATGACCTTGAACCTGCTTTGCCTAATAACTCAGCTGGTAAAGAATCCTCCTGCAATGCAGAAGACCCCAATTCAATTCCTGGGTTGGGAAGATCCCCAGGAGAAGGGATAGACTACTCAATCCAGTATTCTTGGGCTTCCCTGGTGGCTCAGATGGTAGAAGTATCTGCCTGCAATGCAGAAGACGTGGGTTTGATCCCTGGGTTGGGAAGACCCCCTGGAGGAAGCCATGGCAACCCACTCCAGTATTCTTGCCTGGAGAAGCCCATGCACAGAGAAGCCTGGTGGGCTATGCAGCTGCAAAGAGTTAGACACGACTGAGTGACTAAACACAATCACAGGATTATTATGAGGATTAGATGAGTTCATCCTTGGAAGGCTGTGGATCCATGCCTGATGCATAAGAAGGGCACAATATGTATTAACTATTATTATTATCATCATCTGATAGAAAAATTTTCTGAAACAAAAGTCACATGAAAACATCATCAGTCATAAAATACATGTGAATGGAAGCATGTAGGGAGCTAGTTGATAATGCAGAGCAGCACAGCGATAACAACACAAATTTTGAAGGTCGGCCATCTGGGCTCCCAACTTGGTGTCACTACATGGTCACCGTGTGACCCTGGGCCTCGGATTCCTGACTGGAAAAGTAGGGAGACAATATTTATTCCATAGAGTTGCTGTGAAGACTAAACCTGCTAAGAAATTTAGAACTCTGAGCAGTGACTGACACAAAATCAATACCCAATGAATGGTAGCAGGAAGAAAAAGAGTGCTCTTCAACTAAAATTTTATCCCCAGAAGATGTTTTGAGAAGGAATGAGTGTTTGAGAGTCTTACTGTTGGAGTTGGGGCTACAAATAACCCCCAAGAGGTGAACCAATGGAGAAATCAGTTTTCAGGGTTTGCTGGTCCCTGGGCTGGAGAATATTTCAAAGATGTGGGAGCCCAAAGCCCGAGCCCCAAATTAGGCAGACTTGCCCTTTAGTCCTTGCCAAGCGGCATGGCCAGCCATCTCAAAAGGAGGCAATGAAAAGAAAAGCCAGTGGAGGCTCAGTTGCACAGTTCAGCTACTTCTTCTAAACACACTCCCATATGAATCTCTCATCTTCCCAAGGGAGGATTGAGGGACTTTGTGGTGAAAGACTGGAAAACTTCCCTTCCTTATTTTTTGTTTTTGTAGAGAGAGAGAGAGAAATGCCATGCTCTCACCAGAAACTTGCAGATCATAGAAATTTCTACCAGCACTTGGTTTTGATTAATATATCTGTCTGTTTCTAATATCCACATGTTCTATATGGAGAAACTAAGTGGGAATTTCTTCCAAAGCCATCTGATAGACACACTAGAAGTATGTGATACTTTGTCTTCAAGATGACCACCACCAATTCCTCCGCTCTCTATTTGAACATACCACCCCTCCATCTAGAGATGAAGTTTCTTCTTCCACCTTGTTGAAGTTTGAGCTAGCATACAAGTGCCTTTTCTGGTAGAATACGACAGAAGGATGCTGCATGGACTCCTAGGCTAGGTTACCAGATGCCTTACAACTTCTGCATGGCAGTCCTGGAATATTTGCTCTGGGAGAAGCCAGCTTCTATGTTAGAACCTGACTTCCCTGAGACCCCCATGCTGTGAGCAACCCAAGGTAGCCACATGTAAAGGGATACCTAGCCAGCCTCCAGATATTCCATCCAGCTTGAAAGACATGTAGGAGGAAAGAATCCATTGTAGACATCAACTTGGTCAATTCTTCAGAAGGCTCCAGTCCCAGTTGTAGTCCTGTGAGAAAATCCAAGTGAAAACCACACAGCTGAGCCCAATAACTCACAGAACCTTTAGAGATAACAAATAATAAATAAAGTTTTCAAGTGACTAAGGTTTAGGATGTTAGTTATACGGCAGTTGGTACTGCCTTTATCACTTTTTTCAATGAACCTGCCTTTGTTTTTTGATCTCACTCAAATGGTGCTTGAACAACTGAGACTAATTTCTATTCAGAGAAATTTAATGTTAAAAGTTTGTTTTGGTGTTATCTGAGCAAAACAACAAAATTCTCCTATGCAATCCCTACAGAAGATTGGTTTCTAATCCTCAATTAAAATGCATTTAAAAAGCAAATGAAATTGGTCTCTTTCGACAAGGCTAAATGTCATATCTCGAATGCAAATAATAGACCTGATAACAGAGAATGAATATTTACCATGAAACAAATTTTCTATTTGATGCCAATTAAGACTGTAATTGCTTCCTCAGTATCACCAGATCATTCACAGTTCCAGGAAGTAGGAGTATATTTGGTTACATTTATTTAACTTGTGTAAACTCTTGTGATCTGTTATTTCCAGAGCAAAATGGAGTTTGAAACCAGAAACATTTCTGATCTAATTTTCTGCAGATGTAGGCCTTAAAATCAGATATATTAGTTAAGCTAATTGTGCAAATGAGTCCATGCTCACAAGTTTGGTGCTCAAAGGAGCTTAGAAACATAACCAAAGGTATAACCAATTTCTAATTTATTTAGTCCTCCTTAACTATTAAAAAACCTTTTATAAATTTGATGAAATTTTTTGTGAAAGGCATTCTTTTAATATATGGCTATGATATAGATTTATATAGAAGAAGACAACTATGTTTTCCTGCAAGGGTTATTTTTCTAAAGGCCAAAGAGATTCTTCTACAAGATTGTGCTTATTTCTTTGGTCTAGGAAGCCAGGGTAACTGGGACTTGCACTCTTTCAAGTCCTTTGCACACAGGGTTAGCATCTTCTCTGAGCTTCTGTTTACCCTCCTGGGGCAAAAAGAGAGAGACAAAGAGAGAGAAAGTGAGAGAGAAGGATATGTGGGATTTAGGAATTAGACACATGAACTCATTCATGTAAAAAGTGACCAGCTTGAACTCTGACTCTTATGGCAAATGATACATACGTAAGAACACAGGAAGAGGAGAACTCTCCAATTCCCAAAAGCCCAGGCTGTTCAGTTGAGCACTTTGAACACCACTGGAAGCAGCTTATGTTAACTCTTATGGACAACACATAAATTGCTGTATTGATATAACTTCTACCCAAGAGAATCTGGCAGAATCACATCTGTGTTCAGGGTTGGTATGATGTTGGTATTTCTGCCCCAGGGGACATTTCTGCTGTTTTAAAGTATTCTATCCCCAGTCCTACAATTTCAGGTCATCTCAATCCACTATCCAACCAAACATGGAGGGCACAGCAGCCCTGTCTTAGTTAGAGTTGCAGATGGAGTGGCTGGGACAAACATATGAGAGCCTACCCACCATGGGCCTTATAAACAGGACGTGTGTATTGCATTCTACCGTGGATATATTGGTGAGCTTTGGGATAAAAGACATTCAACATTTAGTGTGTACATGCTCAGTCACTCAGTTGTGTCCAACTCTTTGTGTCCCCAGGGACTATAGCCCACTAGGCTCTTCTCCTCTGTCCATGGAATTTTCCAGGCAAGAACACTGGAGTGGGTTGCCATGTCCTACTCCAGGAGTTCTTCCTGACCCAAGGATTGAACCTGTGTCTTCTACATTGGCAGGTGGGTTCTTTACCACTGTGCCACCTGGGAAGCCACAACATTTAGTAGCAACTGACATATGGGGCTTTGGTGAGGGCCTATGAATCACTGTTGATGGCTCTGAAGCATTGCACTTCGTTGGTGCTTATAGCCCTTAGATGTTAGGATGGCTTTCAGGCCTCTTCTGGGGCTTCCCAGGTGGTGCCATGGTTAAAAAAAAATATGCCTGCCAATTCAGGAGATGCAGATTTGATCCCTGGGTCAGAAAGATCTCCTGAAGTAGGAAATGGCAACCCATTCCAGTATTCTTGTCTGAAGAATTCCATGGACAGAGGAGCCTGGCAGGCTATGGTCCATAGAGTCACAGAGAGTTGGACATGACTGAGCACTTAGGCACATAGGCTGCTCCAGGAATTCAGAACCAAGTGAAGGAAGAGGTGATGGAGTGGGGGAGATGGTGTGGGGAAGCATATAAAGGAGGATATTTAGACAAAGCTATTGAAGAGGTAGTCTGGTGAGCTGATCTTCAAAAACAGCAAAAAAATAGGCTTTTATTTTGACATATGTTTGAATTATTTCTGTTACCAAAAATAGAACCCAATTGGAGACTGAGAGAATTGAATTAGAAATTTATTTTATGTTGTTTTTTTATTTACTTTTGGCTGCACCACGTGACATTTGGGATTCTAGTTCCCCAAACAGGGATTGAACCCACCCCCTCTTGAAGTGGAAACTTGGAGTCTTAACTGGACTGCTGAGGACATCCCTGGAATTTTAAAAATAGTGTTCTGAGCAATTTTAAATTCAACAAATATTGACATGAACACACAGGTTTCTATAGGAAGTAAACATGACTCAAGCCAGATAGACATTATCAATGGTAGAGGCAGACCAAAGTGATCATAGTTTTCTTTGCTTTTATTCTCTATATGAATGGTAAATTTGTGAATTTCCACCCAGTAACAAAATCAATAAAACTGTGACTTACGTTTCACAATCTAAAATGGCTGATTCACATAAAAAGGAATGCGTTTGAGTCAGTTCTAGCGAGGTGGATGACCCTAGAGCCTATACAGAGTGAAGTGAGTCAGAAAGAGAAAGATAGTATTCTAACACATGTATATGGAATCTAGAAAAATGGTACTGAAGAATTTATTTACAGGGCAAAGATGGAGAAACAGACATAGAGAATAGACTTATGGACATGGGGAGAGGGGACGAAAGGGTGAGATGTATGGAAAGAGTAACATGGAAATTTACATTGCCATATGTAACATAGATAGCCGACAGGAATTAGCTGTATGGTTGCTGTAAACTCAAACAGGGGCTCTGTATCAACCTAGAGGAGTGGGATGGGGAGGGAGTTGGGAGGGAGTTTCAAAAGGGAGGGGATATATGTATACCTATGGCTGATTCATGTTGAGGTTTGACAGAAAACAGCAAAATTCTGTGAAGCAATTATCCTTCAATAAGAAAATAAATTAAAAAAATAATAAAATGGCTGATTCATACACTTTTGAAAATACAATTATATTTTCTACAGTTATACTTTTTCTCTTGCTTGGGAAATTTACAAGGGGACATACCTCAACCTTTGCCTCATGCTTTGTGAATGTTGTCTCTAATGATTTTTCTGCAATTTCTCTAAGGAGCCATCAGGACACCTAGACTTTATGTTGGCGTTGAGAAAATAGAATTCAAAAGCCAAAACAGAGAAATCAGAAATTTGAAATCCTATAAAAGCTTGTAGTGGTTCATTTAAATGGATGCTATTTTGATTGTCACTAAAAATAATAATTGAGTATCATGCTGATGCAGATAGTACAATAAGCCCTTGGCTCATGGATGTAGCATTCACGGCTTTGAGTGTTCTTTTTTTTTTTTTTTTTTTAATTTTTTTTGGGGGCCGCTCCCGGGACTCTGAGGCCTCGGGTCAGCGACGACCCATTCCTCAGGCCGACCGCGTTCCTTCCGCCCTGAGAGGGCAAAAGAGTCCCGAGGCCTCGCGCGCGCGCCTCCGCCCGCGCTCCACAGCGCCCCCTAGGAAGGAAGCCCGCCGCTTTGAGTGTTCTTAAATGACCCTGAAAGCTCATAGCATGTAGTAATTTGTAGTTTCGCTGAGACATGACTCTGAACTGCCTGCTCTGGGAGGCAGGAATGAGTCATTTAGCTCTATCAGTTCAGTTAGTTCAGTCACTCATTCGTGTCCAACTCTTTGCAACCCCATGAACTGCCACTAACTCCCGGAGCCTACCCAAACTCATGTCCACTGAGTCGGTGATGCCATCAAACCATCTCATCCTCTGTTGTCCCCTTCTCCTCCCACCTTCAATCTTTCCCAGGATCAGGGTCTTTTCAAATGAGTCAGTTCTTCACATTAGATGGCCAGAATATTGGAGTTTCACTTCAACATCAGTCCTTCCAATGAATATTCAGGACTGATTTCCTTTAGGATGGACTGGTTGGATCTCCTTGCAGTCCAAGGGACTCTCAAGAATCTTCTCCAACACCACAGTTCAAAAGCATCAATTCTTCACTCAGCTTTCTTTGTAGTCCAACTCTCACATCCATACATGACCACTGGAAAAACCATAGACTTGACTAGATGGACTTTTTGGCAAAGTAATGTCTCTGCTTTTTAATATGCTGTCTAGGTTGGTCATAACTTTCCTTCCAAGGAGTAAGCGTCTTTTCATTTGGCTGCAATCACCATCTGCAGTGATTTTGGAGCCCCCCAAAACAAAGTCAGCCACTGTTTCCACTGTTTCCCATCTATTTGCCATGAAGTGATGGGACTGGATGCCATGATCTTAGTTTTCTGAATGTTGAGCTTTAAGCCAACTTTTTCACTCTCTTTTTTCACTTTCATCAAGAGGCTCTTTAGTTCCTCTTCACTTTCTGCCATAAGGGTGGTGTCATCTGCATATCTGAGGTTATTGATATTTTTCCCAGCAATCTTGATTCCAGCTTGTGCTCCATCCAGCCCAGTGCTTCTCATGATGTACTCTGCATATAAGTTAAATAAGCAGGGTGACAACATAGAGCCTTGACATATTCCTTTCCCTGTTTGGAACCAGTCTGTTGTTCCATGTCCAGTTCTAACTGTTGCTTCCTGACCTGCATACAGGTTTCTCAAGAGGCAGGTCAGGTGGTCTGGTATTCCCATCTCTTTCATAATTTTCCACAGTTTATTGTGATCCAGAAAGTCAAAGGCTTTGGCATGGTCAATAAAGCAGAAATAGATGTTTTTCTGGAACTCTCTTGCTTTTTCAATGATCCAGTGGATTTTGGCAATTTGATCTCTGGTTCCTCTGCCTTTTCTAAAACCAGCTTGAACATCTGAAAGTTCATGGTACCATGACTTTATTCTCTACTTGTTTCCTTATAGGAGTTTTATGGGCTAGGGGATTTGCAAAGGTCTCAGGGACTTCTTGACAAACGTTCTCATATCTAATATAATGTTTTAACAATAGTACAATGGTAAAGGGGATAGCTACATAGACTGCAATGAAGTAATACAATTTCAGTGTGCTGTGCTGTGTTTAGTCACTCAGTCATGTCTGACTCTTGTCGACCCCATGGACTGAAGCCCACCAGGCTCCTTTGTCCATGGGAATTCTCCAAGCAAGAATACTGGAGTAGGTTGCCATGGCCTCCTCTAGAGGATCTTCCCAACCCAGGGATCGAATCTAAGTCTCTTGCATTGCAGATAGATTCTTTACCGTTTGAGCCACTAGGGAAGCCCAAAATACTGGATTGGGTAGCCTATCTCTTCTCCAGTGGATCTTCCCAACCCGGGAATCAAACTGGGGTCTCCTGCATTGCAGGCAGATTCTTTACCAGCTGAGCTACCAGGGAAGCCCACAGTTTCAGTATAGAACACTGAATGTGAAATCTCAATGAATACTTATTTTATTGATTTCTTATGAACTGGAATAATGCCTGTTAAACATCTAAGACATGATGGAAGTTTCTTTACATATTAATTCCTTTTCTTTGCTTCTTAATTGTTATTGAAGCAGTTATATGGTAGCTTCCACTTAACAATGAACTTCCTTTGAATTAGATGAAGGGAAAAAATATCAGAGGCTACCACTGCTTCTTTATTTTTGTTTTTTCAGGATTTGAACAATGTTTAGTGCAAAATCTCCCTAAGATAAGGAATCACTGTCACAAAGCCCGCCCGCACTTGATTTAGCAGTCTATATTCATGTATAGCGACAGAGACATTGTTTATACATTCTCTTAATCTGCAGTCTCATAGTGTGACAGGATTAGGAATCTGGGCCCATATGCAGATGTTAGGGTGTGTGACAAAATTGAGACACTTCAATAAATTTGCTTTTGAAGATTAGGAATGGGGGCTTGACACACCCATTTGGCTCTTCTCGGTGTCTGAACACAGAACCTCAATAATCCTTCTGATGGAAATCTCATTAATATGTGTTTCAGATCACATTATATTAATATACATGTCATGTCTGCTTAAAAATCAAGTAAGCCTTATTTTTCATTAAGGTGGTCTTTTTTTAAGAGAGTGAATGTTTCAATAAATGACACTGAAATAACTTTGCTCATAGATTTGGTATGAGCAAATATTTGCTCATATTTAGTTAATATACACACAAAAGATGATCCAGAATGCACCCATCATTGTTCTAAAGCTCAGGAAGCTGAATGTCATTTGATGCATCCTTGTAACAGATTGTCATAATGAGAAAAGCCTAAGATTTTATCTTTGTGTTTGGATTTTTCAGGGGTGAACATTTTTAATAATGCCGCATCCCCCAACCCAGGTTTCTAAGGTACTGCACTCTTAGGAATGACAAACAGCAGAAATCAGCCAATTGCTTGATCATCAAAAACATGGATACAGTAATTCATACCAACAGGAATACTGAGTTACCTTTCCTCCAATCAAAATAATGAGAAGTTATATACTTGCATGAAAATAGAAATTTAAGGTGGCATTACAGTTTTCCAGTTATAATCTGCTCTTCCGCCACCCCCAACTCCTTAACTGCCTTAGATTTACAAACTGCTTCAGCAACCATCAGCCAAGAAATGTACATGTCATCTGTAACCATCAGCCAAGAAATGTACATGTCATCTGCAAATCACAGATCTTGACTCGAGTGATTGCACAGAGAGAAGTGCTGAAGGGTTCATAGTGGCCAGGACAGGACTTAAAAGTGATGCGAAATAGGGAGCAAAGAGGGCTGCGATTGCCTTGGAGCCTAAAATAGACTGAGCTTCAATGCCATAGAAAAAAAATCACCAGCTTCTCCATCATTTCTTTAAAGGTCAAAATTTTTGTAGGTGGACTGGGAGAGCAGCGGATTGCAGATGCGTTTAACAGCAGGATATTTTCCGCTGCCATGACCAGTTAAGGAAGATTTTCAAAAACACATCTCCTGGTAAACAGTTTGGCCCTACCCTGGGTCATTCGCCTCCTCTGGTCTCCTTGCTGCATGGATTCTTACCTGGGTAGAGTCCCAAACCTAACATCAGTCAAACCTAGGCTTTCAGTACAGTCCATTACGTTTCTTGCAGAGGTACCTCAGTGGCTTTCAGGGAGTTTTTATGATGTGGGGCTGCCTCTTCCCAAATGCCCGAAGCACACACATGAGGCGTGCAGGCACAGAGCGTGGTGCACCATTTCTGCTTCAGGCTGCTGGTCTGCAGGTGGGCACCAGCACTCAGCGCTCAGTGCCAACTGCCCATTTTGAGCCAACCACGCTCCACTGCCCCCTCTCATGGAGTTCCCCAAAGGACCCAGAGGGGCCCAGCTGTGTGGGTGACCTCTCTAAGAGGTCTACCATGGTATACTCAGCTCTCGGTTACTAAAAACAGGTAAGTCATTCTGCAAACCCAACTTAAGCCCACAGAGTTAGACTGAGTGGCGGGAATCTTTCATCTGCCCATATTTGCACACTGATCCTCCAGGGCTTCCCAGGTGGCTCAGGGTAAAGAATCTACCTGCCAGCCCAGGAGACGCAGGAGATGTGGGTTCAATCCTAGGTCTGGAAGATCTCCTAGAGAAGGAGATGGTAACCTGCGCCAATATTCTTGCCTAGAAAACTGCATGGACAGAGGAGCCTGGTGGACTATAGTCCATGGGGTTGCAAAGAGTTGGACACGACTGAGCAACTGAGCCCACACACACCTCCAGGGATGCACAGCAAAAATGATGAAGCTCCAGGAGCTCCTTCAAGAAGCTCTTCCAGATGACACCCATCACAGGTTCTTCATGGTGAGTATATCTCTAAGAAGGAATGTGGGATGATAAGGTTCCAGTAAAGCTAAATTCCCAAAGTTTTTCCTCTGGGCCAAAGGCACATAGAGGGCTTCCCAGGTGGCTCAGTGGTAGAGAATCTGTCTGTAATGCAGGAGAGGCAGGTTTGATCCCTGGATCGGGAAGATCCTCTGGAGAAGAAAATGGCAACCCACTCCAGTATTCTTGCCTGGAGTATTCTGTGGACAGAGAAACCTGGTGGGTTATTGTCTATGGGGGTCGCAAAAGAGTCAGACATGACTGAACGACTAAACAACAAAGGCATGTAGAAACCACAAATTGGCTCTGTTCCAGTTACCTTGGGTCAGAATGAGATCCCAGGGCCAGTTAGACTTTACACTTTATCTGACCCGCCTGCCTGCAGCAGCCAGTAACACCCTCACGTGTGGATGAATGTCACCGTGTGTGGGTCCCTAGAAAGAAGGTGTGTGGTGGGAACTTACCGTTCACAGTTTTCCCAAAGGTATTATCGATACGGAGGAATGCATTCAAGTTGCTCTGGCAAAGTATTTAGTGTCATCTGTTGGATACAGGACACCCTGAGGATGGCTCAGAGCTCACACATTCCAAAAGGATGTTATTGGGTTAGAGAGGCTAAATGTCTTAAATCATTTCCCCTGGAAGTGACATAAGATGTTCTTCCCTCCCACACTTTCTAATCCCTGATTTTCCATTTGGCAAAGAAATAATAGGAATTAACATTAGTGCATTATATAGGTTCCTTAATTGGTCCTTTACCCCAAGCAGAAGAGTGGTTGACCCCAGAGAGGGACACATTTAGTCATATAACCTGGGCCAGTTACTTGAGCTCTCTGTGCCCCAGTCCCTCACCTACAAAGGAGGAATATTGCAGTGTGTCCCCAGGGCACTGTTGTGAGAATTAAATGAGTTAATACGTAAAATTGCCAAGAATAGTGCCTGGCACTTAGTAAGAGCCCAGTAGAGAGCTCAACTTAAAATTTTTCTGCTGTTGCTATTGTTATTATATCTTTGCAATATGGTATCCACAGTCTTTCCCTGTCCAAGGGCAAATGGCGCAAGTGGAGGATAAGGGGGGTGGTTAAAGATAACAATCTGGGGAGTGGATGGGGAGAGGGAGGAGACTTCCAGGTATCGCGCTGGTGGCAAATCAACAAAAAAATCCTGTGGAATTTCATTCATTTGCAAAGAGTGCTATAGTTTCTGCTCCAGTTTTCTGTTTTACCTTTTCAACTCCCATAACCCACTTTCTCTCTTCACAAACATCTAGATCTTTCATAGGAACAAAGTAGGATTCTTTCAAGAGTTTTCACAAGTCAGTGTAGACATGAGAATGAGTTAAGTCCAAAGCACATCCATGCTTTGGACTTAACACATCCACACAGAAACTGTGTGGGCCAAGGATGGGAAGGTGGCAATGCAGAGGTCATGGTCCGAGGGTTTAATCTCGGGTTTAATCTCGCACCACTATCTGTGGTCCTTGTGAATGAAAACAATGGAGAGAAACACAATGGAGAGGAAAGAATTCAGTTTGGAATCACTAATCTACTCATATGGCTTTCTTGGCCTGGAATCATTAAGGGATCCAAGCAAAAATGTTTTCGTCCATCCTGTGAGATGCAGAGTGGCTCACTGCTTTGCCAGGCCTGCCTCTCCCTTCGGCAGGCTTTAAAATGCCTAGAGCCCAGATCCTGGAGAAGAGGAAGTGGTGGCTTATGCTAAAACGCTAAAGTCATTTGAAAGCAAATGCATATAATACAGAAAATTTTAAGCAGCTGGTAGTTGTCATTACATCCATTTCTCAAAGAGGCCTGTCTTCTGGTGATACCAATCGAAGAACTGGGTTATCTCTCAACAGTAATTTTCTTGGAGGTCATGAAATTCTTGCACTGATTTCATCCCCTTTTGGCTGAGCATGCTCCAAGCACAGCCTAGCTGGTGAGGACTCAGGCAGCCCATGAGGCTGTCATCAACTCCATCTGAGAGTTTATATACTTAATGGAATCAGAGGTCTTATCGAGGATTCTTTGTAAATGCAACAGAGAAACTATCTTTTTCTCACTACTGATTCCACACCTGACAATTCTCCTATTTATCAGTTAACAATTATTGTCTGAAAGCAAGTAAAATTACAAAGAGGAATTTATGAAGTTCTTAGCAACTAAGAAGAAGTGTGATGGAATCTAACCATTCTGTTTGGAAAACTGAAATGTGAACTGTTTGAAGACAGGGCTGACTTCACATACGTTAGCACCACATCATAATAGGAATCATTAGGACATCCATTCTTGTGTTTTTGTATGTATCCAACAAGTAACAACTATGCATAAAGGAAAAGTAAAGTGTATGGTTACTAAAGCTGTCTTTAGTCCTGGCTCCCAACACCCTCCTCTGTGACTCCTTCCCAACATCCCAGGAAGAGTGGGTTGTGCTCTTCTCATTCTCTTCAAATCTGTGATATGGCTCAGAGTTTATTTGCGGAGTTCTTTATGTATTTAATCTTATCTACCACTGACTGAGCTCTCTTTGAGGAAAGCAATCATATCTTACTCAGTTTCTATCCCCAGTATCCATCATGAGTGTGGCTCATAGAAGGGGTTTGAGAAC
The DNA here is from genome assembly GCF_033118175.1 of Dama dama. Lineage (NCBI taxonomy): Eukaryota > Metazoa > Chordata > Mammalia > Artiodactyla > Cervidae > Dama > Dama dama. The sequence goes on from NC_083700.1 coordinate 52,619,585, forward strand.
ATTGGTCTGATAGATACATGAATAAATCCTGGTGTCAGTCCACTAACATCAGCATTTTGAAATGATTCCTTGTCATTCTCTAAAGCTCTAGCTAGCAAATACTCAGTAAACTGCTAAACCTGCTAACACCATGGGGTCCATTTTGTATCCTGAATTCACAGAATTATTTCCAAGAAGCTTCAGAATGAAAAATTCTATATTTCCCATTGAATTGCTAGACATGGTAGATGCTGTGACCAGTATGGAAAAGAACTTTTTTTTAAATTTTATTGAAATATAATTGATTGATAATGTTGTTAATTCCTACTGTACAGCAAAGTGATTCAGTTATACATATACACACATTTTTCATATTCTTTTCCATTATGATTTATGGCATGATATTGAATATAGTTCCCTGTGGTATACAGTAGAATCTAATTATTTATCCTCCCTTTGTATGATAGTTTGTATCTTCTAATCCCAAATTCCCAATCCACCCATCCCCACCTCCTGCACCTCTGCGGCAATTGCAAGTCGTTCTCTATGTCTGTGAGTCTGTTTCTGGTTTATAGATAAGTTCATGTGTCATGTTTTAGATTCCACATAGAAGTGATATCCTATGGTATTTGTCTTTCTTTGTCTGACTTACTTCACTTAGTGTAATAATTTCTAGCTGTACCCGTGTTGCTGCAAATGGCATTGCTTCATTCTTTTTTCTGGCTGAGTAATATCTGTTTTCTTTATCCATTCCTCAGTCGATGGACATTTAGGCTGTTTCCATGTCTTGGCTATTGTAAATAGGGCTGCTATCTCTTGGATTATAGTTTTTTTTTTGTTTTTTTTTTTAAGGTCTTTATGTAGATATTTGGTTGTTGTTTTTTTTTAATTATTTTTTTATTTTTTTTAGTTGGAGGCTAATTACTTCACAACATTTCAGTGGGTTTTGTCATACATTGATATGAATCAGCCATGGATTTACACGTCTTCCCCATCCCAATCCCTGCTCCCACCTCCCTCTCCACCCGATTCCTCTTGAAACGTCCCACCCTCGCCTTCTCCCACAGAGTTCAAAAGTCTGTTCTGTATTTCTGTGTCTCTTTTTCTGTTTTGCATATAGGGTTATCGTTACCATCTTTCTAAATTCCATATATATGTGTTAGTATGCTGTAATGTTCTTTGTCTTTCTGGCTTACTTCACTCTGTATAAGGGGCTCCAGCTTCATCCATCTCATTAGGACTGGTTCAAATGAATTCTTTTTAATGGCTGAGTAATATTCCATGGTGTATATGTACCACAGCTTCCTTATCCATTCATCTGCTGATGGGCATCTAGGTTGCTTCCATGTTCTGGCTATTATAAACAGTGCTGCAATGAGCATTGGGGTGCACGTGTCTCTTTCAGATCTGGTTTCCTCAGTGTGTATGCCCAGAAGTGGGATTGCTGGGTCATATGGCAGTTCTATTTCCAGTTTTTTAAGAAATCTCCACACTGTTTTCCATAGCGGCTGTACTAGTTTGCATTCCCACCAACAGTGTAAGAGGGTTCCCTTTTCTCCACACCCTCTCCAGCATTTATTGCTTGTAGACTTTTGGATAGCAGCCATCCTGACTGGCGTGTAATGGTACCTCATTGTGGTTTTGATTTGCATTTCTCTGATAGTGAGTGATGTTGAGCATCTTTTCATGTGTTTGTTAGCCATCTGTATGTGTTCTTTGGAGAAATGTCTGTTTAGTTCTTTGGCCCATTTTTTGATTGGGTCATTTATTTTTCTGGAATTGAGCTTCAAGAGTTGCTTGTATATTTTTGAGATTAATCCTTTGTCTGTTTCTTCATTTGCTATTATTTTCTCCCAATCTGAGGGCTGTCTTTTCACCTTACTTATAGTTTCCTTTGTAGTGCAAAAGCTTTTAAGTTTCATTAGGTCCCATTTGTTTAGTTTTGCTTTTATTTCCAATATTCTGGGAGGTGGGTCATAAAGGATCTTGCTGTGATTTATGTCGGAGAGTGTTTTGCCTATGTTCTCCTCTAGGAGTTTTATAGTTTCTGGTCTTACATTTAGATCTTTAATCCATTTTGAGTTTATTTTTGTGTATGGTGTTAGAAAGTGTTCTAGTTTCATTCTTCTACAAGTGGTTGACCAGTTTTCCCAGCACCACTTGTTAAAGAGGTTGTCTTTTTTCCATTGTATATCCCTGCCTCCTTAGTCGAAGATAAGGTGTCCATAGGTTCGTGGATTTATCTCTGGGCTTTCTATTCTGTTCCATTGATCTATATTTCTGTCTTTGTGCCAGTACCATACTGTCTTGATGACTGTGGCTTTGTAGTAGAGTCTGAAGTCAGGCAGGTTGATTCCTCCAGTTCCATTCTTCTTTCTCAAGATTACTTTGGCTATTCGAGGTTTTTTGTATTTCCATACAAATTGTGAAATTCTTTGGTCTAGTTCTGTGAAAAATACCATTGGTAGCTTCATAGGGATTGCATTGAATCTATAGACTGCTTTGGATAGAATAGCCATTTTGACAATATTGATTCTTCCAATCCATGAACACGGTATGTTTCTCCATCTGTTTGTGTCCTCTTTGATTTCTTTCATCAGTGTTTTATAGTTTTCTATGTATAGGTCTTTTGTTTCTTTAGGTAGATATACTCCTAAGTATTTTATTCTTTTTGTTGCAATGGTGAATGGTATTGTTTCCTTAATTTCTCTTTCTGTTTTTTCATTGTTAGTATATAGGAATGCAAGGGATTTCTGTGTGTTAATTTTATATCCTGCAACTTTACTATATTCATTGATTAGCTCTAGTAATTTTCTGGTAGAGTCTTTAGGGTTTTCTATGTAGAGGATCATGTCATCTGCAAACAGTGAGAGTTTCACTTCTTCTTTTCCTATCTGGATTCCTTTTACTTCTTTTTCTGCTCTGATTGCTGTGGCCAAAACTTCCAACACTATGTTGAATAGTAGTGGTGAGAGTGGGCATCCTTGTCTTGTTCCTGATTTCAGGGGAAATGCTTTCAATTTTTCACCATTGAGGGTGATGCTTGCTGTGGGTTTGTCATATATAGCTTTTATCATGTTGAGGTATGTTCCTTCTATTCCTGCTTTTTGGAGAGTTTTAATCATAAATGAGTGTTGAATTTTGTCAAAGGCTTTCTCTGCATCTATTGAGATAATCATATGGTTTTTATCTTTCAATTTGTTAATGTGGTGTATTACATTGATTGATTTGCGGATATTGAAGAATCCTTGCATTCCTGGGATAAAGCCCACTTGGTGTATGATTTTTTTAATATGTTGTTGGATTCTGTTTGCTAGAATTTTGTTAAGGATTTTTGCATCTATGTTCATCAGTGATATTGGCCTGTAGTTTTCTTTTTTTGTGGCATCTTTGTCTGGTTTTGGAATTAGGGTGATGGTGGTCTCATAGAATGAGTTTGGAAGCTTACCTTCCTCTGCAATTTTCTGGAAGAGTTTGAGTAAGATAGGTGTTAGCTCTTCTCTAAATTTTTGGTAGAACTCAGCTGTGAAGCCATCTGGTCCTGGGCTTTTGTTTGCTGGAAGATTTTTGATTACAGTTTCGATTTCCTTGCTTGTGATGGGTCTGTTAAGATCTTCTATTTCTTCCTGGTTCAGTTTTGGAAAGTTATACTTTTCTAAGAATTTGTCCATTTCATCCAAGTTGTCCATTTTATTGGCATAGAGCTGCTGGTAGTAGTCTCTTATGATCCTTTGTATTTCAGTGTTGTCTGTTGTGATCTCTCCATTTTCATTTCTAATTTTGTTAATTTGGTTCTTTTCTCTTTGTTTCTTAATGAGTCTTGCTAATGGTTTGTCAATTTTGTTTATTTTTTCAAAAAACCAGCTTTTAGCTTTGTTGATTTTTGCTATGGTCTCTTTAGTTTCTATTGCATTTATTTCTGCCTTAATTTTTAAGATTTCTTTCCTTCTGCTAACCCTGGGGTTCTTCCTTTCTTCCTTCTCTAATTGCTTTAGGTGTAGAGTTAGGTTATTTATTTGGCTTTTTTCTTGTTTCTTGATGTAAGCCTGTAATGCTATGAACCTTCCCCTTAGCACTGCTTTTACAGTGTCCCATAGGTTTTGGGTTGTTGTGTTTTCATCTTCATTCATTTCTATACATATTTTGATTTCTTTTTTGATTTCTTCTATGATTTGTTGGTTATTCAGAAGCGTGTTATTTAGCCTCCATGTGTTTGAATTTTTAACAATTTTTTTCCTGTAATTGAGATCTAATCTTACTGCACTGTGGTCAGAAAAGATGACTGGAATGATTTCAATTTTTTTGAATTTTCCAAGACTAGATTTATGGCCCAGGATGTGATCTATTCTGGAGAAGGTTCCATGTGCACTTGAGAAAAAGGTGAAGTTGATTGTTTTGGGGTGAAATGTCCTGTAGATATCAATTAGGTCTAGCTGGTCCATTGTGTCATTTAAGGTTTGTGTTTCCTTGTTAATTTTCTGTTTAGTTGATCTATCCATAGTTGTGAGTGGGGTATTAAAGTCTCCCACTATTATTGTGTTACTATTAATTTCCTCTTTCATACTCGTTAGTGTTTGCCGTATATATTGTGGTGCTCCTATGTTGGGTGCATATATATTTATAATTGTTATATCTTCTTCTTCGATTGATCCTTTGATCATTATGTAGTGTCCTTCTTTGTCTCTTTTCACATCCTTTATTTGAAAGTCTATTTTATCTGATATGAGTATTGCGACTCCTGCTTTCTTTTGGTCTCCATTTGCATGAAATATTTTTTTCCAGCCCTTCACTTTTAGTCTGTATGTGTCTCTTGTTTTGAGGTGGGTCTCTTGTAGACAGCATATATAGGGGTCTTGTTTTTGTATCCATTCAGCCAATCTTTGTCTTTTGATTGGGGCATTCAACCCATTTACATTTAGGGTAATTATTGATAGGTGTGGTCCCGTTGCCATTTACTTTGTTGTTTTGGGTTCACGTTTATACAACCTTTCTGCATTTCCTGTCTAGAGAAGATCCTTTAGCATTTGTTGAAGAGCTGGTTTGGTGGTGCTGAATTCTCTCAGCTTTTGCTTATCTGTAAAGTTTTTGAATTCTCCTTCATATCTGAATGAGATCCTTGCTGGATACAGTAATCTAGGTTGTAGGTTATTCTCTTTCATTACTTTCAGTACGTCCTGCCATTCCCTTCTGGCCTGGAGGGTTTCTATTGATAGATCAGCTGTTATCCTTATGGGAATCCCTTTGTGTGTTATTTGTTGTTTCTCCCTTGCTGCTTTTAATATTTGTTCTTTGTGTTTGATCTTTGTTAATTTGATTAATATGTGTCTTGGGGTGTTTCGCCTTGGGTTTATCCTGTTTGGGACTCTCTGGGTTTCTTGGACTTGGGTGGCTATTTCCTTCCCCATTTTAGGGAAGTTTTCAGCTATTATCTCCTCGAGTATTTTCTCATGGCCTTTCTTTTTGTCTTCTTCTTCTGGGACTCCTATGATTCGAATGTTGGGGCATTTCACATTGTCCCAGAGGTCCCTGAGGTTGTCCTCATTTCTTTTGATCCTTTTTTCTTTTTTCCTCTCTGCTTCATTTATTTCCACCATTTTATCTTCTACCTCACTTATCCTATCTTCTGCCTCCATTATTCTACTCTTGGTTCCCTCCAAAGTGTTTTTGATCTCATTCATTGCATTGTTCATTTTTAATTGACTCTTTTTTATTTCTTCTAGGTCTTTATTAAACATTTCTTGTATCTTTTCAATCTTTGTCTCCAGGCTATTTATCTGTAACTCCATTTTGTTTTCAAGATTTTGGATCACTTTTATTATCATTATTCTAAATTCTTTTTCAGGTAGATTCCCTATCTCCTCCTCTTTTGTTTGACTTGGTGGGCATTTTTCATGTTCCTTTACCTGTTGGGTATTTCTTTGCCTTTTCATCTTGTTTAGATTGCTGTGTCTGGAGTGGGCTTTCTGTATTCTGGAGGTCTGTGATTCCTTTTTATTGTGGAGGATTTATCCAGTGGGTGGGGTTAGACGATTGGCTTGTCAAGGTTTCCTGGTTAGGGAAGCTTGCGTCAGTGTTCTGGTGCGTGGAACTTGATTTCTTCCCTTTGGAGAGCAATGGAGTGCCCAGTAATGAGTTTTGAGATGGATCTATGTGTTAGGTGTGACCTTGGGCAGCCTGTATGTTGATGTTCAGGGCTATGTTCCTGCGTTGCTGGAGAATTTGCGTGGTATGTCTTGCTCTAAAACTTATTAGCACTTGGGTGGTGGTTGGTTTCAGTGTAGGTATGGAGGCTTTTGGACGGTCACTTATTACTTAAAGTTCCATGTAGTCAGGAGTTTTCTGGTGTTCTTAGGTTTTGGGCTTAAGTTTCCTGCCTCTGGATTTCAGTTTTATTCTTCCTGTAGTCTCAGGACTTCTCCAACTATACAGCACTGATAATAAAACTTCTAAGTTAATGGCGAAAAGATTCTCCCCCGTTAGGGACACCCAGAGAGCTTCACAGAGTTACATGAAGAGGAGAAAAGGGAGGAGGGAGATAGAGATGAGCAGGAGGAGAAAAAGGGGGACTCAAGAGGAGAGCGACAGATCTACGCAGCTGTCTGTTCCCAGAGTGTTCTCCGTATCTCAGTTTTGAAGGAACTATTTTTCGTAGTCCTTTGTGAGGGACTACTGTCCCTTTCCTAGCCATTGCCAGCGCCAGGTGGAGCCTGACTGCACCTTACCTCAGACGCTCATGTCATCTTGCTTTGTGTCCTGGACTGCTCTGCCACCAGGGACTGGACACTTGCCAGGCCTGCTCAGCAATGATGGAGAAGACAACCCTCCCTGTTGTGGGTGAGGATGCAGGAATAAAAGTGGTACGCTGATAATTTTAAGGCACACTCACAATGTCTCCTAGACTGTCCCTAGAGGAAGGAACCCCAGTTTCCCATAGCAGTAATCAGCTCAATAACATCCTGTTGGATAAGTCTTCCTTCCAAGTTTCACTCTTCTCTGTTCCCTTTTGTCTACACTGAAGAAAGCTACCTGCAAGCAAGCTTGTGTCACAGGGTCAGGCTTTCTCTTTGGGGAAACTCAGGCAAAGCCCAAGCCATGATGTGACTAACCCACCATAAAGCCTATTTAAATTAGTACTTTGACTCGGTTCAGGGTCAACCATGCTGCCTAATAAAATGAAAAATTATAATGTCCTAGTCTACATCCCCATAAAATACAGGGAGTGTATAAAGATTCTATGCATGCATGCTCATTCAATTGTGTCTGACTCTTTGTGACCCCATGGACTATAGCCTGCTGGGCTCTTCTGTCCATGGGATTTTCCAGACAAGAATACTGGAGCGGGTTGCCATTTCCTTCTCCAGGGGATCTTCGTCACCCAGGGATGAACCCACATCTTGTGAATTTCCTGCATTGGGAGGCAGATTCTTTACCACTGAGTCATGTGGGAAACCCCCCCAAAATTCTATATTTAAGTGTATAAAATTAACCATCCCACAGATTTTTAACAGTCCTTTTGTAATTAATATTATTTTGGATTGATACAAAAAATTAGGCCAATGAAGCATTTTCCTAAGTAATTACTTATAAAAGTGAATGAATAGGTATTTCTTAAGAGGCAATGATCTTTAAATTTTATTTTGTCCCATGAAAGAGAAATTGACTCATCCAGGCCAAAGTAAAAGCTACATTGACTTTGCCTAGGTTTTTCTCCCTATCTAGCTCCCCTTGAATGGTGTTCATCACATTTGAAATAATTTGCTAAGGCCTGTCTATTCCACTAGACTAAAGCCCCATGATAGTGAAGCCTGTCTCATCTGAAAGTGACCCATTAGCTCTGTATCTGGCACACAGTGGGTCATCAGTGGATGATTTATGAATTTAACTGAACAAAATATAAAATGCCTGACTAAACGCTTTCCACTCCTGGGATAACTCAGAGACCATCCCATACAGTATCAGTCCTCTGACTGAATCAGTCCACAAGCTCCTTATACAGCGGAGACCTAGCATGGGCTCAGGCTGGTCAGGAGAGAACCAAAAACAAAGGAACCTTATTTTCCTTACATCAAATAAGAATCCCAATATGAACTTTTTTTCTCTAGCAAAGTCATTCAGTGTCTCTTTACCACTAGGAAAGCTGGAATAATATTAAATCTTGAATTTCTGAAGTTAGAGAGCAAATTCAGCCAAGCACTCAGTAGATCTAACTGGACAAGCAGCTGAGAGTTTATTGACCCTTGAATTTTAAAAAAATTCAAGACCAAGATATTTGGCAATAATCATTGCATGCGTGCCTGCTCAGTCACTTCAGTCATGTCTGATTCTGCTATCCTATGGACTGTAGCCCTGTGGACAGGCTTCTCTGTCCATAGGATTCTCCAGGCAGAAATACTGGAGTGGGGTGCTATGCTCTCCTCCAGGGGATCTTCCCAACCCAGGGATTGAACCTGTGTCTTTTATGTCTCCTGCATTGGCAGACAGGTTCTTTACCACTAGCGCCATCTGGGAAGCCCATCAATAATCATTAACACTGTTTAAAATATTACCCAAAGTTCTTTATATTCAAATAAAATCTTTCCTGCTAAACTCTCTGTGGAATAAGTCAGAACTTCATGGAAAGGGAGAACAAGCTCTTTATTTCCTCTCTCCTTTCTTCTCCCAACAAAGTAACTCCCTTCATTTTTAAAACTCATATAACATATATCTTAATCAGTTAATCATAGCGACTCTCTTAGCTCTCTTAGCTCTTTCCACGTACGCTGTATCTTCGTTTCTTTCTTGTGCTATGAAATCACTTCTGTAACAATCACTCTATAATACCACTGATAAGTAAACGACATTATTCGTCTCAGAATTGAACATGGTAGAGCAAGTTGCACTTGTCCAAAGACTAATTTTAGTCTTTGCTTTCCCATTAACTGGCTCCCTGGCCTTCATTAAATGATACACCTTTTCTGAGCCTCTCTTTCCTCTACTGTAAAATAGGAGGAAAGAGGATTGATTTCTAGTTCACCTCTCATCTTCAACAGTCTGTGAACATTTTCAGAGAGGAGTCTTAGTGGATGTTTTGTTGAGTCTACTTTTGTTTTGTAAATTGTATTGTGTCTTGGTCTTGGTCTTAAATTTTTTTAAATTCAAGGGTCAATAAACTCTCAGTTGCTTGTCCAGATGACAGAGCAGTCTGTCATTATAAATGATCAGTACTTTGGAAGTTGGAATACTTACAGCAAGTTGGTGGCTTTACCACTTCAACTTCAAGGAGCAGGTGTTTTTCTGAACTGGTGCTGGTCTATCCAAGAAGCCCAGATGAAGTTTGAAACTTGAAAGGGTCTAGAATCTTCTCTTTGCAGAGCTAGAGATGGCTTGCAGGGGGTTCAGTTTGTAGCTTGTACACATTTCCTTTTTAGCCCTCTTTCCTGAACTTTTAACTGCCCAACTGGGCAAACAATAGAAGCAACAATTTAGTCTTCGTCTCATACTGCAGAACCAGATCATACCTATTTAATGATACCTTGTAAACGTAATTAACAAGCTCAAGGTAAGGGAGAACTGGTGCCATTTTCTGTGAAGTATGGGATATATTTTGAAGTTTCAGAGAGGAGGTAAACATTAAAATATAGAGGATTAATTTTATCCTGCCAATGGTGATAGCATCATTAAATCCAGATACACAACTTGAAATGATCACAATGTCAAGTCCTATGATTTAAGATGAGATTATGTGTCAGATCATAAGTGGACCACACCAAGTCACATTTTCATCTCAGTTTTTCCCTAAAGAATGATAAGAAGGAATTGATATGGTGGTTCCCCAAATTGTCCTTAAGATGGAGATACTGAGGTCACAAAATTTCAGTCTCAGAAATTCAGAAAAAGTATTTGGGACACTTCCTTCCATGGGACAATTATGATTTGGTTTATGTATCCATTTTAAAGACATTCAAAATTGTTCACCAGAAACTAGAATTTTTTTAAAATGTTTTCACTTGATAGTTGTGAAAGAATAATAATCAGAATAATCTTTCCTCCTCAGAAACATACACTTGATCCTTTAGGGTAGATGTGTGTCCATTTGTTGCCAAGATAAGCTCCAGGACATTACTTCCTGAACTAAGTCAGGTGGCGCTAGTGGTAAAGAACCTGCCTGCCAGTGTAGAAGACATAAGAGACGTGGATTCAATCCCTGGATCAGAAAGGTCCCCTGGTGGAGGGCATAGCAACCCACTCCAGTATTTTTGCCTGGAGAATCCCCATGGACAGAGGTGCCTGGTGGGCTATAGTCCCTAGGGTTGCAAAGAGTCAGACATGACTGAAGTGACTTAGCATGCATGCATGCATTATTAACAAATATTAAGTTAATTAGTATATTATTAATTGCATTACTGTTAATTAATAATACTCTATAATAAGTTAAGAACTTTACAAATGGCTCAAAAAACTCCAAACAGAAGGAAGAAATTTTCTAGAATTGTATCCAATACTATCAAAATGATAGATGATTTCAGAAATGTGTTGTCCAACTCATGGATGATCGAGTCAATTCATTCTTACATTACAATTCTTTATCTTCTGAGGTAGAAATCTTTTTATCATTAAGTTATAGTTCCCCAAATCTTATCTGTCCTTTTCTGATATAAACGATACTCTTCAAAAGATTTTCTGAAATATTTCAGACACAAAAGATATGGAAGGAAATGTAACAAATACTTCACTCATTACCCAGAAATCGAACCAGTGTCTCCTGCATTGAAGGCGGATTCTTTACCAACTGATCTATTAGGGAAGCCCCATTCACTCATTGACAGTAGGCTTAAAAAATAACATATCACAGCTATAATTGAAGAACCTCCATATACCCTTCCTTATGCCATTCCATTTGTTCTCCTATTATCAAATACCCATTCTGTGCATGTTTTTATACTTTTATTGCATGTGAACGTATCCCTAAAACAGAGTTCCCTGATCTCTGGACCACAGACCACTACCTCTTGTCAGATAGAAGCAGCATTAGATTAAAAATAAAGTGCACAATAAATGTAATGCATTTGAACCATCCTGAAAACAATTGCCCCACCCCAAGCCCCTGGAAAAAATTCTCTTCCACAAAGCTGGTCCCTGGGGCCAAAAAATTTGGGGACTGCTGCCCTAAAATATTTACCATTTTTTCATGTGTTCTGGAATTTTATACAAATGGCATTATACTCTAAGTATGTGTCACCAACTTATTAATACGTTCATTAGTTTAATATTATGTGTTTGAGATTTATCCATATTGTTATATGTCATTTTGTTTATTCATTTAAGCTTCCATGTAGTATGAATTTACCTTAATTTATTCATTCTCCTCTTCATGGATATTAATTTTTTTTCAATTTTCACTTACAAACAGTGTTACAATAAACATTCTTATATGTGTAACTTCTGCAAGAATTTCTTCAGAGTATACCTTTAGCAGTAAAATTTCAAGAACTCTGAGTTGGTATCTTCAATTTATTAGTATTGCCAAATTACTCTCTCAAGAGTAAATCACTCCCATTTAGACTCTCACCAGCAGTGAATGTGTGGTCCTCCCACCTCACATTTTCTCATCACTTCGGTTATCCAGCATTTTCATATCTTTCTTTTTTTGTTTGTTTGTTTGGCCTTGCTGTGAATCCTCTGGGAGCTTAGCTCCCAGACCAAGGGTCGAACCCATGCCCCCTGAAGTGGAAGCACAGAGTCTTAACCATTGGACTGCTGGGGAAGTCCTGTCCAACATTTTCATATTTGCCATTTGTTTAATGTTCAGTGACATTTGACTGGGTTTTAATTTACATTTCTCTCTTCAATTCTCCTCTTTAGGAGAATAGAGGCCCCAGCAGAAGATGTTCTGAAAGTTTTGTCTCCACCATCCCACGCCCTACCCTTCGTTCTGCCAGGAAACTCTGAGAACTCACGTGTCAGGGGACACTTCTGATGTTTCCTTCCATGTGGAAGTATGACAGTTATGACCTCTCCTCCTCAGTGTTAAGTCAGAAACTGTGAAGGGTCTGAGATTTTACCCTACTTGGAAGCTAACAAGTTAGCCTGCCATTGTTTTATGTACATAAACTGACAGAAGACACAAGACCCCTGGGTCAGAGAAACAGACCATTTATTACTCACAGCACGACTCCTGTCTGATAGAATTACTCGGTACGTCATGTACACAACTTTCTGCACTAAAGCTGCCCACCGTCGTCTCTCGTTCCTTCATACCTAGGATAAATTTCAACCTCATGACCAGTATTATAATCTTTGTTTGTTTGCCGAGACAATTAGGAGAAATTCACTATGGTGAAACTTGTTCTTTTTTTTTCTAAATGGAGAAAAATTTAGCTATAGTATTTTTAGTCACTTGTTTAGCCAATTAAAGCTGAGCGTCGTGGCCTAGTGGCCTCTGGCCAAACCCAGTTTGATCTACTTTTGAATACTGATTCTGCCATTTTATACCGGGATGGCTTTGGGCAAGTCTCTTAATTTCTTTGAGATTCGAAGATCCCATCTGTACAATGGTCATAGTAATGCTTGTATCAAAGAGTTGACAGACTCGGATGCACTGGAGCAGGTAAAGCACCTGATCCATGATAAATACCTCAGTGTTAATAGCTATTATTATTCTAAAAGGCAACATTCTTTAGTGGAAGGATATTTCCCTGAATCTTGCAACAACTCTTGACCTGATGTTACTTGGTAATTATTGCTCCCAGGGATAATTTAGATTTGACAGATAATAACCACCGCCATTATTGGATACCCATATGCTAGATGTTTTTTTTCAAGGTATAAATTATGCTACACAATTTACAGATGAGGATATAAAACAAGAGAAGTTAAGAAACTCACCTACAGTCATACAGTCAGTAAATATCAGATCTAGGATTTGAAACCATGTGTGTTTACTTCTTAACCCTGAGTTCCTGTTTATTTATCAGTACAAATTAATATGTATACATTTTCATAAAAGATCTGATATTAGAGAAATTGACTCATTTTACTTAGTCATGAATATGAATATGACAGTAAATATAATCACAACTTGAGGATAGAATTGATGCCAACCTCTTTTGTGATCTTCTTTACAAGGGAAGCCTAGTTCTACTAAACATACACAGAGTCAAACTTCTTACGTGAGTTTGGTAGTTAGCAAAGCCTCATGAGAAAATGAAACAACCAAACATCAGTAATGTGATTAGGATATTTTCTTTCCCCCTTCTTAACTAAAAGTATTTTGAAAATCCAGTCACAATTCTAAGGAAGCTTCTCCAACACAGGAAACAATTCCAGGACAGAGATACTTGAACTCGGGCACTTTACAACCAACTTCCTTTATACCTTTCTTAACATTCTTCTGCTGAGCAGTAAAATGAGTGAGCAATACAGAAATATCAGAATTTTTAGTGTTTTCTGGTTCTGTTGGAAGGCTTTATCTGTTCTGAGCGGTGCTTTAACTATGTTAACTCAGAAAACGGCTTCAGTGTCAGTGGTTTAAACATAAAGAACCATGCTTAGGATGGAATGACATGTTTAACTTCTGTCTTTCTCATAATCTTAAGACTTATTTGAAGTTATACAATAAGAAAAATCAATGTTTAAACTCTAAAGGACTGTTGAGTTCAGGAATCTCCTCTCCAAAGTCCTTCACGTTTCACCGGGTCATTGTTTTAGTATGCAATTAAAGCACTGTGATGCCATAAGTGATGATGAGAGACTTTCTGAGGGATTAGTCAACCGACATTTATCTTTAGATCCTGTGCTTCCAGATGGAGCAGAATCTTGCAGTATCACCCCATCTCTGCCTGTTTTTCTATTCCTCCAAAGTTAATTTCAAAATAAGTAATTATAAATGCCTATCTGTGTCATCACCCATACTATACATTTTCTTCTTTCAAAAATTCTTTCTCCTTGCTGCTCAGATTGCTTTGCCAAAAAAACCTCCAGATAAATGCTTAGAAATAGGAACTTGCTGGAAAAGGTATCCTAGTCTAAAACCAAACTGGACTATCTGTAAATACATCAGGAGGCAACCCATTTCCCTAGCTACCTAAGGTATGTAAGAAGCCTACAGCAATTTTGCACTTTCACTTTGAGCAGCCTCTTAGATTTAACTTTTAATTACTTCCTAGAAACGACTGTCTCTACTCAATTCACTTAAGCAGATGTAACTACAACTGCAAAAACTCTGTTGACTGGTATCCTCCGGAGACCTGTTCATTACCTGTCATTAAATGTTTTAAAAGTTTGCATAATTGATCCAGCCAATAAGTCATCATTGATTTATGGGGTTCTGTGCTGAGGAGTTGCTCTTTAAAAATTCATAACACTGCTATGTGTCTTTACAATCCATTAGCTGTTTACGTACCCACAGCCTTAGCATTGATTGACCTTGGACTGAGATTCTCATGGACTTCTTTTTTCTGCAAGTCCTCAGTATAGAAAAGCAATACTTCAGGCTTCTCCCTTGACAGCTATACTTTGATTTTTTTTTTTCCCCTCCATCAAAACGGAAACTTTACTTGAAATGACGAATAAATAAAGCATATTCCATAAACAGCTCTTCACTATTATTTAAGCTTATGGGCTGCATTGTGTGAATCTCCTTTCCCCACCATCAGATTCAAGTGTGTAAATGTTCTAAAAGGCTTTGAAAGTTTTATGATGATTTCAGGGGATGGAGGAGTAATAGCTGAAGAGTGAAGCTATTAGTTTTAATATTTATATTGAGTGCTCTGAAACATTAATGTGACAAGATGTAAGATCAGTGCAGTGGGATATATTTACTTCACAACCATTGCCATGTGCCCAAAAAAACCCGTGTGTGGGGGTATTTGTGTGTCTGTGTGTGTGTGTGTGTGTGTGTGTGCGCGCATGAACGTTTATTTTCCAAAACTTTTGAGGCCAAGGTTCAAACATTTTTTGCAGATTATTTTTTTATTTTTCATGAGATTTAAAGTTCTGATTGACAAATCCATTAGTGTTTCTTGGACTTGCACTATTTTTAGGAAGCAGGGATGGGCTACAAGTCAAAGGTTGACACCCTGGTCTGTTTATTTGTGTGGCCTTCATTAGAGCAGTTCTCTGAGCCTGCCATGGTGAACACCAACCACCAGATTAGTAACATTTTGTCCTGTGTTCACTTCCAGTTGTGTTTTAGGGACTCTGACTCTGCACTGAGAGGGCTTCATAACAAGAGCCAGTCTTGGTGATTTTACATGGAGGTGAAATGAGGCAAGGAAGTTCTGAGTTCTGAACTCTCATTTCTGGATTCAGCCTCAGCTTCACCCTGACAGGCCACATGACTTTGTGCATGTCCCTTTACATTCTCCAGCGTGGTTATTGATTTTTAAAAGGAGAATAATAATTTACCAATTCATATACTTCTTGCAATGATTAAATAAGAAAATCCCTCTAATGACCTGGCACAGTAAATATTCCCAATTATTATTACCACAATCAAATAAGCAAATAACTTTAGAGTGCCTGTAATGTGCAAGGCACTGAATTTGCACCGATCACTGGATGTTTTATAGTATAATATATGGTTCTCATTTTCATGATATTAAGCATCTTTTGGGAAAGCAAGAACATTTGCCCCACTTAAATCTCAAAACAAGGGCAGAGGTGTTGTTCTAAAACTAGAGCAGACCTAAAAGACCCAAATTTAGGTCTAAGCCCTGCTGTTTGCTGCCTGGACAACACCAGGCTTGTCGGTCAGTCTCTCCAAGACTATTTGCGCACATTGTGAAGTAAGGATATTGATATTTCACCTCACATAATTGCCATAAAGATTAAAGAAAATAACAACAATGTTTGTGGTAAATGGTCCTTGTGTTAGTCGCTCAGTCGAGTCTGACTCTTTGAGACCTCATGGACTGTAGCCCACAAGGCTCCTAAAAATGTGGTGTGTTCATACAATTCCAAGTTTTGGGAGTTTAGACAAACTTGAATGGCCAGATGACTTCCTAGCTATTTTTGGATGTCCACAACAGTGAAGGCATTCATCATGACATAAATGAGACAGAAAGCAAGCAAAGGTAAAAAAGATTGGTGAGGGAAGACCTTGCTTTATGCTGGGTGATCATGGCAGAGTGGGATTGGACAGGACATACGAGGACAATTTCCGTATCAATAGGCAAAGAAAAGTAATTAACTATGAGAGTACTCCAAGTGGGATGAGTAAGGAACAACAAGCAAAGGAAAGAGAACCCAGGTCCACAGGGAGGGTCCAGGTGTGTGTGGGTATGGGCACTTAACTGTGGGAGCTAAAAAATGATCTGGGGGAGATGGCAGCGCCTATAGTGTTGCAGGAAGGGGGACCCCTTCCAGGGACCAAAAGTGGGCTCTTGTCTAACATTCGGAAATGAATTGTCTGCGGAGACACATGTGCTGACAAAGCAAGAGATTTTATTGGGAAGGGGTACAAGGGTGGCGCGCAATGGGGTAAGGGAACCCAGGAGAACTGCTCTGCCACATGGCTTGCAGTCTCGGGTATTATGGTAATAGGGTTAGTTTCTGGGTTATCTTTGGCCAGTGATTCTGACTCAGAGTCCTTCCTGGTGGCGCACGCATTGCCTAGCCAAGATGGTTGCCAACGAGGATTCTGGGAGGTGGTTGGACACATGGTGTCACCTTTTGACCTTTCCCAAATTCTGGTTGGTGGTGGCTTATTAGTTCTGCATTCCTTACCAGGATCTCCTGTCAAAACAACTCATCAAATGGTTACTATGGTGCCTGGCCAGGGTGGGCGGTTTCAGTCACAGTCCTGTGTGCGTCCCCAAACAGGAGTGCCAGGATAGATCCTGCAACCCATTTTTTTTTTCTATTTTCAAGAAACAGTATAATATTTTAATAAAAATTAACTTTTTGTGTTTTAATCTAAGTAAAATATATCCATAGTTTAAGATAGCAGTTTTTAAACTTGGATGTATATCAAAATCACTTGGGGAGCTTTTAAAAATTCAATACCCAGGCCTCACCTCAGACTAATTAAATCAGAATCTCTGGAGGTGGGACCCAGACATCAATCAGCATTTCTAAAGCTCCCAGGTGATTGTGGTGCAAGCAAGGTCAAGAACCACTGGTTTAAAGCATCCATTTTGTACTACAACAAAAAAAGGGCTATTCCTAGGCTCCACCGCATCCCTTCCCTTAGCCTCATATTGCAAAGGCCATAGCATCTCTCTTCTGTTTTCCATATGTTAGTCTCTTTGATTTTGAAGGTTTTCCTTAGATGCATGGAAATCCTTGACCCTCTGTTCATGTTTAAGGACAAGGTACTAAAAAGATAATGGAAAATTCCTTTGCATGGACTTTGCATGGATTATGCAAGATTCCTTCACAATTGTTGGGTTTTCTGGTAGGTAAGTAAGTGGTGAGCTGGCTTTTTAGTTGAAGGAACTTCATATGTCAACATATTCATAGCCTTTTCTCTGGGATTCTTCATTTTCTTAAGAGCAGACTCCTCCAGACTCCTGCCTGGGCACTTTATGACAGGATTTCTCAATCTGTGGACAGTGCAGGGAAACAATGCCAAGTTCTCTTTAATCAATATACCTGCTGTCACTTAATGCCCTATTTTTGTCCTTTGCACCTCATCCTTTGCCCTCTGATGTGGCTCTGTTCCCCAATCCAGAGCCTCCTCGGTGCAGCCTTTTCAGAGATTAAATCTCTATTTTCTGAGGTGAATGTGGAGAAGGGTGATGAATTGTGGGAGGTGGTGAGGGGGGAGAGGCGAGGAATAGAATCTGTTGTTTGGACTGTGCAGTGGCCCCAGGGGGGCTTCCCAGGTGGCTCAGTGGGTAAAGAATCTGCCTGCAATGCAGGAGACACAGGAGATACAGGTTTGATCCCTGGATTGGGAAGATCCCCTGGAGGAGGTCATGGCAACTCACTCCAGAATTCTTACCTGGAGAATCCCATGGACAGAGGAACCTGGCAAGCTATAGTCCACAGGGTCACAGTCAGACACGACTGAACCAACTGAGCATGCATTCACGCAGTGGCCCCAGGAGTCCAAAAGCTCCATATTCTAACATACCTTCCTCTAATCCTCCCTGATTTCTGCTCTATCTCCTTATTTCCTAATCCCATCATGTTGTACCTGATGTCCAACCTTGATTTTTATTTTCTGGAGTTTTGTTGGCTGAATCTGCTCATTTCTTATGGGTGCTTATCCCCTGCAAATCTTTGTATTTTAACTTCCTCTCTCTGCTGAATCACTCTCGATTTACTCCGTTACTACCACTCTCCGTTTACTTCCCATCTACCAAAAATACCTTAGCTTTTCCTACCCATTGTCTCCTTTCCTGTTTACTCGTCCCTGTGTGTTTATATAATTTTGGGTTTCTTCTTTGAATATTCTTTTAATGCAAATGGGAGAGGAGAGAGATACATGTGGTCAATCTTCCACACCTAAACAGAAACCCCAGGGGAAAGGGGTGGGGGAGAAAAGTTGTGATTGTTTTTAGAAACATTATGCAGAAGTATAAAGAAACAGTTAAAAGTGGAGTCATTCCATATAAATGAGGGGTAGACTTCCTCTTCCCATCTTCTCTCTTTTCCTTTAAAACCAGATAAACTCTGAGAATACAGGTGGAAGAAAGTCCTAGTGCAAACAAGGAGTGGTCACAGGTGAAGACTGTGGTCTCCCAATTCTTCTCTTCTGGGTCTTTTTGCCAAAATACGGCGTGACCAAGGAGCCATGAGGGAGTGCTGCTATGATTTTTCCAGGGTTCTTTTTCAGATTCTGTCACTCAACAAAAATTCCTTAAGTACTTTATTCCTTGGGATGCTTAAGATTGCCTTGGGGACAAAATAGCCTCTATGCTCAAGGCGCTGAAAAGCCAGGAGAAGGCTGGTGGGGAAGTGACTTTCACATCACGCTCTTTCAAAGTCTGTCCCATCTTACATGTCCTCCAGAGCTCAGAGGGCCTCCTACCAGTCCCTGCCTTCATCTTGATTATCAAAGTGCACGAATCTCAAGAAGTTCTGCAGGAGATATTCATAGAGGGCACAAACAAATAGTGAACGGGTACGTGTTGCCCCTACAATCCAACCAGGTTCTAATTCCACTGCCCAGCACAGCTCCCTGGTCTCAATAGAGACCTTGAAGGATGGAAGCTCTAGGTTATGGCAATTCGTATCCTCATATTCAAAATGTGTTGCTCAGGCATCAAATTCAAAGTGTTTACATTTTGTTTACATTTACATTTCCATATGTATCAGCAGATGAAAGTCTTGATGTGCACATCCTCATTTTAAACTTCTTTTTTATCCTCTCTTTTTCCTTACATACCTACTCGCCCTTTCCTCATTTAAAGGATTTGCTTTAAGCACCATCCCAAATGCTCACATGGAGGCAAATAAATATGCTTTGCTTGTCCCCAGCTATGAGTCCTCTAATGTAAAGGTTACATGGCAAATATTTTCTATCTCAAATGTCAAAACAACCATGGACTTCCCTGAGGGTACTGTTTTTCAAAAACTCTGTGAAATCAGGTTGGCAGGCCAGGAAAGACGAAATGCTGCCACCACACATATCCCTCGAAAAACCCCAGTAAATGGCATGCTCACAGTCCAGACAGTGACACTTGGGAACACCCCAAGCTAGGGCTCTTGGGGGCTCAGGAGGCATCATGGGTGGCAGGTCCAACCACAGACACCCACCCTCCACACACTCCTAGTCAAGCCCATGGCCCTCATGCTGTCTGCTCAGTTTTCCTGACAAGAAAATCTCCAGATGCACACACCTCACTCAGAAGGAATAATTAGGCTTAAAAAAGCTTCCTGTGGGAAAAACTCATACATCTTTGTAGGTTTATTGTCAGAATACCAAACTCCACCAAGCAAATATAATAGTATCAGCAGCTTTCTTGTTTGTTCTTCCCTCTGTGGAATTCCAAATTGCTATACCCACCACAGGACAAATCTGACATAGTAATTCAGGTTGGTGGGCAGACTCTGGCAGCATTTTCACAGATCTTTCTTCTCCCTTCTTGGTAAGGGGAGGGGAGGAAGAGAGAAAAGAGAAGATGTGAGAAATTTATTAACTTTTTCACAGGCTTCCCTTCCTTCTGCCTGACTCAGGTTTGGGAACTTGCCAGCTTACCTGATCTTCTTTCCTGAGTGTTCTGTAAAAGGAAGGGTAAAAGTCACGCTGCAAGATTCTATACAGAAAATCAATAAGAATAAAAGAAAAATTGCACGCCCTGAGGGGCTGTGTGAAATGACGGAATTATGGCATATTTGGAAGGACTGTAGGTGAGGAATCTTGGAGAAGAGAGTTGATGGAAGGATAAACATAGGGACAATTGCTCAATATTTTTCTGAACTAAGTGAGTGAGAAATTCCTCAAAGTTCCCTTGAGTGAAACAATGGAAGATGAGTGAAACAATGGAAAACAATGGGTGATATTACCATTCATTGCTGCCGTCTATGTCTTGAACGTCCTTAAACGACTGAGATATACAGAGAAGATTCAAGTTTTTATTGGCACTATAATTCTTTAACTATGACTCATTGTAGAAGCTTTCTCAACCTACCCAGAGAGTAGCTCTGTACAAACTTGAATTATTTACCCAACTCTTCTGTAACCTCCAGTTATATTTTTTCCTATTCAGCCACTTCCTGTGGATCAACCTTCTAGGCTGTTTTCCCTTCTCTTCCTCCAGAAATGCACCCTTGACCTTGAATGGTTTTTATCCAGAGTACTCATTGAACTGGGCACTAACCAATAAATGGAGAATAATGCTTGAACCAATGAAAAGTTAAGGACTCTGACTGATAAGCTTAATACCTTTTCTCTACCCTTCTAGGTTTACAGTTCCCCATCTTGGTCTAGACCCCTGGGGGCTTACTAGCATGGCCTGATTGATGAAACATCTTGCTCTGATTTCCAGTTGAATTTGTCCTGTGGGAAGCACCAGTAGGAGATCTAGGGATAGGAGCTGAGGCTGTTTGTTTATTCTTCAAACTCGATTCCTGCTCTCCAGCAGTGTTCCTCAACCAAAGACACAGCCTCAGTCTAAGACCCTCTCCCGCCACTCTCCTTCCTGGGCTATGATAACCACTACTCTGCTTGGTCATTCAGGTCTGGAGTTCATTTGCTCTGGAGTTGGTGCTACCCCTATGAGTTCTCCTATCTCCTCACCCATATCCTTGTCAACAGTCTCTTTGTTAGACTCCCTTCAAATTATCCAATTAGAATCTGCCATGTTTGCTGCTGGGACCCTGACTGACAAGTTTGGCGGAATGAAATTTAGCCTACCCAGAAGGTGTATTTATTGAACCATTATAAAAATAAACATAAGCTGAGAAAAAAATCATATTAGACTTAAGATATGTAAGAAAGCATTTCATATGTGCTAAGTCACTTCAGTCATGTCCAACTCCATCCGACCCTAAGACTATAGCCTGTCAGACTTCTCTGTCCATGGTATTCTCCAAGCAAAAATACTGGAGTGGGTTGCCATGCACTCCTCCAGGGGAATCGTCCAAACCCAAGGATTGAACCCACGTCTCTTACGTCTCCTGCATTGGCAGGTGGATTTTTTTTTTTTTTTAACCACCAGCACCACCTGGGAAGCCCAAGAAAGCATTAAATTGTAACAAGTAAATCATATCAATAATATGGGTTTCCGACACCTAGGAAGCTTATGATTCCAATCACTGTATTATAAGAAAGGCTGTTTAAAATCTTATAAGATCATCTTTTTTTTAAACTTCTAAGAGAAAAAACCCAAAACCCTGCTTTCTACAAAGGAGTTGAGAAGGGTACAATTTAACCCTAATAGAATGAGATGAGAAGGATGTGGCTGGGATAAGTAAAAATTAGAAACAAAATTAAAATGAAATAGAAGAATTAAGATCTGTAGTAGAAGAAGCAGTAAAGAGCAGAATTGTCATTGAATAAAATCAAGTCAGTGGTTGCAAAGGAGTCATTTGAAGAGCTTTTTTCATAACACAAAGGAAATATATGCAGAGAAACAGCCATAGATCAGCTGAGATCTAAGTGAAGCTACTAAACAGGTGACATACAAGATAAATATTCAGTAAGCAAAGTTTTCTAATATATCAGAATAATTACTGAGAAAATATAATGGAAAAAGATTCCATTCATGTTAAAAATATAAATAAATTAATAATATAAAATAATTAATATATTTGTTTATATTAACCACAAATTGATTTTGGGGGCTGTACAAAGAAAACTACAGAACTTTAGTTATAACAAAAAATGGAATTAAATGTTACTTTAGGAGATAGGAAAATTTACTATTGTAAATGTATCAATTATTCACAAATTAATGTGGAAATTTAAGTGCAGTAATAACCAAAAGCCTAATGGGACTTTTGTTTGGTGTGGCATGAAGAGGACAAGGACTTGACAAAGGATTCTGTATTTATATAAGAAAATGTACAAAAAAAATCAAAGAATTTTGAAAAACAAGCATAAAGAAAAATGACTGTTATAAAGTTACAATATTTAAACCACTCTTACTTTAACAATAATGTAAAATAATGGAAAGGGGGACTACATGAAATAGAATAGCTATTCCAGAAGTAACAGTATCTTTAAGTGTATAATGAGATGGCGCCAGGGCCAAGTCACGTCAGTCGTGTCCGACTCTTAGTGACCCCATGGACTGTAGCCTGTCAGGTTCCTCTGTCCATGGGAATTCTCCAGGTAAGAATACTGGAGTGGGCTGCCATGCCCTCCTCCAGGGGATCTTCCCCACCCAGGGATCAAACTCACGTCTCATATCTCCTGCGTTGTCAGGCAGGTTCTTTACCCCTGGTGTCACCTGGGAAGCCCTAATGAGATAGTACTAAAGAAAAGTAGGATTATTCAAAGCTTGGTGCTGAAACAAGTGGATACATTTTGGAAAAAATATGTTCATTTTTACCTCACCTACATACACCAAAACCAATTCTAAATGGATTAAAGAACTACACTTTAAAAATTATACCATTAAGAGCTAGAAAAATAATATGTATAAAGTCTTAGACTGAGAAAGAATTTTCTATGTAAAAGTTGTGAGAGGGACTTCTCAGTGGTAAAGAATCCACCTGCTAATGCAGGGAACATGGGTTCCAATCCCCAGTCCAGGAAGACCCCACATGCTGCAGGGCAACTTAACCTGTGTGCTACCAGTACTGAGATCGCACTCTAGAGCCTGTGAGCCTCGGCTAGTGAAATCCATGCCCCCTAAAGCCCAGGCCACGCAACAATAGAAGCCACCACAATGAGAACTCTGTGCACCGCAACTAGAGTAGCCCCTAGAGAAAGCCTGCGAACAGCAAGGAAGACCCAGCGCAGCCTAGACAAATAAGTAGATTAGTTTTTAAGTTATGAGACCATAAGTCACTAGGAAATGCTTCATTAGTTTTAAAATTAAATTCTATATGATATAAGATATTAGAGTTCAGGTAAAATATTAGAGTAACTGCTGTAACAAAGAGTCAACAATATAAGGGCTTTAAAAACAAAGCATTTTATGTACTCTCACCTAAGAGTCCAAGAGGTGCCACTCAGGTTTCCCTAGGTTCTCTCGAATTCCTTGCTCTGCCATCTTCTAGGGCATTGTTGTTGCCCATGGTTAGAGCTAATCTGTGCCACATCTAGTCCTCTAGGTGGGAAGCAGGGGAAAGGATGCACTCCCACCATCGTAAAGACCTGGGCAGACAATGGCAACCATCACTTCTGCTCACCTTCGATCGGCAAGGAGTTGGACATCAGGCTCCATTTGACTGCAAGAGGAGTAGAACACGTAGTCCACATGCCCAGTTATCTGGACTGTGGAAAACGGAGAACAAATTTAGGTGGAAAATAGCAGTATCCACCACACCATCATAAAGACAATTGAAAGGCAGAGAGAAAAACAGAAAAAATCTGCAGCAAATATGGAAAAAGGTTGTCATCATTATGACATAAAGAAGTCTATAGAGACAATTCAATTGAACTAATGCACCAATAAAATGGACAAAAGACATAAATAATATAAATGTCTCATAAACATGAAACTTGGCATTGGTTGCAACAAAGTAAAATGGAAATAATTATATGCCATTGTTTATCAATCTGTTTGTCAAAATCTTTCTTAATGGCCATTCCCAATGCTAGCAGTGTGCAGAGACAACTTTATTGAGTATAATAAATATCAGAGCATTCACCCTTTGTAAAATATAAGATTTTTCACAAAATAGCTCAACTATGTGCTTCTTCTGGAACTCTGAACTCATGTTAAGAATCTACCCTAAGGAAATAACCCAAGATGTGGTCAAAGTGGTGTGTACAAATATGTTCACTCTAGCACAAACAATTGGAAATAACCTAAATGTCTGACAATAAGAATGGCTAAATAAATTATGTGTAGGGAGAACACTACTGCTGTCTCCATGTCACCATTTCACTTTATAGACAACTTCTGTCCACACTCCCACTTGGGAAGTGCTGGCAAAGAAAATATATTAAATTTTTTCATTCTTTACTCGCTTCTTTCCCAGAGAGAAATAGTTTATGGTTTTCATAGGGCATCATATCGATGGACCATACGCCACAGAGGTAGAGTAGGATTATTAGGAAAGACCAGACCTCCACCCCTGCTTCCTCATAAGCAGTGTGCTCTGTCTCAGTATAAAGACCCACAGGCTCCCACATTCTCCATTCTGCACCAACTGGATTAATGTGGCAGGTCTAGAGTTTCCATGTGAGTGGCCATAGCTAAGTGTCTCAGAATTCACTTTGTAAGTTCAGTTATTCAGATAGACATCTAATATTAGGAGATGTGGTGGTGGGCAGGGGGTAATTCTCAGATCCTACTCTCTTTCTCCAAGCTAACTTCTCTGGGAAGTTCTAAATTCTGAGAATTATGAGGCCTTTTTTGATAGGGGTACTTTGTTCCATACACAGTGCTTTATGCCGATATTATACTTCCATGTTAAAAAACACGATTGGATTAACACCCTCAACCTTCAATACTAGGGGACACCTGTAAGTGAAATAATATCAATATAGCCTGAGAATTATGGTTATTTTTACAGCAACTGCTATTAGGAAAATGCTATATGATATCTAATGGAAAGGCAAGTAAATCAGACCTCATTTCAGCAGTATAGAAAGCCAAAATACATTTGCAAGAGAAAAGCATATAAAAATTCTGGATAATTCTTTTTTTAATCTTTTCAAGCTTTGTTGAACTGGAATGAAAATAAGTGAAGTTCTCACAGCTCAGGTCTTAATGCCCAAGACAGGGAAGCATTCAAGGAAGTTGGTGCCTTCGGCTTTAATAGGCGACAGGATTAAAGGAGAAAAAGCTTAGACTACATACAGTGTAGGAATAGCATCAGATAACCTGCCACATAAAGCTGGGACCAAGGAAGGCAACTCTTTTGATGTGTAGACAGGGAAAATTTCTGCTGCCATCCATAAGGAGGTAACTAAGAAAATTTTCCAATCTCAACCTTGACTTGTAGGGAGCAGAAAAAAATGGAGAATTTGTAACTGCCAGTCAGTCTTCACATGGGTTTGGAGCTGGAATTTGATGGCCCCAAATACCTAATTTGGTCATGAATTTGGTTTAAAGTGTTCCCAAGGATCTGGCAGAATCACATACAAATCCCCTCTGTAGAATCATACCACAGAAAAAAATTCTGGGATCACAGATCATGATCTGTCTCTTTCTCCCCCTGTCCCTGCCTCACACACACAGACACACACAAGCCTGAGGTATCAAGCCACCATGAAAAATCACTCATAGAAACAAAAATCAGGCAATTAGATCTGCAAAGATGGTGGATATTCAAATGACCAGATGTGGAATACAAGTTTAACATTTTTAAATAAAAGAAATGGCTAAAAGCATGACTAAGGAACAAGGGACTAGAAAAATAAACAAGCAAGCAGATTAGAAAAAAGAGACATAAGACTTCTAGAAATTAAAAATACAATGAATACAGTTAGAAATTAAACGAATGGATTAAAAACCAGATTGTGTGTGTTAGTCGCTCAGTCATGTCTGACTCTTTGTGACCCCATGGACTGTATAGCCCACCAGGCACCTCTGTTCATGGGATTCTCCAGGTAAGAATACTGGAGTGGCTTGCCATTCCCTTCTGCAGGGGGATCTTCCACACCCCGTGATCTAACCTGGATCTCCACATAGCTGGCTCAGATTCTTTACAGTCTGAGCCACCAGGGATTAGACACGTAGTAATTCCAATCTTGGGAATTTGTCATAAGGAAACAAATTAACAGCAGAGCAGTAAAAAAAAAAAAAAAAAAAATGTCACACACATGTTCACTGTGTCATTGTCTACAAAGAAAACCTTGGGAATAATCTTCATGGCTTAATCTTTAAGATTAATATTGCTTTCACTAAATAAAATCTGTTAAGCTTCTAAAGCTTCCCTGATAGTTCAGTTGGTAAAGAATCTCCCTGCCCTGGTTCAATTCCTGGGTCAGGAAGATCAGCTGGAAAAAAGCAAATTTGATATCTGAAAGAATTAGTGAATTAATCAATGAGTCAAGTAACTTGTGTTAATATTTTTAATAACATGTACAGACTGACAGAGATTCAGTCAGTCATGTCCAACTCTTTTCAACCCCATGGACTATAGCCTGCCAGGCTCCTCTGTCCATGGGATTTCTCAGGCAAGAATACTGGAGTGGGTTGCCATTCACTTCTCCGGGGGATCTTCCCCAACCCTTGACTGAACCTGGGTCTCCCAGATTGCAGGCAGATTCTTTACCATTTGAAGCACCAGGGAAGCCCAGAAATATCCACAGATATATGTGTTTATATTATGATTTATTATTTTAAGTTTACATAATTTGCCTTTGATTTCAATTTTCAGAGGACTTTTACTTATAAAATTAGATTATCCTGAAAATAATCCCATGGGATTTTTAGAGGGGACATTAATCCCCAAATTCTTTGAAAGTAGGGGTAGAAATCTATTTTTGGTTCCCCACAAATTATTACATGCAATCAACAGATATTGAATCTGTTGAATAAATATGGTTAAATCCACTCAGTGCTTCTCTAATCTGTAATGCATTTGAACAAAATACCTACTCTCTCTTTAAAATTTTTTCTCCAACTTAAAAGTAGTTCTTTTTCACAAGTGATTTTCAAATCACAAAATTGAAGTTTCTGGAATGGAAACAACATGTGTAAAGACCATTTAATTGGGTACCTAGAGACCTAGATCTGCCCTGATGTAGTCATTTGAATTTGGACAAAGGAAGAGGTATAGTTGAATTAGGTAAATATTGATGGAGTGTCTGCCAAGTGCCAGACATTGTTTGGTAACTTACATATGTTATGATCTCAGCAGTCTTTGGAGAAAATGTCCCAAATTGATCGTTTCTGTGTGTGTAACACAATGTGTAAAAGAATCATCATTTATTAGGTGCTGTATTTTGGGTCAGGCAATGTGCCAGTTACTTGACATACATTTTTTTTTTTTTTTTACCTCAATGGTTAACCAATTGTTCCAGCATTTACATGGCATTTTCTCGTAGAAATCTCTCTGGCAAGCAGTAGAGTGTCAATGAAATAACCCCTGGCATCTGCTCTGTCTCAAATGCTTCTTCAGAAGATCCATGGTCGGAAGAGGGGCCATAACAAAGAGAAAGACCAACCAGCTTTCCCCCACAGCCTGCATTAGAGGGGAATAGGGGGCTGATACCTCTACTCCCCAAAATAAGAGTGGGAAGCAGCAACTCAATGGGGGCTTCCTGTCAGTGTCTTAGGAGGGTGGCAGGAATTACAAACCTAGGTCCACTATTCTTAGAACCTGTAAAGGATCTGCAAACTTTTGCTCACCTTTTGTTTTAACTTCATTTGTGAAAATCATCTCATGTAATTGGGCTCTACCAGAGCTTTCTGGAAAAACCCAAAGAAGTCTCTGAAGGAAATAAAATCTAATGTAGATTTAGGTGGCCAAGAACAATTTGAAACCCAAGCTAGAATCATGGCAGGAGTCCAGCTGGCCTAAGATACAGAAGGAACAGAGCAATGAAGTCCAAGTGGACATGAGCCTCCCATCCCCAGAAATCTAGGTGAAAGCTTTAAACAGAGTAATAACAATAGCAAATGCCTATATGGTACTTTTATGTATATGTATAATTTATATTTTGTTAATATATGTAAATACATATATCTTCTATATTTAATCCTTTCTGGTGAGTATCATTGTTAGTCTCATTTTTTAGATGAAGACACATCTACTAAGATCACAGGTAACCTGTGGCAGAGCCAGGGTTCACGTGCAGGCAGTCTGACTCCAGAGTCCTAGCTCTTTACCATTCACTCCACCGGCTCTCACATACTGATCAGATACTCTTATTCCCATAATGTACAGAGAACGTCAATGACGAACACATTCTATGTGCCACATGTAATCCACAACGGTTGCATAGTACTCATAGGCTGAGAATTCCCAGGAAACTTCGGTCTGCAGATTTTTTCACCTCACTTATATACAAACCTAGGTATGACTCAATAATCAAAGCTCAGCTTCTTCGTATGCCCGATCACTCCTGCACTCATTCATTCAGATATCACCACAAAAAAGGCAGAGCTCTGGTGCCAGCCTCTCCCATGATCACACTGTGATCTCTAACTGTGGTTGCCTTCCTCTGAACCAAGCATCAAAAGCTGTATGCTGGCTTTACTGTAACCGGTGGCTCCATGATGAGCTTCCCAGGTGGCTCAGTGATAAAGAACCTGCCTTCCAATGCCTGAACCACAGGAGACGTGGGTTCAATCCTGGGATGGGAAGATCCTCTGGAGAAGGACATGGCACCCCACTCCAATATTCTTGTCTGGAGAAACCCATGGACAGATGAACCTGGCTGGCTACAGTCCATGGGGTCAGCGAAGAGTCGGACATTACTGAAGCGACTGAGCATGCACACATTGTTCCATAATAATGAATCCTCTCCAATTCGGCAGAAGTAGTGGAAGATCATTTACTTTGCTGGCCTAGAGGTCTACCTCTCTTCTATAAAATCTTCCTTTACTCTCATTGACCCTTGCTCCTTCAAGGCCCACCATGGCACACACCTCTGTTATGATCATCTGATGCTGGTGGTTTCCAGCAAGAAGCAGCAAGAGAACCCTGAAAAATGTAAGTAATCTGTGAGCTTGTCTCTGATGATAGCTGCAGAGGACTGGCCAGTAGGTATGTGGAGGTGAGTGTAAAAATAATCAACCAGGGGTGTGCTGGGGAGGAAATTGTACAATACATATACAGTAGGTGATAGAAATAACTAAAGGAGAATAAAGCCAACTTCTTAGACACTACCAGAAAATAGTTTGGGCCTGGGAAGAGGTCTAGAGGCTGAGGAGCCTGAGATCTCCTTGCAGTCCCCTCCTCTTTCTCTTCTGTCCCCTTCCACCTCTGAAAAGTGAAAGTCGCTCAGCCGTGTCTGACTCTTTGCAACCCCATGGACTATGCAGTCATTGGAATTCTCCAGCCAGAATACTGGAGTGCGTAGCCTCTCCCTTCTTCAGGGATCTTCCCAACCCAAGGATCGAACCCAGGTGAGCCACAAGGGAAACCCCTTCCACCTCTAAACATCTTCTGTTTTGGTGATCAGAGTAGGGATTTAAGATCAGATACTCAATACCAAGGACTTCCCAGGTGGCGCTAGTGGTAAAGAATCTGCCTGTCAATGCAGGAGATGCAAGAGACAGGTTCAATCCCTGGGTTGGGAAAATCCCCTGGAGGAGGAAATGGCAACTCACTCTAGTATTCTTGCCTGTAAAAATTGCATAGACAAAGGAAACTAGCAGGCTACAGGCCATGGGCTTGCAAAGAGTTAGCAACTGAGCACACACGCACTCAATACCAACAAGTAGATTGACTCCTTCCCTAATATTCTTTCAGCACTCAGAACCCATCTTCCCATGAATACTGAGAGTTAAAATATAGTCACTTCTTAGGAGAAATCTAACTGGGAACAGAAATATATATGTCCACTCAACTGCAACTGGACATCAAGCTATTCCCTAATTCAAACCTGCTCATTTAAATTACAGTGCCCTTCATTTCCAAGACACAGCTCAGTCTTCAGTCAGGAAGTATGTCTTACCATGCAAACCCTTCTGATGGTGGAGTGGAAGACATTGAGTCAAAGAAATGAAGTTTCATCCCCATACCCGCTAGCTGCCTTCCCATGGAGTATGACACTGTGAATCCCAAATAAAGTCTGCAGTGTATACCCAGTTCTTCCATTCATGGTCATGATTGATTTCAAATTAAGTGCTGGTGTCTGTCTCATTATATTGTCCTCAGAGTACTGTCAAGTTTGTTTTCAGAAGAAACTTTTCAGA
This sequence comes from Dama dama, assembly GCF_033118175.1. Classification (NCBI taxonomy): domain Eukaryota; kingdom Metazoa; phylum Chordata; class Mammalia; order Artiodactyla; family Cervidae; genus Dama; species Dama dama. Next base: position 52,649,923 of record NC_083700.1, read on the forward strand.
GTATGTAATAGGCCCCAATAACAAAAAAGAATGTTGATAACCAGAAAGAGAAGCAAGGTGTATTACTATTGCAACGACATCCTTCTGTAGAGATCAGGGGAATATGACAAGCATGACTCCTATTATTGTTCTAGCATATTGCATTCAGCTGGGACGGAGCAGAACTGTGAAAGTGTATCCTGAGGTATTTTCACTTCATGCATTTGGCATTGTTATTAGTTATTACATTTAAGATACATTGGTCTGTTTACTTCTCATGTTTCCTCACAGAGAAAATGTTAACTGTGGAAAAGGAATATTTGATGTTACAAATTATCTAGCTTGCTAGTCTCATTTCCCTTTTAGTATGCAATTATTTGTTTAGCTTCCCTTAGCAAATGAAATTTCAAGGGCATTCCAAGGAATATAAAAAATGTAAAAAGGAAGTAGAGCCCCATAGAATTTTTCTTTCCTCTTCTTCCTTTTTTTTTCCTTTTTTTTCCTTTATATTCAGAAACAGTCTTGAATCATGCATATGTATGAATCAACAAAATCAGGTTAGCCAAGAAATTGAAAATTGCGCTCCACTAGAACATTTGTCTTGCTCTAGAGATCTTTGTTTCGGATTTGAAGGACTAATAAATAATCACCAGCATGACTGGAACAGATATTTTTTATGGACATGGATTGTTAACAGTCTTTTTAGCTTCTCCTAAGGACTAGACTCCTCACTTGTCAATACCTGAAATTCTGTTAACATTGTCCAAAACATACACTAACAAGGTATATTTAAAATGCCATAAGTTAAAGTGGGGCTACTAGAGATTTAGACAAAGCAGAATAAAATGTAAAAGGATCAAAGAGAGCTAGATGCTAGATAGATAAATAGATCAATGAATAAGTATATCAAGCCGGTCAATCCTAAAGGAAATCAACCCTGAATATTCATTGGAAGGACTGATGCTGAAGCTCCAATACTTCGGCCACTTGATGCAAAAAGCCAATTGATTGGAAAAGACCCTGATACTGGGAAGGATTGAGGGCAGGAGAAGAAGGATGTGGCAGAGGATGAGATGGTTAGATAGCATCACTGACTCAATGGACATGAATTTGAGCAACTCCAGGAGATAGTGGAGGACAGAGGACCCTGCCATGATGCAGTCCATGGGGTCACAAATAATTTGACATGACTTAGCAACTGAACAACAACAAGTATATAAGTAATGATAGATTTAAATAGATCAATACTTGAAAAGAATGCATATAACAAAAAGTAATTAGCTAATCATCATTTTCTTCTTAAGGCAAGAGGAAACTTCTTTCTCCAGCAGAACTAACCAGGATCACAGAAAGCACAGAATAGAAAACTCAAAATGCTGCTCCTATGTTTGCATTGATGGTGCGCCTGGATGTACTTTTCTTGAGAATACATGTGCAATGTTCTTTCTTTCTAAGCTCTTACAAGTCACTCCCAATGGAGGCCAAAATTGATCAATTGCAGAGACCAAAATAGGTAAAAAATAGCAGCTAACAGTCGTCCTGGTGTCACTGGGATGACTGCTTGTTGCCGTCTTCTTAAACTGCATGAGTAGGTGCAAATGGGGCACCTGGCCCCAGACTTGCCCTCTTCCTGCCCATCTCAGTTGGAGCACAACCCTACTGGGCATGCCCAGTCCAGTTCAGCTGAAGGCCATCTTTCCATCCGCTTCTTCAGTTCCTGGTGTTACCCACAATTTACTTTGCTCTCATTAATGAATGATGATACAGGATAAGAGGCAGAATCAAATCTAGTGTTTTAGGACAATGCTGTGCACTTTCTTCTTCCCCATTAATCACAAAGAGATATGCTGGTTTCAAAGCCAGCTCTCTGATTGTGAATTATGTAAACTTGGAAAGGTTTGTTGAGCTCTGAGCCTCAGTTTACTCCTCTGTACGATCAAGCTGTGTATTAGCTCTCTCTCCAGACTGCTGTGAAGTGGGAATGAATAAATCAAATGAAAATGCCTAAAATAGTATGTGGCACATAAAAAGCAGTTTATAAGTGGTTATTATTATCATTTATTTATTCATTCATTCCACAAACATATTTTTGAGGTTTTCACATGTATATGTTTGGTGAAGTTATGAGGATTTTAAAAAATAAAACAAGATGGTGACCTTTCTAAAAGCTCCTGTTCTAGCAGAAGAAACAGATGAGTAGTTAAATACCTACTGTCCATAATATATAATCAAAACGTGTCAAGAAATGCATATGTGTAATTAGAATTTGAAAATAAGCTGAAAGAGAGAGTGGGAAAACTACTTTAAAAATGATGAATGCACTTTTTCTTAAGTTTGATGAAAATCATCAACCCACAGAAGCAAGAAAAACTTCAGTTGAGCCCAAGAAGGAAAATACAAAGGAAATTTTGCCAAGACACATACACATATAGTCAAATTGCAGGAAAAACAAAGATAAATGGAAAATCCTATAAGCATTCAGAGAAAAACAGACATATTGCAGGGAACAACATTAAGAATGATTTCTGATTGGAAATAATCCAAGCCAGTAGACAGTGACTTATAGCATTAAATTGCTGATATAAAAACTTTTCAACTTAGAACTATATAGCCATTGAAAATGTATTTCAAAACTGAAAGTGAAATAAATATATGCCCAGATAAACAAAAGTGGAGAGAAGTCATAACCAGCAGATCCACATTGCAAGAAATCTTCTTTAGGCTAAAGGAAATAATTCCAGAAGGAAAGACAGATCTATAGGAAGAAATAAAGAACATAGGAAATGGCAAATTTGTGGGGAGATAAGATTTACAAATGTTTTTCTTTAATTTCTTTAAAAGATATATATATAACGAATTATTGTGGGGTTAGTAACTTACATGTCATATATTTAACAACAGTTGTACAAAAGTAGGGAGGGAGATAAATGGACATATGTTGTTACGTTGAGAAGGAAATGGCAACCCACTCCAGTATCGTGTCTGGAAAATTCCAAGGACGGAGGACCCTGGCAGGCTACAGTCCATGGAGTCACAAACAGTCGGCCATGACTGAGCACACATGCTGTTTTGTCTCTTATATTAAACATGACTTGGTATAATATCATGGGCTTCCCTGATAATTCAGTTGGTGAAGAATCCTCCTGCAATGCAGGAAACCCTGGATTGATTCCTGGGTTGGGAAGATCCCCTGGAGAAGGGAAAGGCTACCCACTCTAGTATTCTGGCCTGGAGAATTCCATGGACTGTATAGTCCATGGGGTCTACAGTCTGTGGAGTTGCAAAGAGTCAGACATGACTAAGTGACTTTCACTTTCAGTGTAATATCAAGTTAAGATAGACTGTGAGAGATTAAGGACATATATGTAATGTCTATAGCAACTACTAAAAAATAAAGTAGGATAGCTAAAAGTTAATACAGGAGACAAAATGGAAAAATAAATATTCCCTTAATCCAAAAGAAGCTGGAAACACAGGAACAAAGAACAAACAGAAAACAAACAGCAAAATGGCAGATTTAAACTCATCAGCATGAATAATTGCAGTAAATGTAAACAGATACACAAAACAATTGAAAATCAGAGATTATCAAACTAGATAAAATGGGGAAATACATCCACAAGAAACAGTTGAAATGTAAAGATACAGAAGGTTGAAGGTAAAAGGATAGAAGAGACATCTCATACAAATGTAAATATGCAAAAGCTGGTATGGCTACATTGATATCAGACAAAATGGAGTAAAAATGAGATATTACTGAAATAAAGGAAAACATTTAATAATGATATATGGGTCAATTTATTAAAAGATGTAATAATATTTAATGAGTGTGTATCCAGCAGCAGAGCTTCAAAAGACACAGAGCAAAACCTGACTGAACTAAAAGAAGAAATAGATAAATACATGCTATATTTGGATATTTCAACACTCCTCTCTCAATAATTGATAGAACAAGTAGAGAGAAAAGTCATACAGATATGGGAAACTCAAATAACATTATCAGTCCACTTTGACCTATGTGACATTAACAGAATATGTCACCTAACCAGAGCGGAATACACATTCTTTTTAAATTCACATGGAACTTCCATTCACCAAAATGAACAGTATAAACCAAATCAAGTCTCTATTTCTGTTTCAAACAAATAAAATTATAGAGTGTGCCTTCTGATCATAGTGAGATATAAAGCAGAGAAACAGCACCATAATTTTTGTTTGAAAAGATTAATAAAATTGATAAGCCCCTAGAAAGGCAATTTTAAAAGGAAAAAAGAAAGAAAGAAGCTATCAGATTACAAAAAGACATGGAGGAAGCTTAAATGCACATTACTAAGTGGAAAGAAGCCAACCTGACTACATACTATATGACTCCAACTATATGACATTATGGAAAAGTCAAAACCAAAGAGACAGTAGAAAGGTCAGTGGTAGCCAGGGGTTTAGAGTGAGGGAGGAAGGAGTCAGTGGTGCACAGTGGAGTTTTAGGGCAGTAGAAACTGCTCTGCATGATACCGTGAGAGTAGGTTTATATTATTGTATTTCTCAAAACCCATTATACAAATGTTCAATACAGACAATGAAGCCTGATATAAACTACAGACTTTACTCAACAGTAATGAATCAATGCTGGCTTATCATTGTAACAAATAAATAACACTAATTCAAGATGTTAATAATAAGGGGAAATTGGGGAAAGGGGTATATGGGAACTCTGTACTTACCACTTAATTTTTTAGTAAACATAAAATTGCTTAAAAATAGTCCATCTTTTTTTGAAAAAGGAAAGATAAAAGAGAAATAAACAGCATCATGAAAAAGGATATGTTATTACACATTTTACACATATTTAGAAGATAAGGGAATATTGTGAAAACTTTGGGCCTCTATTTGATGGCATACATTAAATGGACAAATTTCTTGAAACACATCACTTACTGACACTGAAACAAGAAGAAACAGAAAATATAAATAGCCCTCTATCTGTTTAAAAACTAGGATCCATAATTTAAAACAGTCCCAGATGATTTTACTTGTATATTTTATCAAAAATTTTGAAAATAAACATTACCAGTATTACAGAAGATATTTCAGGAGGTAGAGAATGAAGAAATACTTCTCTGCTTGCTTTATAACTTCAGCATAATGCTGACCATATTAGCTGACAAAGATATCACAAGAAAGAGAAATTGCAAACCAATAATTCTAACAAAATATTAATAAATTAAACCTAGTAATAGTTGAAAAGAGTAATGCCACATGATCAAGTGGGGTTTGTCCCAGGAATTTAAAGTTGATTTAGTACTCAAAAACTAATCAATTAAACTCATCATATTAAGAGAATGAGAAAAACCAAATTATCATCTCAAAAGTTAACTTGATTCAATGGTGAAAAGCTGAATACTTTCCCCCTAAGTTCATAAACAAGACAAGAATGTCTGTTCTCACTACCACTTTCCCACACTGTATATTTGCCTTGCAAATGCAGCAAAGCAAGAGAAAGAAATAAAAGCATACAAACTATACAAGGACATAAGAATATTTATTCACAAACAATATGATTATGTATGTAAAAAGTCCTAAGGACCTCCCATACCAAAAAGAGCTACAAGAATCAGTGACTGTTGAATCAGTTGTTGCTGATTCAACAAGTATCAGTTTACAAGGTACATGCAAATTTTTATTTAAAATTCACTGAAGTTTAATATACTAGTGATTAATATACTAATTAATGAAATTTGAAATAATGCTTTAATAATAGCACTATAAACACTAAATGCAAATATTTAACCTATAAATTACCAAAATATGTATAAGATCTGTACCTTGAAAATTATGAAACACAAGAAAAATTAAGATAACCTAAATTAATGGAAAGATACACATGGTCAAGAAGCAGAAGTTTTAATATTGTTAAGATATTATTATGGGCTGAATTGTGTTTTCCCATAATTCATAAACTAAAATATAAGTCTACAAAAAGACTTATAGAAGAATGTTCATAACATCTTGGTTCATAGCAGGCGTAAACTGGAAACCACCCAACTGTCGATCATGAGATGAATAGGTAAGCATATTGAGACATGTTTATACAACTGATACAACTCTGCACTAAAAACAAACTCCAAATAGACTTAAAACAGTATGCAAATTGTGTCTCAATAAAATTGAAATTTATATTCCTTCAGAAGTTGAGAATTATTAGGAAGAAAAGCAAAGCAGGGAGAAGAAATGGAAAGTTCAGGGGAGAGTGGGTTTCTGTTCTACATAGGATGAGCCAGAAAGTCCTCTTCTGCGTGGCGCCGAAGGAAGACATTTGAAGGAAGTGGTTAACTGAGGAGAGGATGTTCCAGGCAGAGGAGTCAGAAAGTGCAGAGGCGTTGAAGCAAGGGCATGCTTGTCTTTCTCAAGGAGCTGCAAGAAGGTCAGTGTGGCTTGAGTGACGCTAAGTGTTCCAGATAGAGTGTTGAGCGGTGAGCTATAGGGTTTCAGATCTTGTAAGTCATTGTGAAGACCAGCGTTTGGCTCTGGGCGTGATGAGAAACCGTAGGAAGACTTTGAGTGGGTGGATGGCAAGATCTTTTAAGAAGGCTGTGTAATGAGAATCAACTCAGTAATGGGGAGTGAGTGTGACGCAAACACAAAGAGGTGAGTTAGCAGACTATTTCAGTGGCTTGGACAAGAGTACCTGGCAATGGTGAAAAGTGGTCATGGACTGTGTATACTTTGAAAGGAGTGCCAACAAGATGTGCTGGGGAACAGGATATCTGATGTGAGAAAAAGAAAGAATCCAAGAATGATTCTGAGTTTTTAGCCTGGTCTCTGTCAGGATTTGAACCTAGGCAGTGTCGCTCCAGAACTGGCAAGTACTTTCAGCTGTCTTCTGCTCCCAGAACTCTGCTGATAAGTCATTGCTGCTGCCTGTCCACTGCAGCTCAGCATGGGGACAGGCCCCACCCCTTCAGAATCATTCAGGCTCACCTTCTCTCCAAAACCTGCCTTTTCCACCTTGTCATCACTGGTCAAATCCCATTTCTGCCTTTATGCCCAGCTCCTCTGGACATGGCTTTCACTTAGACCATCTGGTCCACAGCTCCATTTTTGTCCATATCCTTTGCACCCTGTGCTGGCTTGCTGCTGCTGCTTAGCCTCTAAGCTGTGTCCAACTCTTTGCAATCCAGTGGACTGTAGCCTGCCAGGTTCCTCTGTCCATGGGATTTTCCAGGCGAGAATACTGGAATGGGTTGCCATTTCCTTCTCCAGGAGAAATTCCCAACCCAGGTGGATCTTTACCACTGAGCCACCAGGGGAGCCCATGCCCTGACATCTTAGGTTAGTGCTAACTCAAACTTTTGCAAGAAATCCCAGGTCTGGCAAGAGGTCATGACAGCTTATATTGACCAAGAGAGAAATTCAGATAATCATAAGATTTCAAGGCAGGACATTGTGGGTAAAACCATGCTCTGCACAAGGTATCCAGCCAAAGGGTCAGTTGGGGTCTGAAATCCAGCCCATGCTTTGTCTTCTGAGTCCTGAGTCCCAGTGCTCAGCTGCAGCCTAGAAGTAGCAGAATCTTTTCTTAATTTGTCCACTCAAAGGAAATGCCTTTTATTTAAGGCACTTTTCCCTAATTTGTCCAAAGGCAGTGTAATAGTGTGTTGGTTGCTCAGTTGTGTCTGACTCTCTGCGACCTCATGGACTGTAGCCCACCAGGCTCCTCTGTCCATGGGATTCTTCAGGTAAGAATACTGGAGTGGGTAGCCATTCCCTTTTCCAAGGGATCTTTCTGACTCAGGGATCAAACTCAGGCCTCCTGCATTGCAGGTGGATTCTTTACCATCTGAGATACCAGGGAAGCCCCGTCCAAAGGCGCCATATTATACAAAAGAAGTCCCTGTTTCATAGCCAGACAAGCAAGATTCTGATTCACAAAGGTTGGACTTTTTTCTCTAGAAACAACAGTGAAAACCTTAATAGAGCACCTTAAACTGCTGTCTCTCTTGCTTAAAATTTTTGAAAAATTTAAGTTGAAAGAGGACACCAAGATTCATTGATACCAACATATCAGAAGGCCATTTTCCTAGGTAGCATCCCTTACCTTTCCCACCTCGGCACCTTGTGGCTTCTCCTCCACTCCAGAGGTGCTAACAGCTTTTCTTTCTGCTGAATATGGCTGCTTTTTCTCTGATGTTGTCTCAATTGAACCTGAGAAGCTGACATAATTGTGCGACTCATATCTAGTGAAAGTTGAACTTTGAACAGTAACTGGAGATCTGAGCAGATAAAGGCATCTGACAAGAGTCTGTACTTGACAACACCAGCATGCCTTCTCGTTTGAATAATAACATGAGTGAGTCAACGCCCTCTATTTCCCTGCCAGTACAATGTTGAATTCAAGAGTCAATATGACCTGACTGTTTATCAAGTAAGAACTCAATTAATTTGTGTCCAGACTCATTAATTATTCTTAATTCACATTTGATCCTTGTATTTCGTCCCTGACCTCTACCCCACTCTTGCATGGAAATCTCTCTCTCTCTCAGTAGAAACACATCACACACTGTGGCATACAGCCATTCACTGTCGATTCTGGATGGGACTCTTTCCTGTCACTGCAGCTGCTGAATTTCCTTGGACATATCTCAGTGATAGGTTCACAGAGGCTTCTTTTATAAAGATGGAATTTAAAAAATTATAAATCCTGATAAGCTCTTTCCATGGTATTATAATTCATGAGCAAAGGCTTGTGCTGGTGTAAAGAGCACTAAACTAAATGCATCACACACACCAGGTACTTAGTGAATGATAAAGGAACAATAGTGATAGCCCTCCCCATAACTAGCTTGTGATCCAGGACAGGTCACATCATCTGGTAAGGCCTCAGTGTCCTAGTCTAATATCAAGAAGCTCTAAAAAAAGGGTTCTAAATCCCCAAACACTTTCGGTTTTCTAAAGCATTCCTTGGGCAAATTAAAGACAAAGATTGGAAGACAAGCTGCTGGAACTCAAATGGCCTTTGGAAGTTTCTTTTATCAGTCACTATGTGGACAACTTTGGAGACTGGCCATGTGGTCCTAGGAGATAGCTTGAACAATATGGGATTCAATAAATCCAGCCATTATTTTGCAACACATCCCACCTCTATTTTATTTTTATTTAAATGAGAATTCATCTTTAGGGTCTGGTTTGTTTTTCAGGAATTCAGTTACTTTATCTGCTAAGTGACTCATTGGAGGACTGTAAAAACACTGCTTGGGAAAAAAAAACAATCTTTAGGCCATTTAGTCTTTTTCCACCCTTTGAGTAAAATCACTGATTTTATCATGACTAGGATATTCATACATTCAAAGACCAAAAAACTGTGTAAGTAGATGAACTTAGAACAAAATCTTTGTAAACTCTAACACTTGGCAAATATTGTCTCACTCTTTTGGGTTTGGGGCTTCCCTTATGGCTCAGCTGGTAAAGAATTCTCCTGCAACGCAGGAGACCTGCGTTTGATCCCTGGGTTGGGAAGATCCCCTGGAGAAGGGAAAGGCTACCCACTCCAGTGTTCTGGCCTGGAGAATTCCATGGACTCTATAGTACATGGGGTTGCAAAGAGTCAGACACAACTGAGAGACTTTCACTTTCACTTTTAGGTTTCAATCTCCTCCATAGTTATTTCAATTCTAGAGTTTAGTCACAGACACATCACTAACCTGGGATTAATAAGACTTGATCCCTACTTCACCTCTAACTAGCACTCTTCAGCTATGAGAAATTACTCAAAAGTATCATGAAATTTAAAATTTGGGAGGGAATATAGAGATTAACCCTGCAATGCAGAATCGCTTAGAAGAGAGCCTTTTTTGTATACCCGGTGTAATTACTTCCTGTGATTAAAAACAAATAAGACCCTACTATTTTCTGCCTCTTTCCATTGCTGGAAACGTATGGTAGAAAGATCTCTCTCTCTAACGACCATGTCTATCCTTTGGTCCTAGTTCTGCTTTCTGAGGCAACAGAGAAAATTAATACTAGATTACACATTTACTGTATATATGAGTGTGGGCTTCTCTGGTGGCTCAGTGGTAAAGGATCTGCCTGCCAGTGCAGGAGATGCAGGTTTGATCCCTGGGTCGGGAAGATTCCCTGGAGAAGGAAACGGCAACCCACTGCAGTATTCTTGCTTGGGAAATCCCATGGAGAGAGGAGCCTGGTGGGTTACAGTCCACGGGGTCTCAAAAGAGTCGGACACAACTTAGTGATTAAATAGCAACAATAACAATGTGCATGATTACTTCATTGAAACAGAGTACTAGACATTTCTGCATGAAACACCTAGAAAAATGAACAAAATATATGAAACAAAATTTTTTGACATTGGCAAACAGACATCATAGGCCTAGAATCTTCAAGAAAAGGGAAATAAGCAAAGTAGGCCTTACAGTTCTGCAGCTTATTGCCTGAGGCAATTTTTAGGTTGCAGGACAAGGAAGGGTACCTAAATAGATCCCAGAGGTCTCACTTAGGTCAAGAGACAGACATGGAAGTTCTAGAAGATGAAACAGCTCTAACCTGTGGGAAAGAAAGTCAAGGAAGATTGAGCTATGTGGACAGAAAGAGAGAGTCTCTGAAGATTATTCTAGACATGTATGAGAGGAAATTCCCCAAAGCTCAGGGAAATTTTCTGGAAAATGATAGATCAAACAAATCCCAAAGCTCATTCCATGTTCCCACCAGACACAGTGGGCAAATCTCATATTACATGAGGCATCAGGAAGAATCATCAGAAGGGTATGACTTTAGCAGCCATATTAAATTAACCATAAAATAAAGACTGCTCTAGACTTGCCCTAACAGTTTAAAACTAGCCCCAAGAGAATCCAGCTGATTTCAAGTAATTTAATTGTGTACCAGAATATGTCCAACACTATTTTAAAAAATAAAACTGAAGTCAACACCCAACATCATAAACTTCACAATTGCAGGCATCTAACCAAAATTCATCAGACATGAAAGGAGCAGGAAAATATTACGTTCAATCAGAAGGGAAAAAATAATTACTAGGTTTAGGCACAGCAGTGATAGATGACAAATTTAGCAGACATAAACATTGACACATATATTATAAATATGCTCCATAGGTTCAAGAATATAGAGAGAAGCCTGAATAGGATGAAGACACATATGGAAGATTTTTTTTTTAGAAAACCAGAATGGAACTTCAGCAATAAAAACTAAAATGTCTCAAATGAAAAGACACTGGGTAAGATCAATAACAGACAGCTTAGACACTGTGAAAGAAAAAATAAAATCAGTGAAATGAAGACATTGCAGTAGAAACAATCCCAAATGAAGCACAGACAGGAAAAAAAGACTTTAAAAATGAACAGAGCAAAAAGCTCAGGGCAAACACAAGGTTAAAAAAAAAGAAAAAAAAATGAACAGAGCAGCAATGACTTGGGGAGCAATACCAGGTGGTCTAGTAGACACGCCATCAGACTCAAAGACTGTGAGTAGACAAAAAATATTTGAAGTTATAAGTGCCAAAATTTTTCCAAATTTAATAATAACTACAATCCCACAAATCCAATCACCTTCAAAATAAATAACTACAAAGAAGAATGCACTAACATACAACATAATCATATTGCCTAAAACCAATGATAAAGAAAAAAAAACTTATGTTCAGAATAATTGGTGCATCATAAACGCAGAAAGAAAGATAAGCACATATTAGAGTTTTTGTTTAAAACTGCTCAAGGCAGAAGACAGTGAACTGAAATCCCTAAAATACTTAATGAAAACCCTGTCATAATACTTAATGGAATTCTATACCCAGTGGAAATAGCTTTAAAAAGAAAGGCAAAATTAAAACTTTTTCAGATAAACAAAATCTGAGAAAATTCATTGCCAGCAGACCAGCACTATAAGAAACATTAAATTCTTCAAGCAGAAGATAAAATGATACTTAATGGAAATTTGGATATACACAAAGAAAAGAAAAGAACTAAAAAGGATAAATATTTGGTGTCTTAGTCTGTTTTGGCTGCTGTAACAAGATAGCACAAACTGGGTGATTTATAAGCAACAAACATTTATTTCTCACATTTTCAGAGTCTGAGAAGTTCAAGAACAAGCCACCAGCAGATGTGGTATCTGGCAAGAACCTACTTCCTGGTTCACAGAGAGTGTTTTTTCACTGTCTTCACATGGCAGAATGAATAAAGGAACTCCATGGGTCACTTCTGCCAGGGCATTAATCCTATTCATAGGGGCCCACTCCTCACTACCTAATCATATCCTAAGGGTTCTGCCTCCTCATACCATCACCTTCAGTGTGAAGCCATGAATTTTGGAGGGACACACATATTCAGACCACAGCAACAGGTAAATATAAAATACATTTTTCTCACATGTATAGCCTTAAAAGAAAAATAGCTGTCTAAAGCAAAAATAATACTATATTTGGGGTTTATAGCATTTGGAAAATTGAGATATTTAACCATTACACAAGGGTGAGGAAAATAGAACTACACTACCATAAGTTTCTTACTATATATGTGAAATGTCATGATATTATGGAAGCACCCTATAAGCTTCCCAGTTGACTCAGTGGATAAAGAATCTGCCTGCATTGCAGGAGATGCAGCAGATGCGGTTCAATCCCTGGGTCAGGAAGATCCCTTGGAGGAGGGCGTGGCAACCCACTCCAGTATTCCTGCCTAGAGAATCTCATGGACAGAAGAGCCCGGCAGACTACAGTCTATAGGGTCTCACAGAGTTGGACACGACTGAAGAGACTGAGCAGACAGGCCTAAGTTAAAATGTATATTGTAAATTCCAGAACAATCACTAAAAATAAATAGATGAATGTACAGTTACTAAGACAATAATGGAGATAAAATGGAATCCTAAAGAAACACATAATCCAAAAACAAGCAGGAAAATAAGAAAAAGGGAACAAAGAAAAGATAAGGCAATTTAAAAAGCAAATCAGTTCAGCTCAGTCACTCAGTCATGTCTGACTCTTTGCAGCCCCACAGACTGCAGCACACCAGGCTTCCCTGTCCATCACCAACTCCCAGAGCTTGCTCAAACTCATGTCCATCAAGTCGGTGATGCTATCCAACCATCTCATCCTCTGTCATCCCTTTCTCCTCCTGCCTTCAATCTTTCCCAGCCTCAGGGTCTTTTCCAATGAGTCAGTTTTTTGCACCAGGTGGCCAAAGTATTGCAGTTTCAGCTTCAGCATCAGTCCTTTCAATGAATATTCAGGACTGATTTCCTTTAAGACTGACTGGTTTGATCTCCTTGCAGTCCCAGGGACTCTCAAGAGTCTTCTCCAACACCACAGTTCAAAAGCATCAATTCTTCAGCACTCAGCTTGCTTTATGGTCCAACTCTCACATCCATATATGAATACTGGAAAAACCATAGCTTTTACTAGACGGACCTTTTTCGGCAAAGTAACGTCTCAAGTTGCTAAACTTAAACCTGGAAATATCAATATTTAAATGGAAATGGTTTAATATTCCAATTTAAAGCAGAGACTCTCAGATGGGCTAAAAAGTAAGATCCAAACATATGCTATCAGTAAGAAAACTTCTCTCAGAACAAAGCTGGAGGTATCACACTCCTTGATTTGAAACTGTACTACAAACCTGTGTGGTGATCAAAACAGTACGATATCAGTACAATAACAGACACATAGATCACTGGAACAGAACTGAGAGCCCCAGAGTAAAACCCACACATACATAAACAATTAATTTGTGAAAAAAGAGCCAAGAACATATTAACACAACAGAGAATGGACAGTCTCATCAATAAGTGGTATTGAAGAAACTGGACAACCACGTGCAGAAGAATGAAACTAGACCATTATCTAACACCAGATACAGAAATTAACTCAAAATAGATTGAAGACTTGCATATAAGACCTGAAACTACAGAACTCCTAGAAGAAAACATAGGTGCTTTGTTTTCTTTGACATTGGTTCTAGCAATATCTTCCTAGATATGTTCCCTCAGGCAAGGAAAACAACAGCAAAAATAACCAATTGGACTACATCAATCTAAAAAGCTTCTGTACAGTGAAGAACATCATCATCAAAATGAAAAATAAACAACCTATTGAATGGAAGAAAATGTTTGCAAGTCATACACACACACACACACACACACACAGAGTGATTCACAGACTCTATTATTTCCCTTTGCAATATATATGTCCAACTGTCCATTGGTTGAGCGTCATCACCAAGCAAATATTTATCTCCACACACATCTACATGCATATTGGCTGATAGTGTCAGACAGTCTAAGAAACATCCCTCACTGCCTGAGAATCTCTGGCTGACAGAAGGCCCACATTTCAGTATGTACTCTTTCCTTTTTTTTTCTTTTTTTTTGGCTTCAACAGTCCAGATTGTTCTCGCACATTATGATGAATACACCAACATCAAGTAGGAGCTTCTCTTCCATAGCAAGATAATTAACACCATTCTTGATGTAAATTAGCAAACTGACCAACTCGTTCTCCAGAGAAAAGAATAGCACTCTCTCTCTTACTTGTGCTCTAATTCTTCTTATACTGTCAAATAAAATCCTAGTCTTATCTAAGTGATTATCTCGCAGCTTTGAATTGCTTTGCATAACACGTATCTATTCATTAATCATTCAATCATGGAACCACGAAGGCAAGATTGTCAGCAAGTCTCCTGCCAGAAGGACTGGCTTTGACAGCTCAAGTGCTTGCCTGCAGCTGACAGGCAAATCTCTTAAACTACCTAAGAACAACTATCACAGGCACAGCTTATCTTCTAGTGCCTCCGTTTCCCTCCTAGAACGAATTCACGTGGGCAGAAACTGAAGCAAGAGAAGGGGAGTGGGGGTGGATAGTAGAAAATGTAAAGTTTTTGTATTTTTTTAAGTCTCTAGTATTATGTAAGGTTCTCTGCATGTATCACAACTGATCATCAAGAGAAAGTTTCTTGAGAAAAAAAGTATTTTTCTCCAAAGAAACTTATTCGAATATTCCCTTTGTCTTCCATATCTATAAACAAAATATTCCCTTCTTATTCCTCAGTCAGTCAGTCGGTTCAGTCACTCAGTCAAGTCCGACTCTCTGTGACCCCATGGACTGCAGCATGCCAGGCTTCCCTATCCATCACCAACTACCGGAGTTTACTCAAACTCATGTCCATTGAGTTGGTGATGCCATCCAACCATCTCATCCTCTGTTGTCCCCTTCTCCTCCCACTTTCAATCTTTCCCAGTATCAGGGTCTTTTCAAATGAATCAGTTCTTCCCATCAGGTGGCCAAATTATTGGAGGTTCAGCTTCAACATCAGTCCTTCCAATGAATATTCAGGACTGATTTCCTTTAGGATGGACTGGTTGGATCTCCTTGCAGTCCAAGTGACTCTCAAGAGTCTTCTCCAACACCACAGTTCAAAAGTATCAATTCTTTGGCATTCGGCTTTCTCTATGGTCCAACTCTCACATCCATATATGACTACTGGAAAAGCCATAGATTTGACAAGATGGACTCTTCTTGGCAAAGTAATGTCTCTGCTTTTTAATATGCTGTCTAGGTTGGTCATAACTTTTCTTCCAAGGAGTAAGCGTCTTTTAATTTCATGGCTTCAGTCACCATCTGAAGTGATTTTGGAGGCCAAAAAAATAAAGTCTGTCACTGTTTCCACTGTTTCCCCATCTATTTGCCATGAAGTGATGGGACTGGATGCCATGATCTTAGTTTTCTGAATGTTGAGCTTTAAGCCAACGTTTTCACTCTCCTCTTTCACTTTCATCAAGAGGCTCATAACTTCTTCTCTTTCTGCCATAAGGGTGGTATCATCTGCATATCTGAGGTTATTGATATTTCTCCCAGCAATTTTGATTCCAGCTTGTGCTTCCTCCAGCCCAGCGTTTCTCATGATGTACTCCGCATATAAGTTAAATAAGCAGGGTGACAATATACAGCCTTGACGTGCTCCTTTTCCTATTTGGAACCAGTCTGTTGTTCCATGTCCAGTTCTAACTGTTGCTTCTTGACCTTCATACAAATTTCTCAAGATACAGGTAAGGTGGTCTGGTATTCCCATCTCTTGAAGAATTTTCCACAGTTTGTTGTGATCCACACAGTCAAAGACTTTGGCCTAGTCAATAAAGCAGAAATAGATGTTTTTCTGGAACTCTCTTGCTTTTTGAAGATGCAATGGATGTTGGCAATTTGATCTCTGGCTCCTCTGCCTTTTCTAAAACCAGCTTGAACATCTGGAAGTTCACATATTGTTGAAGCCTGGCTTGGAGAATTTTAAGCATTACTTTGCTGAAGTGTGAGATGAGTGCAATTATGCAGTAGTTTGAGCATTTTTTTGGCACTGCCTTTCTTTGGCATTGGAAGGAAAACTGACCTTTTCCCGTCCTGTGGCCACTGCTGAGTTTTACAAATTTGCTGGCATATTGAGAGCACCACTCACAGCATCATCTTTTAGGATTTGAAATAGCTCAACTGGAATTCCATCACCTCCACTAGCTTTTTTCATAGTGATGTTTCCTAAGGCCCACTTGACTTCACATTCCAGGATGTCTGGCTCTAGGTGAATGATCATACCATCATGATTATCTGGGTCATGAGGATCTTTTTTGTATAGTTCTTCTGTGTATTCTTGCCACCTCTTCTTAATATCTTTTGCTTCTGTTAGGTCCATACCATTTCTGTCCTTTATTAAGCCCATCTTTGCATGAAATATTCCCTTGGTATCTCTGATTTTCTTGAAGAGATCTCTAGTCTTTCCTACTCTATTGTTTTCCTCTGTTTCTTTGCATTGATCCCTGAGGAAGGCTTTCTTATCTCTCCTTGCTATTCTTTGGAACTCTGCATTCAAATGGGTACATCTTTCCTTTTCCCCTTTGCCTTTTGCTTCTCTTCTTTTTTTCTTATTCCTCAGTAAGTCCTTAAATATCATTTTGTGTTTCCCCATTCAAAATACATCCTTCTAATAAAGTAAGGTACAAACAAACATGCTTTTAACTACCAGGAAATCCTTCACTTATCATGGATGGTTCTATAATTAATAGCTTAATAGTTTTCATTATCAGTAGGTTTTATGTATTTTTTATGTAACTAGTTTATAAATTAGTTATCAAATTTACCCAGCTCCTTGATAGAGACTCAAAATTGGACTCTAAAATACATACAGAGAAAATGTTCCTCACAACAATGACCACACAGAAAACCAAAACACTGAACTTGAACTTGACAAGGTATTTGAAATCACACGGCTTTGGAACCAATAACAACTATGAAAACTAGTATGCCCTGGCAAAAAAAATCAGAGGTGATTCCTACTAAAATAAGCAGTAAGTTTCATCCTTCCTTTCTGATGTGTTCTAATTATTTCATGATGACAGATTATCCCTATCCTTTGAATATTTCATAATTTATCAGGTGTTTCCAAGTACGTCATCTGAGTTTGGGTTAAAGGTTTGAGCTTCTGCACTATGTGAAGGAGAATCCACTAGCAGGGTGGGAAAAGCTTAGGGGATTTGAACTCCTGGAAATACAACCACCTGTGTCATCATAGAGTGGCAAGACTTCCCTGACGGACTGTTGATGTTGTAACTCTGTACCACAAGTGCAGAGAGTACCAAGTATACTGGGTTGTAATTTGTCAGTGAGGACAAACCAAATGTTAATATCTAGTCATTATATTAATTGTTAATAATGCATTACCGAATTGCATTTCAATTAATTTATTAAAGAATTTTAGAATGTGAGCTATGAAAATGGCAAACTGTTAGGCAAAACTATGCACAGTTACTCAGATTACATCAAAAAGCCCTTTGCTCTTAAAATCACAAGGTAAACACCAATTTTGGCAAAGCAAAAATTTAGGTGAGAATTATGCCACAGGAGAATTTGATATATCTGTGTCTACAATTAATAGGTCATTCAGTGAACAGAGGGAATTTATATTTAGTGTGCTGAAAACAGCTGCAACTTAGGTCCAGGAAAGAGAAGCAGTGGCTCTTAAATCACCTTTTCTTCTTGTTGTTACTCTATTCACAGCGACTTTTTCCTGTTCCTCCAACAGAATTCACACTTGTTATGTAGTTTAGAAAGCTAAGGAATGAGAGGGGGCATCCAAGTCCATGGGATTCCATGCCACTGAGGCTCTGTGTGACCTATTCTGTGCCTTTCTGTAAGCTGGTATTATTCCCTTGCTGGACTCTGTTTCCCTATTAAAATAAGATATGACAAAGATTGAGATCTCTTTACCTGATCATAAATGTAAGTTTTATATTTAGATCAGCATAGGTGTGGGTATAAATGAGTGGATTCAGGGAGGACTGCTAACTGTTTTGAGGGGAAAGTATGTTCAAGAAAAGGGGATAGAGTCGTGTAACAGAATTAGACAGCTGTTGTAGAAAGAGCCTGAACTGTAGACAAAAGACCCAAGTTCAAGTTCTAAATCTTACTGACTATGAAACCCTAAACAAGTAACATGCTTTCCAAACTTTAGCTCCCTCTGAAAAAATGTTGTTAGAAGATTCATTGTAACATTGCAAGTAAGTTTCCTGACTTCTAGGAAATGTGCTACCTAGTAGCAGCTAATGGTCTTCAACCCCAAAATTGAGAAGGCCAGAAACAAAAGGCACAGAATCATCAAACCTATTAACAAAAGATTTATTTTGTTCATTCATTAAACACACACGCACACACCTTCTCTGAGCCAGGCACCCTACACAGCCATGCCAGTCCCTGATTTCCACCAGGTCAGTCTTACAGGGCAGAGAGCTCTCAACAGACTGATGCCATGAAATGTTTTACAGCTGTTTTAAAAAGAGCAAATCTCTTCTATGCATATCCTTCTTTCTTGAACAGACCACTAAGTATGAGAACTTGAAATCCAGCCTCTGAACCCAGTTTCCTCGGCCCCAGCTTAGGCTCCCTGTCACTGTGTGCGTAAGTAATTGCATGTGGCTTAGCTAGGTGCCCTGGATTCTGTGAGTTACGGAAATTATGCACAGATCTGCCATTAACACTAATGGGGGGTTACATGCACAAATCCTCCACACATCGAGAAGAGAATAGACTCTTCTCACTCATACATAATAGATCTGTAGAAAAATTAGCATGTACGCTTTTAGGAGCTGAACTCTGAAGATGCACCTTTTATGGGAAATATGTAAATAAGGGAGAGGATACACTGAAGGACAAGCGCTGTAATGTGCTCCTTTTCTGATGCCTGAGCACCTTGTCATTTTCACCGTTGCACAAAGTAGGAGCTGGCTCGCCTCCTCAGAGACTTCCCAACACATTCATCTCCCTGGGGTGTTACCAAATTTCCCTGGGCAGAGCTTTCTTTGCCAAATTTCTCAGGTCCCCCAGAGAAAGGAAAGCATAACTGATCAGTCAGTAAGCACTTATAATACTTATATGAACATTTTCCATGGAAGTGTTTCTTTGTTTTCTTAGAAGCTGTTATTACATTGCCTTCTAATATAGCTGTCTTTGAAACAGGGAAATATGTGCTCACCTTTTGTGCTCACCTTTCCAGTCAGCTGGAGTCAGCTCTAAAGGCCACAGAAATGGGCCATGCCGGGTTTTATCTATGAAAGGACGTGTTTGTAGCTCAGTCGTGTTGGAGTCTTTGCGGCCCCGTGGACTGGGACTCGTCAGGCTCTTCTGTTCATGGGATTCTCCAGGCAAGAATACTGGAGCAAGTTGCCATTTCCTTCTCCAGGATTTATCTATGATAGGAAGGGAACTCCTTCTCTGTGTCTGCCACTTCCTTGCCTCAGTCTACAGAGGGAAGGAAATTATCTTCCTCCAGCTTTTCTATCAACCTCTCCTTAGCTCCTCCCTCCCAGCATAGTTGCTAATCTGACACTCACTGGGGAACTAGTGGGCAAGGTCATGGCAGAGAAACAGGCGTGTGTGTGCTCAGTGGTGGCCAACTGCGACCCCATGGAGTATAGACCACCAGGCTCCTCTGTCCATGGGATTCTCCAGGCAAGAATACTGCAGTGGGTCACCATTTCCTACTCCAGGGGATCTTTCCAACCCAAGGGTCAAACCTGCACCTCTTGCATCTCCTGCAATGCAGATGGATTCTTTACCACTGCACCACCTGGGATTCCCATCCATAGGAATGAGGCACTTCCTCCTACACAGTGCACTTCTCAGGCCAGGCCAGGGCCAATCTCCTTCCTCCAGAGCAGGGCCAGCATCCTCCCTGTGTGCCTACCCTGGTGGCTTATCCCCTGCTTTCCACCCCCATGAATATTGTACCCAAGGCAAGGCTGCTCTCAGGTTCAGCCTTCCTCCAAGCTACCAGCTCCAGATCCCTGGTTGGCTCCAGGGATCTGGAGTTCTGCTCTGTATGATTTATGGGTGAGTAAGAGGATGTAATAACAACTATTACTGGAAAGTCCAGTCCCACTTATCATTGAAGCCCTTCATGCGGAGAGTGGTTTTGAGAGTTGTATCAGGGGTTTTTCTTGGTTCCAATAAAAGCCACTAAACCTTCATACCATATATATAACTTCTTGAGTGTGCCCCAGAAGGAAAGCAGATCTAGGTACCAATCCCATCATGAATGCCTAACAGTTAAAAATTCTAGTAATTATTACAGTGCCTCATTTCATCAATCATTCACTCATTCATTCTGTTGGCACACTTCTTATTCCAGGAAAGACTTAACACCAGAAATACTCTAAGGAAAATGAGAGACACCTTCACTGTGAAAAACATACAATCTACCAGAGAAGAGTAAGAAGCAAAAAGAAATTTTCAGATGGTGTGAAAAATATGATCTTAGAAGTAAGCATAGAAGATATAAGTGTAGATAAATTGAAGAATTAACTGAGACTCTGAAGCTGCATGTCCAATTCTATGGATTTCCCCTATAACTCAGTGGTAAAGAATCTGCCTGCAACACAAGAGACACAACAGACGCAGGTTTGATCCCTCGGTTGGGAAGATCCCCTGGAGGAGGGCATGGCAACCCACTCCAGTATTCTTGCCTGGAGAATCCCCTTGGACAGAGGAGCCTGGTGGGTTACACTCCATAGGGTTGCAAAGAGTTGGACCTGACTAAAGCTACTGATCCCGAATACACATAAAATACTATCTTTCACTAAGCAAAGCTCTTGAGATATGTTCAACAAGAAACTACAAAAACCACAGTCAGTCATAAAGAAAGAATTCTAGGTGTGTAACATTCAAACTGTGCCTAAACCACAGAGGTTTTGCTCCTAAAGCTTTTTTGAGAAACTCTTGGGAAAGAGAGGTTTTCACTGTAACATGTTACACCATAGTTAGGACATACTTCAATACTTTCTTCTTTTGTAAATGTCCTTAAGGCTGTGACTACTGATATGGTGGTCCTCTAGGAAGTCCTATCAACAGAGAAAATTAACTGAACCAACAGTATCTGACCCATGGTTTCAAGGACTTCGTATCTAAAGGGTGGATCATTCATTTAAACTCCAGGAGGATGCATATGTCAAGCAAGGAATGACAAGAAAATTTCCAGCCAGGAGCCAGGCAGCCAGCCACTTGAAACTCAGGTCTTGCAAAGAGTATGGTAGAAAACATGTTTAAATGTAGTGCTTTATCTGATCCAGGACCTCTGTGGCCTGACTGCAGGAGATCCTGTCCTGCAGCAGTACCCTATCCTGAAGACCCCCCAAAAGCTGGCTTTGTAGCAAGGGTAGATCAAGAAGCACATAGGCAGATACAGGACAGCTCTTCCTCTATGAAAGATAGGATTTATTATCAGAATTCCAGTCCCAGCTCAGATCTGCAGCCCCTGCTATGCCACCCCATGCTCTAAAAAAGAGGGCGCTAACCCCCAAGTTCCACTGAAATGCCCATGATCTGGAGAGTGAAGCAATACAAGCAGACACGCAGAGCCCCCTCCACTCATGGAGTCCAAGGACACTCAGTCTCAGCCCTAGGACTGCCCTGTGAACTCACAGCAATGGCACAGCTTGGGCCCTAAGTTTTGGTTCATTGTTCTTTTAAAAATTTAATAGTTCAAATCTTTTTCAGAATCATTATCTGCCTTTCCTTAAAAATGGATGTGCAATCAGGTGGATAAGAGAAAAAGAGACAAGAGGCAAACCTCAAAGCAACTATTGCAATTAGAATAAAATTGAGATCTGATAACATGGAAAAACCCATGCTTTCATTAGTCAAAGAAAAAAGATTTCAGTGTCACCATAATAAGTTTGCTCCTACCAGGTATATAGCATGGAAACTGACGTTTTTGTAAGGAAATCAAATCAGAGCTTAAAATTATATCTTTTATGTAGCTTAAAATCTCAATTAGAATG
Source organism: Dama dama (assembly GCF_033118175.1). NCBI lineage: Eukaryota > Metazoa > Chordata > Mammalia > Artiodactyla > Cervidae > Dama > Dama dama. The sequence goes on from NC_083700.1 coordinate 52,672,240, forward strand.
TTTTTGCTGCTATCAATTCCTATCCTGAATGACAGCATTTGGAAGGAGAGAGTTAAAGAAAAAAAAAAAAACAAAACCCGAGAAAGACTGAACTGCCATTGCACATGCAAATGAATGCATTATGGTAGTGGGGTTTTTTTCCACTGAATAAATTTACATTTACATCAGTTAGATCTGATATAATTCTGCAACCAATGAAACTTAAATATATACATATTTTGTCATGAAAACCCTCATAGCCATAACCTTTTGATTAAAAGCTATTGTAAAACTAAGAATAAATTTCAGTCAACTAACTTTAGACTTGACAACTTTTATTACTCATTTTAACCAGAAGTACACTTTAACTGGTATTTTACCAATACTCAGTAGAAGTCTCCCTTGATTTTTCTGTTAATTCTCTAGATTTTATAACAATCCTCATAAACTAATGAAATGTTATAAACTCCCACTATAAAAAATGAATAATATAAACAGCCTGCTCTTAGCCAAGGACATGCTTATATATATGTGATACATGGCTACCCTTTACATTTTCCCATTGGACTGAAAATCAATCACAAAATTAAAGGAATGGGGAAAACTGGAAGAGAAATAATTTCTTTGAGGTTAAACAGTCACCCACTCCCCTGTTTCCTGCTTATATTAGCCACTGCAAAAGTAGTAAATGTGGTCCTGAGCACTTGACTTGGTCATCTAAGGAGGTTCCAGAAATTAGCATGCAAGTGAGACAGCACAGAAATAAGCAACAGCAGCGCTAATGTTTTAAGTGATCTTCCAATGTAATTACAATTTGTTTCATCGCAGTCATTACACGTGGCAAATTAGTGAAGCTGAGATTAGCAGGCTTTGCTTGGAAGGACTGTGACAAGATTATAAAAGAGTCAACTGCCACTATGGTATCAAATTTAGGAGAAAGATATAATTCAAAAGACCAGTAATAGTAACTATTTCTTGAGGTCTATGTGCCAGACATCATCTGCTGTACTCTTAATTCACCCAACAGGTTTATAAAATAAGCATTTCAGTTCCCATTTTACAGATGAAACACCTGGGGGACAGTAAGGAAAATTCCATGTCTAATTCCCATAGTCAGTAAGCCACAGAGGCAGGACAAACCCAGATGGGTCTTTCTCTAAAGTCTGAGCTCTTCCCACAATACCATCCCACTCACAGGAAATTAGAAAGGAAATGGATATTATTAGCAAAATCACAGGATTACCTTTTACTACTTTTACTAGAAATATAGGCAGAATGAACAAGGATTGTTATGGATAGCATTTCTAGCAAGTCCATTGAAATCGTCTATAAAGATATTCAAATTAGAATAATATTGCCATAGATCTGATGATGTTTTGGCATTTATAAGTCTCTTTCATCTTAGATTGGACTTCCCTGGTGGCTCAGATGGTAAAGTGTCTGCCTACAATGCAGGAGACACGGGTTTGATCCCAGGGTCGGGAAGATCCTCTGGAGAAGGAAATGGCAACCCACTCCAGTATTCTTGCCTGGAAAATCCCATGGACAGAGGAGCCTGGTAGTCTACAGTCCGTGGGGTTGCAAAGAGTCAGACACAACTGAGCGACCTCACTTTCCTACTTTCCTTTGCCTTAGATAGCTAACATCTCATGATTCAACTACAAACTAATATAAAATAGTTGATGGTAGGTATACTGAACATATATTGCACTTTACCATCTAAAGAATGCTTCCTTATACATCATCTCATCTGACACACATAAGAGGATCAGATCCACACCGTGGCGTGGAAGCACCCAGCATACCCCCCAAAGGAGAATTTACATCTGTAGCTCTTAAATTTTAATAACTGTAAGAATCACTTTGCTTTCATTAAAATACAGATTCCAAGGCCCTTGACCCCCCAAAACTCTCACCCTGTGGTTTCGCCACTGGTGGGCTGAAGAATCTGTATTTGTATCAGGCATCTGGTGATCCCATTACTTAGAGGTCGGGAGGAGATCCTAGTATCATGCTTGAGAAACACTGGTGTTTATCAGAAAATTAATGACATAAAAGGTCTTCCCAGGTAGCTCAGTGGTAAAGAATTCACCTGCCAATGCAGGAATCACAAACAATGAGAGCTCAACCCCTGGGTCAGGAAGATCTTCTCAAGAAGGAAATGTGACCGACTCCACTGTTCTTACCTGGGAAATCCCACGGACAGAGGAACCTGGCAGGCTACAGTCCATGGGGTTGCAGAGGAGTCCAACACGACTTAGCAGTAAACAACAACAATGACAAACCCAGTGCTAAACACATAATAGATGCTCAATACATGTTTCTAAGTAAAGTTATATCTTTTATAATCTTGTCACAGTCCCTCCAAGCAAAGCTCCCTAATCTCAGCTTCACTAATTTGCCACATGTAATGACTGTGATGAAACAAACTGTAATTACATTGGAAGATCACTTAAAACATTAGCACTCCTGTTGCTTATTCTTACTTGCATGTTAATTTCTGGCACCTCCTTAGGTGACCAAGTCAAGTGCTCAGGACTACATTTACTAGTTTTACAGTAGCTAGTATGAGTAATATAAAACCAAACAGCAAACTGGGGGGAGAGGGTGGTCTGGCAACCCATCACTGCCCACAGTCTTTGAATCTCTGCCCTTGTCTCCCTCACCGTCTTTTATACAGCAGGAGCCAGATGGGTATTTTCTCTTAGACACACTTATTGTAATGAAATCTATAGACTGGACAGGAAGCATCCTTAAACTTCAGTCAGGTTTTTTTTTTTTTTTTTTTTTTTTTTTTTACATTAAATAGAAATTATTCTTCTGAATGTTGTTTTTTCAGAAGGAATCACTATCTTTCCCTGTCTATGGATAGCCTTCGCCTAGACACAAGAGAAAAAAGAAGGGCTGGAGGAGCATGAACCCCTACTGTGTTGCCATGGGTGTGATTTATTGCACCTTCCTTTAATTCAGGGAAGCCCCTGCAGAGGGCAGCTGTGGTGACATGGTGTAGGGTCATCATCACACTCTTGGGCAGCACTGGGTATTTTCTAGGTGCTCTGCAATCACTTTTCTATCATCCCCACCCCCCAGGAAGGAAGGTCAGGGTGACCATCCCCACCTAGCAGGAGAGGGATGACAAACCCAGAAGAGCAGGAGTCAGGCTATGCTGAGTTGATGCTGGATCCTCTCCTGCAGCCAGGATTGTAGAATCCATTCCTTTGGGAATGACAGCACTTTCCAGAGCCTCTGCAGACATGTGGGTGAGGAAAGACCAGGTGACACAGTTCAACATGTCAATTCAATCTGGTTATTTCAGGAGAAAATGTCAACCTTAACGTGTACACTCAAGAGACCCACCCACTCTCAAGGGATAAGAAACTGAAAGCTGTGCTCAAGTTATACACAGGAGTTGTTCAGGAAGCACTAAGGTTAATTTTAAACATCCACACTGCTTGTTAGTAGTTTAGTAGCCCATATCCAGTGGGCAGGCAGGAGAGCAGAGCCTCAGTTCCCATAGGAGCCCTGGCTATTCTCAGTTGCTTGCAAGTTGTGGGGTAATGGGTAGATCTGAAGTGTGTTTACTTGGAGCACAAAGCAATGATTACAACTTCATCCCTGCCTCCCTTTCCCGAACACACACAATAACAAAGGGATGTGAAATCTTAACCTGCTGGATTCAGTAGAGAACCAGCCAGCAGGAGACATGGGGATGCAAACTCAAAGAGTTAGACAGGGTTGGCCCCCTCTCTGCTGGAGGAGAGATGGTGGGGAGGTGAAGAGAGGAGGTGAGAGAAAGCAGCACGGTTACTGTTTAAGAGTGTGGGCCTGGGGGAACTTCCCTGGTGGCTCAGTGGGAAAGCATCTGCCTGCCAGTGCAGGAGACGTGGGGATAATCTCTGATTCGGGAAGATCCCACATGCCTCAGAGAAGCGAAGCCTGTGCACCACAGCCATTGAGTCTGTGCTCTGGAACCCGGGAGCCACAATTGCTGAGCCCACATGCCGCAGCTACTGAAGCCCGCGCGCCCTGGAGCCTGTGCTCTGAGTCAAAGAAGCCACCACAATGAAAAGCCCGCACACCAAAAGTAGAGAGAAGCCCCTGCTTGCCACAACTAGAAAAAAGCCCACACAGCGATGAAAACCCAGCACAGCCAAAAATTAAAATAAATAACTAAGGAGAGGAGCCAAGATGGAGGAGTAGGACGGGGAGACCACTCTCTCTCCTACAAATTCATCAAAAGAATAACGGAACGCAGAGCAAACTTCGCAAAACAACTTCTGATCGCTAGCTGAGGTCATCAGGCGCCCAGAAAAGCAGCCCATTGTCTTCGAAAGGAGGTAGGACAAAATATAAAAGATAAAAAGTGAGACAAAAGAGCTAAGGACGGAGATCCGTCCCGGGAGCTCTTAGGCGGCATTGCTTGGGGTAGGGTCCGGGCCTGAGTGCCCTGAGGACAATCGGAGGGAGCTTCTGTGAGTGGCCAACTTGAACTGTGGGAGACCAAAGGAGAGAGAGTAAATTAGCCGGCCCGAACACACTGCCGGCCGTTCGCAGAACAAAAAGACCGAGAGGGTCCAGAGAGGAGCTCGCAGGCTGCGGACCGACCCAGCCCCGCCGGAGGCAGGAGGCAGGGGGGAGGGGAAGGTCGCGGCGAGACACAGGGCGCAGGCACCCGACTGGCGCGGGTGGGGACTGGGGCTGGGGAAGAGGAGGGCAGAAGGCGCAGGCACCCGACTGGCGCCAGCGGAAACTGAGACTGGGTCCGCGGAAGGGAGTGGGCGCGCCACACCTGGGGAGAGTGCGCCCACCAAGCCCCTGGCTGCCTGGACCGCTCTGACGGGGAAGGCACAGAGAGCAGGCGCAGCTTTTCATTCCGCGCTTTTGTGGAACACCCGAGGGCTGGAACCTCGCGCAGCGCGGGGCGCGCTCCATATAGAACAGCCGGGAGCCTGAGCAGCGCAGAGGAGAGAGCAGCGTCAGCCCCTCCCGGCAGCGCCAGCCCGTCCCCGCAGAGCGACGGAACTAGCTACCTGAATAAGAGTCCACCTCCGCCCGCCTGTGTCAGGGCGGAAATGAGGCTCTGAAGAGACCGGCAAACAGAAGCCAAATAAACAAAGGGAACCGCTTCAGAAGGGACTGGTGCAACAGATTAAAATCCCTCTAGAAAACACTGACTACACCGGAAGGGGCCGGTAGATATTGAGAAGCATAAGCTGGAACGAGGAGCTATCTGAAACTGAGCCGAACCCACACTGACCGCAACAGCTCCAAAGAAACTCCTAGATATAATTTTACTTTTTTCTCTCTCTTTTTTTTTCTTTTTTAATTTTTAATTTTTTATTTTTTCTCTTTTATTTTCCTTTAAAATCCCCTATTACTCCCCCATTACTCCTTAACTTTCATTTCCATAGATTTTTACGATTTTTTTAATTAGGGGGAAAAAAATTTTTTTTTCTTTTTTTTTCTTTTTTCTTCTTTTTTTTTTCTTTCCTTTTTCTCTTCTATTTTCTATTTTTCTTTTTCTCTTATTTCTTTTAAAGTCCTCTAGTACTCCTCTACTACTCCTTAATTTTCATTTTCAATACACTATAACCTTACAAAAAAAAAAAAAGAAGAGAAGCCCTATTTTTAAACCAAAGATTATTCTCTCCCAGTCTTGACTCTCTGTTTTCTACCTCAGAACACCTCTATTTCCTCCTTTCCCCTTCTCTTCCCAATCCAATTCTGTGAATCTTTGGAGGTGACTGGGCTACGGAGAACACTCTGGGAACAGACAGCTGCGTAGATCTGTCTCTCTCCTCTTGAGTCCCCCTTTTTCTCCTCCTGCTCATCTCTATCTCCCTCCTCCCTCTCCTCTTCTTCATGTAACTCTGTGAACCTCTCTGGGTGTCCCTAACGGGGGAGAATCTTTTAGCCATTAACCTAGAAGTTTTCTTATCAGGGCTGTATAGTTGGAGAAGTCCTGAGACTACAGGAAGAATAAAACTGAAATCCAGAGGCAGGAGACTTAAGCCCAAAACCTGAGAACACCAGAAAACTCCTGACTACATGGAACTTTAAATAATAAGTGACTGTCCAAAAGCCTCCATACCTACGCTGAAACCAACCACCACCCAAGTGCCAATAAGTTTTAGAGCAAGACATACCACGCAAATTCTCCAGCAACGCAGGAACATAGCCCTGAACATCAACATACAGGCTGCCCAAGGTCACACCTAACACATAGACCCATCTCAAAACTCATTACTGGGCACTCCATTGCTCTCCAAAGAGAAGAAATCAAGTTCCACGCACCAGAACACTGACGCAAGCTTCCCTAACCAGGAAACCTTGACAAGCCAATCGTCTAACCCCACCCACTGGATAAATCCTCCACAATAAAAAGGAACCACAGACCTCCAGAATACAGAAAGCCCACTCCAGACACAGCAATCTAAACAAGATGAAAAGGCAAAGAAATACCCAACAGGTAAAGGAACATGAAAAATGCCCACCAAGTCAAACAAAAGAGGAGGAGATAGGGAATCTACCTGAAAAAGAATTTAGAATAATGATAATAAAAATGATCCAAAATCTTGAAAACAAAATGGAGTTACAGATAAATAGCCTGGAAACAGAGATTGAAAAGATACAAGAAATGTTTAATAAAGACCTAGAAGAAATAAAAAAGAGTCAATTAAAAATGAATAATGCAATGAAAGAGATCAAAAACACTTTGGAGAGAACCAAGAGTAGAATAACGGAGGCAGAAGATAGGATAAGTGAGGTAGAAGATAAAATGGTGGAAATAAATGAAGCAGAGAAGAAAAAAGAAAAAAGGATCAAAAGAAATGAGGACAACCTCAGGGACCTCTGGGACACTGTGAAACGCCCCAGCATTCGAATCATAGGAGTCCCAGAAGAAGAAGACCAAAAGAAAGGCCATGAGAAAATACTCGAGGAGATAATAGCTGAAAACTTCCCTAAAATGGGGAAGGAAATAGCCACCCAAATCCAAGAAACCCAGAGAGTCCCAAACAGGATAAACCCAAGGTGAAACACCCCAAGACACATATTAATCAAATTAACAAAGATCAAACACAAAGAACAAATATTAAAAGCAGCAAGGGAAAAACAACAAATAACACACAAAGGGATTCCCATAAAGATAACAGCTGATCTATCAATAGAAACCCTCCAGGCCAGAAGGGAATGGCAGGACGTTCTGAAAGTAATGAAAGAGAATAACCTACAACCTAGATTACTGTATCCAGCAAGGATCTCATTCAGATATGAAGGAGAATTCAAAAGCTTTACAGATAAGCAAAAGCTGAGAGAATTCAGCACCACCAAACCAGCTCTTCAACAAATGCTAAAGGATCTTCTCTAGACAGGAAATGCAGAAAGGTTGTATAAACGTGAACCCAAAACAACAAAGTAAATGGCAACGGGACCACACCTATCAATAATTACCTTAAATGTAAATGGGTTGAATGCCCCAACCAAAAGACAAAGATTGGCTGAATGGATACAAAAACAAGACCCCTATATATGCTGTCTACAAGAGACCCACCTCAAAACAAGAGACACATACAGACTAAAAGTGAAGGGCTGGAAAAAAATATTTCATGCAAATGGAGACCAAAAGATAGCAGGAGTCACAATACTCATATCAGATAAAATAGACTTTCAAATAAAGGATGTGAAAAGAGACAAAGAAGGACACTACATAATGATCAAAGGATCAATCAAAGAAGAAGATATAACAATTATAAATATATATGCACCCAACATAGGAGCACCACAATATGTACGGCAAACACTAACGAGTATGAAAGAGGAAATTAATAGTAACACAATAATAGTGGGAGACTTTAATACCCCACTCACAACTATGGATAGATCAACTAAACAGAAAATTAACAAGGAAACACAAACCTTAAATGACACAATGGACCAGCTAGACCTAATTGATATCTACAGGACATTTCACCCCAAAACAATCAACTTCACCTTTTTCTCAAGTGCACATGGAACCTTCTCCAGAATAGATCACATCCTGGGCCATAAATCTGGTCTTGGAAAATTCAAAAAAATTGAAATCATTCCAGTCATCTTTTCTGACCACAGTGCGGTAAGATTAGATCTCAATTACAGGAAAAAAAATTGTTAAAACTTCAAACATATGGAGGCTAAATAACACGCTTCTGAATAACCAACAAATCATAGAAGAAATCAAAAAAGAAATCAAAATATGTATAGAAATGAATGAAAATGAAAACACAACAACCCAAAACCTATGGGACACTGTAAAAGCAGTGCTAAGGGGAAGGTTCATAGCATTACAGGCTTACATCAAGAAACAAGAAAAAAACCAAATAAATAACCTAACTCTACACCTAAAGCAATTAGAGAAGGAAGAAATGAAGAACCCCAGGGTTAGCAGAAGGAAAGAAATCTTAAAAATCAGGGCAGAAATAAATGCAAAAGAAACTAAAGAGACCATAGCAAAAATCAACAAAGCTAAAAGCTGGTTCTTTGAAAAAATAAACAAAATTGACAAGCCATTAGCAAGACTCATTAAGAAACAAAGAGAGAAGAACCAAATTAACAAAATTAGAAATGAAAATGGAGAGATCACAACAGACAACACTGAAATACAAAGGATCATAAGAGACTACTACCAGCAGCTCTATGCCAATAAAATGGACAACTTGGATGAAATGGACAAATTGTTAGAAAAGTATAACTTTCCAAAACTGAACCAGGAAGAAATAGAAGATCTTAACAGACCCATCACAAGCAAGGAAATCGAAACTGTAATCAAAAATCTTCCAGCAAACAAAAGCCCAGGACCAGATGGCTTCATAGCTGAATTCTACCAAAAATTTAGAGAAGAGCTAACACCTATCTTACTCAAACTCTTCCAGAAAATTGCAGATGAAGGTAAGCTTCCAAACTCATTCTATGAGTCCTCCATCACCCTAATTCCAAAACCAGACAAAGATGCCACAAAAAAAGAAAACTACAGGCCAATATCGCTGATGAACATAGATGCAAAAATCCTTAACAAAATTCTAGCAAACAGAATCCAACAACATAATAAAAAAATCATACACCATGACCAAGTGGGCTTTATCCCAGGAATGCAAGGATTCTTTAATATCTGCAAATCAATCAATCAATGTAATACACCACATTAACAAATTGAAAGATAAAAACCATATGATTATCTCAATAGATGCAGAGAAAGCCTTTGACAAAATTCAACACTCATTTATGATTAAAACTCTCCAAAAAGCAGGAATAGAAGGAACATACCTCAACATGATAAAAGCTATATATGACAAACCCACAGCAAGCATCACCCTCAATGGTGAAAAATTGAAAGCATTTCCCCTGAAATCAGGAACAAGACAAGGGTGCCCACTCTCACCACTACTATTCAACATAGTGTTGGAAGTTCTGGCCACAGCAATCAGAGCAGAAAAAGAAGTAAAAGGAATCCAGATAGGAAAAGAAGAAGTGAAACTCTCGCTGTTTGCAGATGACATGATCCTCTACATAGAAAACCCTAAAGACTCTACCAGAAAATTACTAGAGCTAATCAACGAATATAGTAAAGTTGCAGGATATAAAATTAACACACAGAAATCCCTTGCATTCCTATATACTAACAATGAAAAAACAGAAAGAGAAATTAAGGAAACAATACCACTCACCATTGCAACAAAAAGAATAAAATACTTAGGAGTATATCTACCTAAAGAAACAAAAGACCTATACATAGAAAACTATAAAACACTGATGAAAGAAATCAAAGAGGACACAAACAGGTGGAGAAACATACCGTGTTCATGGATTGGAAGAATCAATATTGTCAAAATGGCTATTCTACCCAAAGCAATCTATAGATTCAATGCAATCCCTATCAAGCTACCAACGGTATTTTTCACAGAACTAGACCAAAGAATTTCACAATTTGTATGGAAATACAAAAAACCTCGAATAGCCAAAGTAATCTTGAGAAAGAAGAATGGAACTGGACGAATCAACCTGCCTGACTTCAGACTCTACTACAAAGCCACAGTCATCAAGACAGTATGGTACTGTCACAAAGACAGAAATATAGATCAATGGAACAGAATAGAAAGCCCAGAGAAAAATCCACGAACCTATGGACAACTTATCTTTGACTAAGGAGGCAAGGATATACAATGGAAAAAAGACAACCTCTTTAACAAGTGGTGCTGGGAAAACTGGTCAACCACTTGTAAAAGAATGAAACTAGAACACTTTCTAACACCATACACAAAAATAAACTCAAAATGGATTAAAGATCTAAATGTAAGACCAGAAACTATAAAACTCCTAGAGGAGAACATAGGCAAAACACTCTCCGACATAAATCACAGCAAGATCCTCTATGACCCACCTCCCAGAATATTGGAAATAAAAGCAAAACTAAACAAATGGGACCTAATGAAACTTAAAAGCTTTTGCACTACAAAGGAAACTATAAGTAAGGTGAAAAGACAGCCCTCAGATTGGGAGAAAATAATAGCAAATGAAGAAACAGACAAAGGATTAATCTCAAAAATATACAAGCAACTCTTGAAGCTCAATTCCAGAAAAATAAATGACCCAATCAAAAAATGGGCCAAAGAACTAAACAGACATTTCTCCAAAGAAGACATACAGATGGCTAACAAACACATGAAAAGATGCTCAACATCACTCATTATCAGAGAAATGCAAATCAAAACCACAATGAGGTACCATTACACACCAGTCAGGATGGCTGCTATCCAAAAGTCTACAAGCAATAAATGCTGGAGAGGGTGTGGAGAAAAGGGAACCCTCTTACACTGTTGGTGGGAATGCAAACTAGTACAGCTGCTATGGAAAACAGTGTGGAGATTTCTTAAAAAACTGGAAATAGAACTGCCATATGACCCAGCAATCCCACTTCTGGGCATACACACTGAGGAAACCAGATCTGAAAGAGACACGTGCACCCCAATGTTCATCACAGCACTGTTTATAATAGCCAGGACATGGAAGCAACCTAGATGCCCATCAGCAGATGAATGGATAAGGAAGCTGTGGTACATATACACCATGGAATATTACTCAGCCGTTAAAAAGAATTCATTTGAACCAGTTCTAATGAGATGGATGAAACTGGAGCCCATTATACAGAGTGAAGTAAGCCAGAAAGACGGTAACGATAACCCTATATGCAAAACAGAAAAAGAGACACAGAAATACAGAACAGACTTTTGAACTCTGTGGGAGAATGTGAGGGTGGGATATTTCAAAAGAACAGCATGTATACTACCTATGGTGAAACAGATCACCAGCCCAGGTGGGATGCATGAGACAAGTGCTCCGGCCTGGTGCGTTGGGAAGACCCAGAGGAATCGGGTGGAGAGGGAGGTGGGAGCGGGGATCGGGATGGGGAATACGTGTAAATCCATGGCTGATTCATATCAATGTACGACAAAACCCACTGGGAAATAAATAAATAAAAAATAAAATAAATAACTAATTTTTTTTTTTTTTTTTAAAGAATGTGGGTCTGGCGATAACCATAGGCCTGGTGCAAGGACTAGCAGCAGCATGACTAGAGAGCTTATTAGAAAACCTGAATATTAACTCCCTGCTCACATACTGATGGTCAAAATCTGAGGATGTAGTCTGGGATCTGTGTTTAGTAAGTACTCGAGGTGATTTTAGTTGTGCTAAAAATTGAGAGGCTCTCGGTCAGACAGCCGGGCTTGTATTCCACTCCATCACTCTTGGACCTTAGAAAAGCCATGTAACCTCTCTGAGTCTCCATTTCTCCCCGTAAAATAGTATAACAGTAGTGACTCCTTCTTAGGACTGTTGGCTGGTGAGGATCACACATGATCATGTATGTAAAACAGTTCAGTCAAGATCTGACACATAGCAAACCCATCCAAAAGGATATAGAAAAAACACACTGCCCTTCTTAAACTCTTTAGCCTACTTCCACCCAAGGTTTGGGCTCCCCAAACCTTCCAAAATTAACTATTGGGCCACCATCAACTATAACTCACAAGAAGCTCTTGGATCCCATTTAAGCATCCGTGGCCCATTCACTCATAGATCACAGGCAGTTCACAGGCATTAGTCTTTTTGCTATGTGTTAAGTTGCTTCATTGTGTCCGACTCTTTGTGACCCCAAGGATGATAGCTCTCCAGACTCCATTGTCCACGGAATTCTCCAGGTAAAAATACTGGAGTGGGTCACCATTTCCTCCTCTAGGGGATCTTCCTGACCTAGGGATTGAAACCATGTCTCTTATGTCTCCTGCATTGGCAGGCAGGCTCTTTACCACTAGCGCCATAAAGCTCCTGAATCCTTCGTTAGCTCTGGAATCAGCTGTGAATTCTGCCAGTGTTAGCTTGAGATGGGAGGGGGCCCTTGATATGTCTTCCTCAGAAGACAGAGATCTCCAGAAAATCACCCATAATGTCTAAAGGTGCTTGGGGAAATAGTGGCCTTGGACTCACTTCTCATCTTAGATTTGCTGCTTAATAAATGTTAGTAAATGAATGAATATCATTAGACTTGGAAAATACAGTTGCAAGTTAGGGTAGCAGGAGATTGGGCTGGGTTTAGTCTCTCAGTTTATTGCAGAGATTTATTTATGGTTCCCTGATCCATTTAGAAGTGCCAGAGCAGCTGGCTTTATTGTGGCATCCTGCCAGTTTCACATGCATGCCAAACAAGCTCCTTTCCAGATAAAAAAATTACCAAAATTTATAGCACAATTTTTTAAAAAATACTTTGACTTATTCCTAAGAAATGCATTACAGAAAAACAAAGGAAAGCTAACATAGTCATGGATTCATTTGGGTGTTGTTAGAAAAAAATGAAAGCCAAATCTTAAGACTAATGAGCCTGGTGGCTATGAAGGTTGATTGTGTGTGTGTGTGTGTGTGTGTATGTGTGTGTGTGTAAACAAAAGAAGGCAGCCAGGAGAGGAAAAGACAGATTCCAACATTACAGAGAAAAAAAACTAAATGTTTATGTAGTCCTATGCAAGAAAAGATCTGAGAACTTTTTCCTTTCTCCAATCCTGCCAAGACTGCTGCTGCTGCTGCTGCTGCTAAGTCGCTTCAGTCATGTCCGACTCTGTGCGACCCCACAGACGGCAGCCCACCAGGCTCCACCGTCCCGGGGATTCTCCAGGCAAGAACACTGGAGTGGGTTGCCATTGCCTTCTCCAATGCATGAAAGTGAAAGTGAAGTCGCTCAGTCGTGTCCGACTCTTCTCGACCTCATGGACTGCAGCCTACCAGGCTCCTCCACCCACCGGATTTTCCAGGCAAGAGTACTGGAGTGGGTTGCCATTGCCTTTCTCCGCTGCCAAGACTAGTGCTTCTGAAATCACATTTGTGTGGTGAAGGATACATTCTTTAGTCTTTGCTTTTTCATTTCCTGTCATAGACCAATACCACACAAGTTATAAAATGAAATATTTTAACAATTCAATTTGAAAAAAGAACACACAAAATACATGACGTTGTCCATGCAGAGAAATCCTCTCCCAAGCTTGCCCTGGCATCAAGGGAAGGGAGTAGACACTAAGAATCCACTTTTGAAATTCTAGGACTCTCATGTGAGCAAAGGCTATGACATGGTTGCTCCGTCTTGTGGGAGACAGGGAGCAGAATTAGAATGGTTCCCCCACCCCTTGGCCCCTGCCAGGCAGTTCCAGGCATAGCCTGCTGGTTGCATTAATGAAGGTGCATCTAGAAACCAGTGGCAGCTCAGCAGAGACATACCCGGGCAAGGGCTACAAGGAAACCTTCTTCTTTCTCCCATTTCACCCTTTTTTCTGGTTGAACGTATCATAAAGAATCACATGTGACCAGTGGGGATGCAGATTTGGCCAGGCTTAGTATGCATATTTGTTATTTATCTTCTCTTTTCATTGACATTTCTTTCACCATGTGCAAAACTGAGCTTGTTGTAAAACATGGGTTCCTAAATGTGGCAAGGCCATGGTTATCAAAGGGGAAAAGAATGGGCCTGGTCCTTCTTGGTGGCAATATTTTTTTTTTTTTTTTTTTGGTGGCAATATTAACAGAAGTTCAGTTCAGTTCAGTTGCTCAGTTGTGTCTGAATCTTTGCGACCCCATGGACTGCAGCACGCCAGGCTTCCCTATCCATCGCCAACTCCCAGAGCTTGCTCAAACTCATGTCTTTTGAGTTGGTGATGCCATCCAACCATCTCATTCTCTGTCGTGCCCTTCTCCTCCAGCCTTCAATCTTTCCCAGCATCAGGGTCTTTTCCAGTGGGTCAGATCTTCACATCAGGTGGCCAAAGTATTGGAGTTTCAGCTTCAACATCAGTCCTTCCAGTGAATATTCAGGACTGATTTCCTTTAGGATGGACTGGTTGGATCTCCTTGCTGTCCAAGGGACTCTCAAGAGTCTTCTCTAGCACCACAGTTCAAAAGCATCAATTCTGCAGCGATCAACTTTCTCTATGGTCCAACTCTCACATCCACATATGACTACTGGAAAAACCAAAGCTTTGACTAGACAGACCTTTGTTGGCCAAGTAATGTCTCTGCTTTTTAATATGCTGAGTAGCTTGGTCATAGCTTTTCTTCCAAGGAGCAAGCATCTTTTAATTTCATGGCTTCAGTTACCATCTTCAGTGATTTTGGAGCCCAAAAAAATAAAGTCTGTCACTGTTTCTATTGCTTTCCCATCTATTTGCCATGAAGTGATGGGACCAGATGCCATGATGTTCATCTTTTGAATGTTGAGATTTAAGCCAGCTTTTCACTCTCCTCTTTCACTTTCATCAAGAAGTTCTTTAGTTTCTTTTTCTGCCATAAGGGTCATATTGTCTGCATATCTGAGGTTACTGATATTTCTCCCAGTAATCTTGATTCCAGCTTGTGTTTCATCCAGCCCTGCATTTCTCATGATGTACTCTGCATAGAAGTTAAATAAGTAGGGTGACAATATACAGCCTTGACGTACTCCTTTCCCTATTTGGAACCAGTCTGTTTTTCCATGCCCAGTTCTAGCTGTTGTTTCTTGACCTGCACACAGATTTCTCAGGAGGCAGGTAAGGTGGTCTGGTATTCCTATCTTTCAAAGAATTTTCCAGTTTGTTGTGATCCACACAGTCAAAGGCTTTGGTGTAGTCAATGAAGCTGAGGTAGATTTTTTTTCTGAAACTCTCTTGCTTTTTTGAAGATCCAATGGATGTTGGCAATTTGATCTCTGGTTCCTCTGCCTTTTCTAAATCCAGCTTGAAAATCTGGAAGTTCTTGGTTCATGTACTGTTGAAGCCTGGCTTGGGAGAATTTTGAGCATTACTCTGCTAGAGTGTGAGATGAGTGCAATCGTGCGGGAATTTGAATGTTCTTTGGCATTGCCTTTCTTTGGCGTTGGAAGGAAAACTGACCTTTTCCCGTCCTGTGGCCACTGCTGAGTTTTATAAATTTGCTGACATATTGAGTGCAGTACTTTCACAGCATCATCTTTCAGGATTTGAAATAGCTCAACTGGAATTCCATCACCTCCACTAGCTTTGTTCATATTGATGTTTCCTAAGGCCCACTTGACTTCACATTCCAGGATGTCTGGCTCTAGGTGAGTGATCACACCATCATGGTTATCTGGGTCATGAAGATCTTTTTTTGTATAGTTCTGTGTATTCTTGCCACCTCTTCTTAATATCTTCTGCTTCTGTTAGGTCCATACCATTTATGTCCTTTATTGTGCTCCTCTTTGCATGAAATCTTTCCTTGGTATAGCTAATATTCTTGAAGAGATCTCTAGTCTTTCCCATTCTATTGTTTTCCTCTATTTCTTTGCACTGATCACTGAGGAAGGCTTTCTCATCTCTCCTTGCTATTCTTTGGAACTCTGCATTCAAATGGGAATATCTTTCCTTTTCTCCTTTGCCTTTAGCTTCTCTCCTTTTCTCATCAGTTTGTAAGTCCTCCTCAGACAACCATTTTGCCTTTTTGCATTTCTTTTTCTTGGGGATGGTCTTGATCACTGCCTCTTATACAGTATCACGAACCTCTGTCCATAGTTCTTCAGGCACCCTATCAGACCTAATTCCATGAATCTATTTGTCACCTCCACTGTTTAATCATAAGGGATTTTATTTAGTTCATACTTGAATGGTCTAGTGCTTTTCCCTACTTTCCTCAATTTAAGTCTGAATTTGGTAATAAGGAGCTCATGCTCTGAGCCACAGTGAGCTCCCAGTCTTGTTTTTGCTGACTGTATAGAGCTTCTCCATCTTTGCCTGCAAAGAATATAATCAATCAAATTTTGGTACTGACCACTGGTGATGTCCATGTGTAGAGTCGTCTTTTGTGTTCTTGGAAGAGTGTGTTTGCTATGACTGGTGTGTTCTCTTGGCAAAACTCTGTTAGCTTTTGCCCTACTTCATTTTGCACTCCAAGGCCAAACTTGAAATCATTTTGATTCCACAGTTATTAACATTGCTTAATCACTGATTTGCATGGGGCTGAGCAGCACAATAACCTGATTCTCTAGCTCTCACCATTACCAGAGGAAGACTTTTCACCTCTGTCCCCTGACATTTCTTCCTCCTCCCATTTGTAGTACTTCTCATTTTCATCCACCTCTGCTTCTACCCTTTCAATTGTATCATTTTATTCCTCAGACAGACCCTGCTACTGCCTCTGTCCACCACAGTCCATTTCTGCCCATCCTTTTGGGGCTTATGGTCTTTGTTTATAACCTGGGGCTTCTTGTCTGCTGGCTTTTCTAATCCCAATTTTGTCCATTAAGAAGTATAACCTATGAATTGGAAGTAAATAAATATGGCAGTACTGATAATATAATATCTTTGAGAAGTCTCCCTTGATTCGATGAGATCCTTCAGCTCTAGAGAAGTAATGCCCTGCTCAAAGCCTTCACATATAAACATATCAAACTGTCCTCCCTTGCTGTAAACCATGAGCTTCATTCACTGACTTGGCCCTTATTGGCTCTAACAGTCTTGGCTAATTCTTTGCCTTGCACCCAATTCATTCTCCCTGAGCTTTGACTTTGACCTGCTTCCAGATTGGGTTGTCATGACTACTGCTTGGCTCTCAGTGCACACAGGGCCCCCAGACAGCATCCTCTCTTGTTAGGAGCACAGACTTTCAAGTCAGAACTAGGTTCAAGTCTTGGGTCTACCACTCAGTAGCTGCCTGACCTTGGGCCAGAAACTCAGAATTACAGATACCTAGTATATGCGTCATGGGAATAATGAAAGCAGCTCCCCAGAGGGTGGTTGTGAAGATTAAATTAGACAGTGAGATTTAAATTAGATGTCATGTGTAAGGCAGTGCAGTGCCTGGGACGGTGAATATTTTTTTTAATCATTTCCATGTCTTTATTGGTATTGTTTATATGATGAAACATTGTCATACTTTTTTGTTTGTTTGCTTATTTATTTTTGGCTGATCTGGGTCTTCATTGCTGCATGTGGGCTTTCTGTAGTTGAGGCAAGCAGGGGCTACTCTTTGTTGCAGTGTGTGGATCTCTCATTGCAGTGGCCTCCCTTGTTGTTGAGCACAGGCTCTAGATGCTCAGGCTTCAGTAGTTGCAACTTCCGGGCTCCAGAGCATGGGATCAATAGCTGTGGCACATGGGCTCCACGGCATGTGGAATCTCCCCTGACCAGGAACCAAACCCATGTCCCCTGCATTGGCAGGCAGATTCTTAACCACTGGACCACCAGGGAAGTCCAACACTGAATATTATTGTGATCTGATCTTGTGGACAGGATCCAGACCACTTCCTTTAATGGCTGACAAGCAATATTTGAAGAATTGAGCTTAAACATAAAAAGTATAAGTGAATGTTGTAGTTGGCTCTTCCAAACCTGACCACTCACGTAGCACATGTTTATACAGGGCCTACAGAGTACTGGTTACTGTCGTAGGTTAATAAGCAGAATCTTCTAAAAAGAAGCTGACAACCTATTGAAAGAAACAGACACATGCAAACAAAATAGCAATCCTTAGAGTGATTCTTTTTTGCTAGCTAAACAAAGACCCAAGGGGATACACCAAAGTTATGTGGGGCGTCCCTGGTGGCTCAGAGGGTAAAGAATCTGCCTGCAGTGCAGGAGACCTGGGTTCCATCTCTGGGTTGGAAGATCCCCTGGAGAAAGGAATGGCTACCCACTCCAGTATTATTAGCTGGAGAACTCCCTGGACAAAGGAGCCTGGAGGGCTACAGTCCATGGGGTTGCAAAGAGTTGGACACAACTGAGTGACTAACAGACACACACACCACTGTTATAAAGTGTTCTTGGGAAACTTGGCTTGTAAAAAACCTATCTGAGGTTAATGGCCCCCTGAGCTCTGGCTCCTATTGGAGGCAGCTTTGAAGACTACCTTTGAAGACCAGGAAGGGTGAGGAAGAGGGCATGGCTTTCTGAGGTCTAGCCTGAAAAGCACCCCAAACCCCAAAGATCCAGGGCCAAGGCAAGCCTGTCAACACAGTTGCTGTGACAGTATAACAGAGCTACCCACACACCTCAGAAAGGCAACTACAAGGTGTAACCAAAATGCCCATTTTTGAATTAACTTATCGCATCTTTCCCCAGAGCACGGGCACCAACGGCAGGGCCTGGGACACTGCTTTCCTTTCCACTGCTGTTTATAAATTCAAAAGACAAGGATACTGGAGTGGGTTGCTATTTCCTTCTCCAGGGGACCTTCCTGACCACGGATTGAACCCAGGTCTCCTGCATTATAGGTGGATTTTTACCATCTGAGCCACCAGGGAAGCCCAGAAAAAGCACCACTGATCTCAAATTAATCTCCTTCTCCTCAGTCCAAAGGAGTCAAGCATCAGGTCCATCATCTCCCAGCAAATTGCCCTGCATACTATCTTGAACAAAGAGCATCCATGATCGTTGACATACATGTTTTGGATAAAGGAGACTGTGTCACAGCCATGGTGGGAGCTGTTTTCTTCCCCCTTTTTTTTCTTTTCTTTCTTTTGTTTAGAGGTTTTGTTGTTGTTGTTTTAAAAGACAGCAAAAGAGGCTCTCCTTTAGAGAACATTTCCTGGTTCGAGGGAGGGTTAAATAAACAAATGATAACAACACCAATCAGCCTTCTTTGCTTACAGCCTGCGGAGTCAATCTGCCTCCTGGCTGCGGAGCTACCAACCAGCAAAGGCAAACTAATTAGACACAGACAAACACTTAGGCAATCACACCTTGTGAATGTAAGCGTCTTCCTGTCATTTGGCAAGTCTCTCAGCTGCCTCTGAGCGTGAGACAACAAATCCCCTGCAAACAAGTTCCCCGCTCTCCCGTTAGTGAGACCTAACGGATCACAATGGCTGGAGGTGAAAGGTGGCAGTCTCGTCAGGTAATGACATCTCTCCAACAGCCCATATTAAAACAGCCACACTTGTTTAGACTAGCCTATTTGCACCTACCTACAGAGGGCCTTTTTAATGTAATTATTAGCCTCTGCCGCCCTGCTTAGGATTGGAAAATATCGTTCATTTTCATCTTGTTGCAGCTGCCGCTGCTACCTCCTATTCCGTCTCAGGCACCTCATCTTCCCACAACTAAGTGCAGAAACAGGCAGGAGCCAGAAGAGCTGAATTAACAAGAACAAGTTGGCAGGTGAGCTATGTGACAAAAAAAAAAAAGAGAGAGAGGGAGAGAGAGATTTGACAATACATTCTAATCACTACCTGTCGGTGGAAATCTTGAAAAAAAATTTAAATGGCTTTTCTCAGAGACACCAAAAAGCTACTGTAATAATTGACCAAGCCCAGAGATAAAAAAGCAGAGAGGTTGGAAAAACAGGAGCGTGCAGCCAATGAACAACTCTGTATGTGCTTAAAAAAAAAAAAGGAAAGAAACAGAATGAGGCTAGAATCTATTGACAGACTGGCTTCAGGAGTTCTGATAACTGTTCATCATAGTGCAGAATTTGGCCTTTGACATTTTAAGTAGCTGGAAGGGATGGTCCCACCTGACCTCACTCTGTGTTATACAAACACATGCATCACCATGTAAAAGTTTGGCTGATACATTATAGACCTGTAGGTCAAAGACCAGAATTTATAAGTCCCCCGGATGGTTTCCATCTCTGCTTCTAACTATCCAGGTCACATTCGGTCAGAGCAGGGAGGCAATTCATCAACCCACTGTTAATTGTCGAATATCTACCTTTGCTTGGAGCTGTGCTCACTTAAAAATGAGGCAGTTGACTTTCTGTCGAGATGGTTTTTAGTCTTGCTCTTTATACCTTATTGGGGCTCCAGTTACATCCTAGATTATGGTGATCCCTAATGAATGGCTATAAACAGGGATTTTTTAAAAATATATTTGTTTATTGAAGGATAATTGTTTTACAGAATTTTGCTGTTTTCTGTCAAACCTTAACATGAATCAGCCATAGGTATACATATAGCCCCTCTTTTTTAAAACTCCCTCCCCTCTCCCTCCCCATCCCACCCCTCTAGGTTGTTACAGAGCCCCTGTTTCAGTTTCCTGAGTCATGCAGCAAATTCCCATAGGCTATCGATTTTACATATGGTAATTTAAGTTTCCATGTTACTCTTTCCATACATCTCATCCTCTTGTCCCCCCTCCCCATGTCCATAAGTCTATTCTCTATGTCTGTTCCTCCACTGCTGCCTTGTAAATAAATTCTTTAGTACCATTTTTCTAGATTCTGTATATTTGTGTTAGAATATGATGTTTATCTTTCTCTTTCTGATTCACTTTGCTCTGTATAATAGGTTCTAGGTTCATCCACCTCATCAGAACTGACCCAAATGTGTTTCTTTTATTGTGTATACATACCACAACTTCTTTATCCATTCATCTATTGATGGACATCTAGGTTGCTTCCATGTTCTAGCTATTGTAAATAGTGCTGCAATGAACAATGGGATACATGTGTCTTTTTCAGTTTTGGTTTCCTCAGGGTATATGCTTAGGGGTGGGATTGCCGGGTCATATGGTGGTTTTATTCCTAGTTTTTATGAAATCTCCATACGTCTTCCACAGTGGCTATATCAATTTACATTCCCACCAACAGTGCAAGAGTGTTCCCTTTTCTCCACACCCTTTCTAGCATTTATTGTTTGTAGACTTTTTGAGGATGGCCATTCTGACCAGTGTGAGGTGATATCTCATTGTGGTTTTGATTTAAATTTCTCTAATAATGAGCGATATTGAGCAAGGGATGGTCTTTTTAAAAGGATACTAGACTGTTATTTCTTGGAGAAGGAAATGGCAACACACTCCAGCATTCGTGCCTGGAAAATGCCACAGACAGAGGAGCCTGGTGGGCTACAGTCTGTGGGGTCACAAGAGTTGAACTGAGTGACTGAGCATGCAGGCTGTTATTAACGAGAGACTTTTATATAAAGGAATGTATATCTTCCTATTTTCTTCCTATATTTTTTTCCTTTGTCTCTCCATCTTTATCATCTTCCTTCACTTTCCTCCAGTGGAAAAGACAGATTTTATAGAAGTCAGTTTCCAAGAGAAGTCATCAGGGCCACAGCAGTTCCAGAAACAAGGAACAGTTTAGGATAGATCACCAGGGGAGAAAAAAAAAGACCACTCATAAAGAGAGTGATTAGAAGGGAGCATTTATTTCACATTTGTTAACCTACCACTTAGTGCTAGGGACTGTGTGGTGATTGAAGTAAAAGATGAGAAATGGGAAATTCCCTGGTTGCTCAGTGGTTACAGCTCTGCAATTCCACTGCCGGGGGCCAGCATTTGATCCCTGGTTGGGGAACTAAGTCAATCAGGGCCAGAAGAAAAGAAAATCAAGAAACAACTCCTGGTGCAATGCACTGAGCAAGAGAGGACTCACAGTAATGAATTAATCCATTGGTTCTCTTAATTAACTAAGAGGATTCCATCTTTAATCCTCTGATTCCAAATCAGATGTATGTCTAGCAGTGCATCGACCACACTGTCAGTGCAAGATTCAGAACTGCCTGCTCAAAACTAAAATGAGGACAAAATTTCACTTTTGAAACAGCAGATGAGAGGAGTTCAATGAGAAATGGCATTGTTTTTTCTAGTAAAAGACACAATTTTAACAAAAACACTTAGAGAGGAAAAGAAAAGAAATAAAATCAGAGTATTGCTTTGCTCTCTCTGGCTCTCTTTTCAAAGCAGGGAACAGAAGACTTCTGTTCCAAGGTGGGGGTACAAAGCCTGTGCCTTGATGCCCACCCACTGTGCATGTGTATAGAGCTATAGGGCTGAACACTCACACCCTCAGAACCGGCCCAAGTCACTCCACCCATTCACTGGAAAATCCCACCATAGTGGTCAGAGGCCACAAGCCACCAGGGCCCCAAAGGTCCAAGAAACCACAGACTGGAGGAAGAGATTCTCTGTTGATGTGACTCTGCATTGTGTCCACCAGGAAGATGGTCCTTAATGTTTTTGGAGTGATCAGCCAAGACCAAGGATCTGGGAGCAACAGAAGACAAGGTATCCTGGAGGGTGAGAACGCTCAGGCCTTGATTCACTCATTAATTAATCTAAGGAAGCTGCCACCCCACCCTACATAGGAGTCCAGGCCGCTGTCCTAGCTTCACCCAGCCTTTGCAAGCATCAGACAATCAACCAAAGGACCACCTGGCCTCAAGAACCTTCTCAGAGCGTGTTCCAAAGCCTGCCTGGGTCAGTCCCAGTCAGCTCCTTGTCCACAATGTCTAACTCTGAATTTGTAGCTAAGATCATAGCTAGAGCCTATGATGAGGGCAGAAAAGAAATGATGTTCATTGCACACTGCTTCTGAAAGTGGATTAGTGCAATCTTTTTTAGAAATATTTCTTTAAAAGCCACTTAAAAGTGCCAGTGCCTTTTAAGCAGGGGTTAAAACCCCAACTTCCTTTGGGGCCCAGACATATGACTTAGCTGTTTAAATCAGTGTGGGTGCTCCCAGCATGCCGTATGAGCTGGTCAGAGTTCTCATAGCGCATCTACAGGCCACTTCTTCTACAGGCCCTTCTGTCCCATGACATAAAGGGTTAACCTTGACTATCTCTGAAATAGAGGTATTTGAAATGATACATTTCCAGAAGGCTCTATAATGCTCAAATTTTGCCAGACTCTAATTATAAAAGCTGTACCAAGATCAGTTGCCAGGGTCCTCCTCATATTTTTAACTTTTCCCCTTCTGAGAACAGTAGGAAATACCAGTGGCAACTGCTTGACCTAAATGACGCTATGGTTTTGGCAGAAAGGTGTTCTCAACTGAGAAGTAAGATGAAATTATGCAGCATCCAGGGCTCCATATGGCCCCTCAGTCAGGGGTGCCATTAGAGTACATCAAATGCATTACCTTCTCTCAAAGAGCTGGCTGGGGGCCTTCTCATCCCATCTGACCACCTGTCCCCCTTTCCCTCTCTGTCACAAAGACTCCTTCCTCTCTTTCTTCTGCACCGGTGCCGGCAAGCTCAGCCACTGCCAGTCAGAGTGGAGGTGGGGGAGGCATTGAGATATCTGGGGACCACCGGCTTGTCCCAGGACCAGCATCCCTCAGCTCTCTCCAAGACTAGAGACAGGTCATCTGTCCCTTTGGGAGAAGGTCTAAGAGAGTCACTGGTTCAGAATTCAAAGGTCAGTAAAAAGTGTTCATTCTTTAAAGAGGCATGAGGCTGCACAAAGAAGGGAGAAGCCTGGCCCATAAACATATGAGCTGGGTTTCTGGGTTTCTGGGTTCCCCGGGCTCACTGGAATTGTTTGCAATGCAAAGCAGGGTCTTCCACACTTGGTTCACATTCGGATGGAAATATTTTGCATCTGATTGGGACCACATGTTTGGAAGACAGAAAAATCTTCTTGTTAAAACATAATAACTCAGGAATGAGAAAATGAGTGTGGGTGGGGAAAAAAAATAACACAACCCACCCTCCTCCTAACTCTGCTGGAATCAGTGCTGGCTTTGGGAGCAGCTTTTTGCAGCACTATCCTGAATGCCCAAACTGAAAACAGTCATTTTCAGCTTTTATATCATGACCCCTCCCTCATTTCCATTCATTATTTCTTCCAAGAGAAGCCCGCTGAATAAACCTGTCATTCCTGGAGCCCGCCTTTCCCCAGCAGCACACTGCAAGGCCAGCCTCCATATTCACAGGGAGAGGTGAGGAAGAGGTCCTCTCAGTGTGCAGCACCCAGGATTGTCAGGTCCTGGTTCGGACTGAAGAATGGGACTACCTTTGTAATGGAATTACCTGGGCTTCCCAAGTGGCACTAGTGGTAAAGACCCTGCTTGCTAATGCAGGAGACTTAAGAGAGGGGGGTTAGAACCCTCGGTTAGGAAGATCCCCTGAAGAAGGGCATGGCAACCCACTCCAGTATTCTTGCCTGGAGAATCCCATGGACAGAGGAGCCTGGCGGGTTACAGTCCATAGAGTCACAAAGAGTCAGACAGGACTGAAGTGACTGAGCACTCACACGTGCTGAGATAGCTCAGTATAGGAGAAGACAAATTCTAACCATAACTGTCTTCATGCTTCTGAAACCTCTACCTCCTATTAAATGTATAGTTCTGGTCCCAGTAAGTGCTCAACAAATATTGTTCATTAATTAATGATTAAGTCTCCTCTCCCAGCCCCTGTGCAGAAGGACTCTGCATGGTTCTCCTTAAAGGCTTTGCTGCTGCCCAAGAACACCTGTCCAGAAACCCCTGCTTCAAGGTGAAATTACACCAAGAAGAAGAAGCACCTTCCCAGCAAGGAACCAACAGAAGGCATGACTTGAAAATGGCCAGAGGCACTTGAAAGCTCAATTTCACTTTTATCAGTAACTTCAGATTTTTTAAAGATGAATCATTAATGGGGAAAGAAAACTTTGGCTTACTCTGAATTCACCTACCACCCCTCCTGGCGGGGAGAGATGTGGGACCTCCCTCACAGGTAGGACTTTGAGTTTGACTTCCATGACAGCTCTTCATTGTCACCAATTAAGGGTTGTGTTCAGTGATACTATCAGTTCACCCTCTGTTTTTCAGACTCTTGTGGTCACTTAGGAACTGAGGCATTTTCCTGTATTATATGGTGGCAATAGGAAAATGGAAAAGTAGCAATTAACAAGGTTTGGTTAGGGCTGAAAACTTTTATTTTTATTTATGTTTTAAAATTCATTTTAATTGGAGGATAATTGCTTTATAATGTTGTGTTGGTTTCTGGTCTACAACAACCTGAATCAGGCATAAGTATACATATATCCCTTCCCTTTTGAGCCTCCCTGCCCTCTAGGTCATCACAGAGAACCAAGCTAAGCTCCTTGTGCTATATAGCAGATTCCCATGAGCTATCTATTTTACACACAGTAGTTTATATATGTGAATTCTACTCTTTCAATTCATCCCACCCTCTCCTTTCCCAACCGTGTCCACAAATCCATTCTGCATACATACATCTGCATCTTTATTCCTGCCTTGCAAATAGGTTCATCAGTACCATTTTTCAAGATCCCATATATATGCATTAATATGTGACACTTGATTAACAATAAAATCCCTCTTTCAATGAAATCTAAAGTAGAAGCCCAGATTATAAGCCAGATAAAAGTAGGGCTGCTACTGTTTACGATAGCTAGGACATGGAAGCAACCTAGATGTCCACTGAGAGATGAATGGATAAAGAAGTTGTGGTACAGGTATATAACAGAATATTATTCAGAATGAGTTAGTTGTAGTGAATTGGATGAACCTACCTGTTATACAGAGTGAAATAAGTCAGAAAGAGAAAAACACCGTATATTAGCACATAGGTATGGGATCTAGAAAAGTGGTACTGATGAAACTATTAGTAGGGAAGGAGGGGAGATGCAGACGTAGAGAATGGACTTATGGACACAGCAGGGTTGGGGGAAGGTAGGGTGAATTGAGAGAGGATAGCATGGAAAACCTTTACTTTGGATGTTTATATTTCCTTTTCAAGTGGAATGGCCTCTCTTGTCTCTGCCATATACTTCATTTCAAATGATTAACATCTTAACCATCTTCCCAAGCCCTCTTCAATGCTGTGTTTTCCATGGAGTCTTGATTCTCTGCACCAGATGTGACTGCTTCCTCCAACCACAGTGTCCGGCTCCCTAGGATCTGATCTTGGCCCCGCATGTTCTTGGCTGTGGACCCTGGAAAAGGTACTGAAATCCAGTGTGTCCAATTTCCTCAGCTGTAAACTGTGGAGAAGAATACAACCTACCTCAAAGGACTTGAGATTCAAATAATCCAATTCATGACAAACGCTTAGGAAAGTATCTGTAAACACTTAACTGAACTTAAGTGTTATTATCAGTTCTTACCTGTGAGTGCTAATAGAACCTTAATATCTCTAAAAGATCTTGCCTTCCTTCCTTCCTTATATGTATGGTATCTTGCCCATCTACTTCTTTCCCATCTTCTTAGATGTTTAAGGGGAACTCTCATTTCCCTCAGCCAGTGGGGAAACTCTGGGCAAGCTGAAGTTCTCCACTTTAGCCTAATGTACTTGGGAGCAGAAACAATGCTGTCTCTTGTCTCTGTAGCTAGATATATATATATATAGTGTTAGTTGATCAGTCATATCCAACTCTTTGCAACCCCATGGATTGTAGCCTGCCAGTCCCCTCTGCCCATGGAATTCTCCAGGCAAGAATACTAGAGTAGGTTTCCATTCTCTTCTCCAGCAGATCTTCCCAACTCCAGGATTGAACCTGGGTCTCCTGCATTGCTGGTAGATTTTTCACTGTCTGAGCCACCAGGGAAGCCCATACACACACACACACACACACACACACACACACACACACAGTCATACACACACATATATATTAAGTACATGTTGAAATTAAGTATATGAGGTTTACATAGTGCCTAGTATATTCCAAGCTCTAAGAATACATGTCTCAACTTTTGTTGACATCATCTCATACCAAGAGGAGGAATCCAAAGCATGTATCTTTGAAAATGTCCACATCCAATTCAAAAATGAGACATAACGCAAAGTCAAATTTTGCCTTCTAGTAACCTGACAAGACGGAGAAAGTCTGACAACACATGAAAACTTTTCCCTCCATGCAGAGCTGTCATCGGTACTTCCCCATCTTCCTAGTGACACATGGATGCTGCGGCAAATGCCAGAAATGTCAGTGACCAGAGCAAGGACAGTGCCCTGTCCATAGTTAGTAGTTACTATATTTATTTTCACTCTGATCTGCCGTCAGCTCAGTCCTTCCAGATCCATATTCTATGAAAGAAGACTTTGAGTCTTCATTATTTTTCTTGCATTATCTGTTTTCAGAATGCAGGTAAATCTAACAATTTTCTACTTTTACTGTTCCTAGATTTTCTCTTTAGTCAGCGTAAGGCTTTCTTACATCCTTTTCTGCCTTAAACTATGATAATTTTTCTGCAAGAACTCCTTGCATCAATCTCTTCTTCCCAGGGCGCCCCCACACTGGTTCTTGGTCATTCTAAGTTGCTCTGGTCATCCTGAAAGAGACCCTTCTCAGTACCTCTGAGTGAACATTCAGAGAGCACTTTGGAGTGTGATTCGTTTATCAGTCAGATCCTGGTGGGGAGCACAAGACTCACTCAGATGAGATTCTGGAGAAAGGTACGGAAGGACTATAGACAAAGCAGGTCAGGGAATCTAGTGAGGGGTGTTGAGGTGCCCAGGACCAGAAACACCGGGAAGCCATTCCCACCAGGGGGCTGAGGGGACACTGGAAGGAAATTGCATAACTGAAGCTTGGTGAGAGCTGGAGCCACACATGAGGGAAAGCAGCCTGAAGGAGCTGTAGTCTAGAAGGATACAACTCTGTCAGACAGGGAGATGGGGTATCACAGCCGAGGGATCCGCTGCCTGGAGCCTAGTGCAGCGAACAGAAGGACAGAGATGAACTCACGGGTGAGGTGGGAAAGGGCAAGAAGAGAAGAACCAGCACAATGTATGTGAAAATACGCGTATCTAAACCTGTAAATGAAACTGCTCCCTGTCACCTGAACACCACAGCAAAACTCCATCCATACAACACTCCTTCTGGGGAAGTCCAAGGAGAGTCCTCCTTATTTGACTCTGCTACTGCTGTGTGCATGCTCAGTCATGTCCGACTCCATGTGACCCCATGAACTGTAGCCCACCAGGCTGTTCTGTCTGATCTTTATTGGTATAACTAGAAAGGAAAGGTCATCTTAATTTCTAAAGAAGGAAAGTAGCATAACCTCACCCATGATGGGGATTCTCTCAGAGGCCCCTAAGATTTGGGCAACATCCTTCTCTTTTGGTTGCAGAAATATGTTAAGAAATTTTTCTATTAATCACTCCTGGACTAAAAATTGCAATGAATGAAGTATCCACAGATTGTGCTTATTTCTTTCAGATCCATAGCTATATTGTGGACTTTTTTTTAAGTGGACAAGTTTATGTGTTCCAATTCTAGGTATGATGCAGTGGTCTCAACCCTGGATACACACCAGCATCACCTTCAGAACTTCAGAACTAGTGCAAGATCCTGTGACCTACCCCAGAAATTCTCAATTGGGAATGATTAATTTAAAACTGTGGGTGTATGATTAGGAAGTTCTACATGGAGATTTTATCCAGACCTCTTTGATCTATCAAGAAAGGTTAACATCATTCTGTGTTATATCTTTTAAATATCTCCCATATTATTCTCAATATAATTTATTATTTGGAAATATCTACACAAGGGAAATAGAAGTCACCTTTCACATAATAATCATGCTCTTAAAAAGAAATGAATTTAATTTAATTAAAATTGAGATTCTTCACAGACAAAATTAAAACTAGCTTGTGGTTTAAGGGGAAGAGTGTGGAATTTCTTTGAAAGTTAAAATTATCAAACTAAAACTTGCCTGTATAGTTCTCCAAGCCCAGCTCAAATTCCTACAGAGAATAACCAGCACAGTGTAGGTGATAAAGCACCAAGCCTTCATTCCTCAACATTTCCAATAGAATCTTGCCATACACCCAACCTAAAGTATTCTGCTCATGTTACCTCTTTGCTTTTTATTGTTTGCTGGTTCAATTTAGCATGTCTCATGTTCTGGGTTTTTAGAAGAACTTATTTTTGTACACACCGTATGTGAACATTATGAAGTTAAAGATTGTGTCCTGTTCGTTTCTACATTATCAGCCACAGTGCAAGTCTAGGTAGGTGTTCACTGTATGTCTGCTTAGTTAACATGTTACTTTGAAAACAAATAAATGCATTTCTATGTGAAAAAAAAATGTACCTGGTACTAATGATGCTTTATATTGACATATATCCCAATTTCCTCTCATACCAACCTATGGTACCAGCCTCAACTCTTCTTCTCCAGGCCCAAAGAAGAAAATCTAGATCTCAGATCCAAAGAGATCATCCTTGAGTTAAACACGGAGGGCACCTAATGGGTTTCTTGGACTTCCCTGGTAGCTCAGCAGTATTTGAAAAGAACAGCATGTATACTATCTATGGTGAAACAGATCACCAGCCCAGGTGGGATGCACGAGACAAGTGCTCGGGCCTGGTGCACTGGGAAGACCCAGAGGAATCGGGTGGAGAGGGAGGTGGGAGGGGGGATCGGGATTGGGAATACATGTAAATCCATGGCTGATTCATATCAATGTATGACAAAACCCACTGGGAAAAAAAAATAATAATAAA
The DNA here is from genome assembly GCF_033118175.1 of Dama dama. NCBI lineage: Eukaryota > Metazoa > Chordata > Mammalia > Artiodactyla > Cervidae > Dama > Dama dama. The sequence continues at coordinate 52,701,903 of NC_083700.1, forward strand.
AAAAACAGAAAAAAAAAAAAAAAAAAAAAAGAATCCACCTGCAATGCAGGAGACTTGCAGGAGATCAGATTCAATCCCTGAATTGGGAAGATTCCATGGAGAAGGAAATGGCAACCCACTCCAATATTCTTGCCTGAGAAATTCCATGGACTGCAGCCCAACAAGCTCCTCTGGGAAATCCCAAGGACAGAGGAGCCTGGTGGGCCACAGTGCATGGGGCTGCAAAGGGCTGAACACGACTGAGTGACTCAACAACAACAATGGACTTCTTATCCAAAACTTCAGAAAGCACTCTTTTTCAGACAAATGTTTATACTTATTCAGTGGACTTTCTTGAATTTAGTATGATTTACTGATTTTCTATTATTACTGAACCTCTCTGCAGGTCTTTCTTGATCATAGGTATCCCTCATTTATTTTTAACTCATTTTTAATGATAGTTTAAAGCCATGTACAAAATGAAGAATATCATTTTTTAAAAAGAATTGTAGATAATATCTGATACTCAGAAACTTCAGTAAAAGATGTTGGAAATGCCACTCTTGAAATCATGTACATGATGAAAAAGGACCAGAACTGATAAATTTTAATGCAGCTAGGCAAAAACCCAAGGCCTGTCACACCAGCTGGTCATTCTTGCTTTAGCCATTAAAAGTGGCCTTTTTTGTGGCTAACAACAGAAATGTCGGTCAATCAGGCACAGCTGTAGGTCTGGGCTTGGAGCCCGCTCTCAACCTTACCCCCTCCCTCTCTTTCCCCCAGGCTAGGATGGAATGAAAGGGTCAGGACTGGCAGTAGGCACAGAGAAAGGGAAACCAAGATGCTTAAACCCAGATGAGAGATTGATTGCTGCAACATCTCAGGCCTTAGCCCATTAGGTAAAGTTTAACCTTTGCAAAACAGGTCACTTGGCAAAAATGGATGGAAAATACAAACTTCAGGTTGAAAGACGCAGAGGAGGCGAGGGGAGATGCTCTGCTGCATATGGCGTTCCATTAATAGGTATCACACTCCATAATGGGAACATTTTTATACAAATGTGTTCTTTGGAATCCAGCCAAGAGCAGGGCACCCTAGTGAAATCACAATGCACAGCTAATGAGCTATTTTTGGTGAATTTGGCACTAGAGACTAATAGAACCAATTTGTCCCCAAAATGTTAAATCATTTAGCGCTTCTTTGGAGGTGCTAAGTGCATCTAGAACTTTTCGGGCTGTCAATAAAAATTAGAGACTACTCAAAAGCCTTCGGTCTTGGCTTGCAACCCTTTATTCTTGGATTAGAGGGCTGCTGGGCACCCGAGGAGGCTCCAAGTAATGCCTGCTAACTGCAGGAAGCAAGTGGTTGGACTCAGCCTGACTAATGAGAGACTAAAGAGATAGTGAGCATTTTTTATCAGCCATGCTGTCAACCCACAGTTCCACTATAATCACCCAATCATCTTCATATCCTCCCCACACTCTGCCATCCACTAATTTCCTTTCACAGCACTGCCATTCTTCCAGGCCCATAATCTTAGGAATTTGACTCCTCCATCACATTTACCATTTCCCCTTGTATTTCCCCTCCATTCCCTCCATACCAGCTCTCAGTCCTACCCTTGGATTTCTAAAGTCGTCTACTGAAACTCCTTTCCAGCAGCCTTCCTCGCTTACAGCCATCCTGCATATTGACGGAAGATGAATCCTCATTAACTAACATTCTCAAAAAGTTACTCACCTATTTGAAAACTTTCAGTGGCTCCCCAGTATCCACCACGTCGAGTCTAGATTCAGTTGTCTGACTCTCAAAGCCCTGTATAAGATGACCCCATTCAACTGAGATGGCCTCATTTCCCACAAGCTGTCTTACCCTGGTTGGCTCAAGAGAATCATTAGCCATTATTAAATAAATAAATCCCTGCTACTGCTCACCCTGGAGCCCACTACAAAGAGTGAGCAAGTTACACAGAACTACCAGTACGAGAAACAGTAAAAATCCAAAAACAAAACCTGCAGTATACAGCATCTGCCTTTGTGAATTACATTTCGGAGGTTAAAAATGCTATTCATTTTCTTGGTCTATGACCCACTCACCCTATTCCCACAAAGAAGCCCCTCTTCCCATAAACTAAAATTTGCTGCAAACCTACCAAACTATTTTTTATGCTGCAATAACAAATAAAAGCAATTTCACTGCAATGACCAATTGCCCAACACAAGCCCTATGCTCTCCTTAGAGTCCTCTGCTCACCTGCACTCATGCCTCCTCTTTGCCTTCACATCTGCTTTGCTCTTCTCAGCATGCTCCCTCCTCCCCACTCCATCCACTCAAATCCCATTCTGTAAGGCTTAGTCCTAGTTCCAATCTCCACCTGCTCAAGTATGGCTACCCTTACTAAAGACCCAGTTCTCCAGGATTTTATCTTTGGAAGTAATATACTATGTCATTTTATATAAGGACTTGAGCATCTTCAGGTTTTAATATCCCTGGGGGTGCTGGAACCAATTTCCCAGTGATGTGAGAGATAACTGTACAATATTATTTACTACTCAAGTTTAGTATTCTGTCTAGCACTCATTGCTGATTACTTTAGGGGAGTCTTTCTTGCTTCTAAAGCTATGGTTCCAGTAGGTGCAAAATAAATACCTTTGGATTCATTGATATATTCATGCTTTAATTCTTTCCCTGTAGTGCCTAAAATGGGGCTAAGCATATAGCAGGGGCTCAAAAAAATCTAGCTAATCAATAATAGGTCACTTTCATGGAGCATTTTTCTTAGTCCACTCCAGATATCAGGTTGGAACATTCTCTAATTTAACAATATGGTTGCTATGCAAAAGAAGACTAACCACCTTACAAAAATTTGTGTGCCCCCTTCCCCCATATGGGCACCCCTGGTAGCGCAGCTAGTAAAGAATCTACCTGCAATGCAGGAGACGCCGGTTCGATTCCTGGGTCAGGAAGATCCCTTCGAGGAGGGATAGGTTATCCACTCCAGTATTCTTGGCCTTCCCTGGTGGCTCAGCTAGTATAGAATCCACCTACAATGCGGGAGACCTGGGTTCGATCCCTGGTTTGGGAAGATCCCCTGGAGAAGAGAAAGGCTACCCGCTCCAGTATTCTGGCCTGGAGAATTCCATGGACTTTTCCATGGGGTCGCAAAGAGTCAGACATTACTAAGCAACTTTCATTTCCCTCATATAGAATTGTCTCTGAGCAGCAGTTCCTCAGGCAGGCAAGACATTTTCCAGTTTCCTTGCATCTAAATGAAGCCATTAAGTAGTGTTCACCAACAGAATGTGAACCAAGGTTATTTCTGGGCTAAGGTGGCTAAGAAGTGGATGTGCTTTCTCCTCTTTCTCTCCTCCCACCTGCTGCCTGGATGAAGATCTCTCAAGGTTGTAGAGGATGGTGAGGCCAGATGTTGGAAGGAACTGGATCCTTGAATCACCACATGAAGGAAGCTTCCTGCCAATTGCATTGGGCTGATACCTTGGAGAAATAGACATTTTTGTGTTTAGTTACTGAAAATCTGAGGTTTGTTACAGTTAACTAATCCACTTACCTGTCTCTGAATGAGTGAGATTGCCACTGAGGGGAAGAGCAGTTCAAGATGAGAAGCAATTAAATTCTCATGCATTAATACATGATGGGTTATCAAGGTGAAGGCTAATTGGCTTCCAAAGCATGCCTCTGTACATTTAATGAGGAATTCAGGCATGTTCCCCCAGTCCTAACAAAATGACTTTATTGTATTTTGTAATACACCCAAGCCTGTTGTTACAAATATTATCTGAAGTTGCCTATATCTCCTATCACCAGCCCAAACCACTTCCTAAACTGCATACGTAAGTGCTGCTAGGCAGCTTTGCCAGACGTTCCCCAGAAACCCCAAACTCAGAATCTCTAATACTGATCTCATCTACCTCTCCTGTGCATCTCTGCCACATTCTTCCTTCCATGAAATTTGTTGTTGAAGTTAGTAGCAATCCAAGTGGCATACATTTCTCATCTCCCACATGCAACAAATCACCAGATGTTGCCTATTTCCCTTCCTCAAAATCTCCCACACCCTCCCTTGTTCTCTTCCCCCACTGCCACTTCTGGGGTCAGGCTCAAGTCATCTCTTTCCTGAACTGTCACCATAGCCTCCTAACTGCTCTCTTCTCTAACCCAGTGGGTGGCTATCTTTTGCAGGGTATGATCATCACACAGGGACCTTGTTAAATATGCAGATTCATGAGAGCCAGCCTTTAGTTTCTGGTTAGTGGGCTTAGATGGAACCTGGTAAGGTGACACTGAAATTGGTGGTCCATAGAATATATTGTTATTTTTAGTCTAGTATCTACACTGCCACTGATATTATTTTTTCCATCACTCAATTCTAATTTTGCTCAACTGTACAAATTCTCCAAAGGCTCTATGGTGAAAATCTAAACTTTTTTGAATGTGCTTCAAAACCCTTTGTGAGTTGGTTTCTGCCTATCCACTAGCCTTAACAACCACCCCCCAACCCCGCCCCTCTCCACCTGACCATTGATTCTCTAAGAATTTTGTTCATCCACCTCTCTATAACTTTGCATGTTCTCTTATCTCTATCTGATAGCTCCCCCCCACCCCAACATGCCACCTGGAAAATTCCTATTTCTTGTTCAAGTCTCAAGGCTCACTTCCAACAGAAACTTCTCTGGACAATGGGCCTTGACTCCCACAACACACTTGGGTCTTTCTACTCTTGTGCTCCTTCTAAATAGTCTACCTACCTCTGCCATAGCAATAATTTGCTGTGGTCTTTTGTATACACATTTATCTTCCCACTATAGTATAAACTTCTTCAGAGAATGGGCCAAATCTTTTTAAATGTATATTCACAGTACTCAAATATTGCTCAAGGAAATAATAAATTATAATAGATCTAAATATAAGAGTTAAACTATACTGCAAAATTTAGAAGAACACATAGAAGAAAAACGACAGCCCAAGTATTCTCAGGCAAAGGGAAAATTTTCATAGACAAAGAATTCTTAGATATTATAACAAAAACATGACCTATAAAAAGGGAAACTGGTAGATTTGTCTTCATCAAAAGTAAAAGTTTTGGGGTCTGACATCATTAAGAAAAAGAAAAGATAAGCCACAAACTGGGAGAAGATATTTGCAAATTATATTTCTGATAGAGCCTGTATTCAGACTATATAAAGAATTCTTACAAATCAATAATTCAATAACAGGAAAACAAAAAAACTCATTTTAAAATAGGCAAAATATTTTACAGACATTTCACCAAAGAAGATAAATGAATGACCAATAAGCACAGAGGAAAATGTTCAATGTCATTAGTCATTAGTCATTTGATAAATAAAAATTAGATCCTCAATGAAATATCATGTCACTCTTACTAGGTAAGTTGTAATAAAAAAGACAAAGTGGGAACAATCCAATTATCCATTAACTGGTGACAAGATAAACAAAATTAGATTGTGGTGATGGTAGCACAAGTCTGTAAACTTACAAAACATCATTGCCCCTAAACAGGTGAATTTTATGATATGCAAATTGTACCTCAACAAGTTATTTTAAATAAAGAATAAGTGATTGTTTTTCACGTGTATAGATAGATGTGGCTAATACCACTACAAAGACAATGTACATTAATGTACCTGCCGTGTACCAGGCAGTGATCCATCATTTCATACATGCTAACTATGTATCTATTTAATCATCACAGTAATGCTATTGGTTGACACTATCATTATCCCTGTTTTGCAGATAAGAAACCTGAGGCACAGAGAAGTTAAATAACTTGTCCAGTGTCATATACCTGAGAAATGGTGGATCTACAAATATTGGAAGAAAATGAAATTGGCAAATTACAGCATTTGTTATATCAAAAAAAAAATTCCATTTTATTGAAATAATAATAGAAATAAACAATGTTTGGATTGCTTACTCTTTTCCCTTTTAGTTACACACTAGAACCAAAATTATATTAAAAACCCCAAACTATCATTTGTTTCTTCTTTCCCATCATTTTCACTGGGTAAAACTGACATTTCTGCCTAAATACTACTATGGAAAGGCAGGATTTTATAGCAATACTATTGTACATCATCAAAAGCAAGCCTTACTCATCTTCATTCTACTCTAGTCTATGGATCCAGGACCTTTTGAACACAGAAAGGAGTAAAAGGCGCCAACAACGCAGATTCAGTCGAAGCAAAGCTCCTCACTTGGCATTCATGAAGACCAGCTTCACATACCTGCATTCACCTACCTGCAAACATTGCCCCAGAGAGGCCTCTGCACATCCTCCACTAACCTGTGCCTTACCATAAGCTGCGTACATACTGGTACAGAAGATGACCATCGGAGTCCAAGTTTATGCTCCTTACGAGGAATAAAGATTGTATTTAAGAAAGAAATCTGTTGATGAAATCTAAGCCTGAATATGCTACAAGTATCACTCTGAAATGGACAGGAAAAGGTATTTAGGTTACAGGAAGCCCCTATAATTTTATATGGAGAGCCGTAAATTCGGGTTTGTGTCTTACTGTGCCTGCCGCACATTATCAAATCACAGTGTAGTCAGTCCGAGTCAAGTCACGTGAGTGCCATGACGAGAATAGAGAGACAGGGTCTTGCCTTAAAATAAAAGAAAAAGAGACTTCTGAGACAATTCTGCTAAAGGATGCCTGACTCAAATTTACAGTGGATTGAATCATTTCAGTTCTGACATTATTGAAGATAATTTGTGCAAGCCCAAAACAAGATTTCCTTCCTCCTCCTACCCTCTTTTTTCTCATCCTACCCTCCAGATTGTAAGTACTGGCTCTTTTTAGCTGAGGCTGAATCAATCATTTTCATTACTTCACTGCAATTCGAAGACAATCGCAGCAAACAAAAAATAGAATTTGACTTGCTGATGTTTAATTATTGATGTGGTCTTTTTAAAACACATTTGGTTCTCAGAACTGTGCTCCGTTTCTCGTTGGTTCCCATTCTGTTTGTTCTTGGCCTCTGTGTTCCTTTTCGATTTTCTGCAGGTTAGCAAGTGCCGCGTCGTCTGCTTTTGAAATGTGTCTTTAGGCATGCTTTTGTTTGACAAGGAATGCCAAGGCTGAGCTGACAAAGTCTGTTTGAAAATCTTTTTCCAGGTATACAAGATCAGTGAGCCTGTTCAATGTATACTGTGATTAGAATTTTTCTTCAGATATTTATATCAACATTTCAGTTTTAGGGAGAGATGTTTTCAGAGCCTACCTGTCAGACGAAACTTATAAAAGGTAAGGAACTCTATCATTTATATATTCAAATGCAGAAATACATTTGTGGTAGAGCTGACATCCTCCATACTTCCCCCCATCCCTCGTGTGACTCACAAGAAAGGACATAGGTTACAAGCTTCAGTCACCCCTCTTCCCACATGCAGGAGCAAACATCTCCTTTGGAGTTCTCACCCTCAGCTACAGGATCTCAGGATCTAACTGGGAAAGATTTAGAAGATTTTTGTCTCATGGATCCAACCTGGGCTGGTGATCTGTTTCACCCTTGATATTATACTTGTTTCAAGGCTGTTCTCTCAGAACATCCCACCCTCGCCTTCTCCCACAGAGTCTAAAAGTCTGTTCTGTACATCTGTGTCTCTTTTTCTGTTTTGCATATAGGGTTATCATTACCATCTTTTTAAATTCCATATATATGCATTAGTATACTGCTCAAGGCTGGTGCACTGGGAAGACCCAGAGGGATGGGATGGAGAGGGAGGCAGGAGGGGGGATCGGGATGGGGAACACATGTAAACCCATGGCTGATTCATGTCAGTGTATGGCAAAAACCACTACAATATTGTAAAGTAATTAGCCTCCAACTAATAAAAATAAATGGGAAAAAATATAAATTACCAGTAATACCTAATAAAATGTAAATGCTACTTAAGTCATTGTAATATAAATACAATGTAGAAGGTTTTTGTCATAAGTGTTCATTTCCTTCAAGCTTTCTCTTTGATGGTAGGGGAAATGGGGGCAACAGTGGAAGAAAATCCAGCTACTGAAGGAAAGTTTGCCTCTATAAACCTACGCACTAAGAATATGACCTCCCAGTGTGAGTGTGCAGGTGTGTGCCCAGTTGCTAACTCACGTCTGACTCTTTGTGATCCTATGGACTGTAGCTTGCCAGGCTTCTCTGTCCATGGAATTCTTCAGGCAAGAATACTGGAGCAGGTTGCCATTCCCTCCTCCAGAGGTTCTTCCTGACCCAGGGATCAAAACCGTGTCTCTTCTCTCCTGCATTGGCAGGCAGATTCTTTACCACTGTGCCACCTGGGAAGTCCCCATAGAAGTTTTCAAATACCAGGGTTTTTTTTTAATCTAAAGCATTAAGCTTTGGTATCCAATTCAGTTCAGCAAATATTCATTTTATTCTCCAGATGTATTTAAAGGCACAATACATTTTACCTTACAAATATAGAAAATATTATTTCAAAGTATGTTGCTGTTGTTGTTCAGTCGCCAAGTGGTATTCGACTCTTCGAGACCCCATGGACTGCAGCACACCAGGCTTCCCTGTCCCTCACCATCTCCTAGAGTTTGCCCAAAGTATGCTGCTATTGCTAAGTCACTTCAGTCGTGTCCGACTCTGTGTGACTCCATAGACGGCAGCCCACCAGGATCCCCCATCCCTGGGATTCTCCAGGCAAGAGTACTGGAGTCGGGTACCGTTGCCTTCTCCGGCCCAAAGTATAGATCTATTTTAAAAAGCAACTTCTTTTTGGAAAACAAGGAAGGGGAATCACCTTGGCCACCAGTTATTTATCTATACCTCACCATCTAGACTTACATTAATGTGTTGCAAGAACACAAATAATAGTATAATACAAAATTAGAGTGGAGAACAAGTTGATAAGCTTACAAGATGAAATCATTTTAAAGAATTTTGTTCAGTTCAGTTCAGTCACTTAGTCGTGTCCGACTCTTTGCGACCCCATGAATCTCAACACGCCAGACCTCCCTGTCCATCACCAACTAGACCCATGCAAAAAAATTAATTTCAAATGTGGTTTATTGAGTAATTAAATTTACTGATTCAAGCAGGCCCCACATGTTGCCCACCCAAAAACACCTCCTTAGCTTTTTCAGTTAGTGGGACAGACGAACAGAACATTCTGTAGTTCCTGATATGAATTCAACAGTTCAGAGTGTAAGTAATTGTGATTGACCCTCTCCTCAGTCATAAAAAATAGATTATACTGAAATACATTTGTCTCTGTTGAATATATTTTATTAGTCAATCACGTCATTAAGAATTCATAGACCACTTACTATGCACTAAGCATGTGACTGGAAACAACACATCCTTGAACAGTCCCTGAGTTACAATCCAGCAAAGGCAGAAAAAGAGCTAGATTTCGCTCTCAACAAAGTCAAAATGAAGAATTTAAAGATCCTTTAATGTGTCAATAATAATAATAATGCCAGCCATTTTAAATTCTTTGCAGAATAAGATGCGATGAATAAACAGTTAAAGTGTAAGATTGTGTGCAGCTTTCTAGAGAAAAAAAAAGAGTGTCTTGGACAATAATGTTTTCATGTTGGATAATCCATCATTTTTTCCCAGGGCAATATTGACATAATTATGTTCCCTTCTCAATTAGTCTGCTATCAAGAAGAAGAAGTTCCCGTACCACCTGATTCTGCCACTATAATGTATGAATGCCAAATGCTTTGCCAATAAATAGCACTTAGGATTGGTAAATCTTTCTTGTTTTCAAGTGCTAACCTATAACAGTAATGCACATCAATTCATGTTTCTAAATCCAACAGAGGAAGGTGAGGGGCAGAGGCAGAAGAGAACGGATGCAGGCAGTTTATACTTTATTGAGGTCTGACTTCCTTTCATGCCCATCCCAGAAAGCACTGACTATGTGATGTGCTCAGTCTCCTGACCTGACTCTTTGGGGCCCCGTGGACTGGAGCTTACCAGGCTCCCCCGAGGAACTTTCCAGGCAAGAATATGGAGTGGGTTGCCACTTCCTACTCCAGATATCCTCTTGATCCAGGAATTGAACCCAGGTCTCTTGAGTCTCCTGAATTGGCAGGCAGATTCTTGACCTCTAGCACCACCTGTATGCTGATCTGATCTTAACCTGATTAGGTGTATAGTTTCTACACACCTAAAAGAAAGAGGAAGAAAAAGTGCAACTATTATGAGGTTAAGTGGTTCATTTTCACACCAAACCAGTTGTGACAAGTACCACCACTGATGGAAAGCAGATCTTAATGTTCCCCTCCAGTCACTGAAGATAAATGGCAAGAAAAAGAATACTTTTCTTTGTGCTTATTCATGGTTAGTTTGGCTCACTTGGTGCAGTTGGTTGAGTCTTTGGCATAAGAAAGAGCTAAACCAAAAAAAAAAAAAGAAAGAGCCAAACCCATGGCAGACACCTAAAGTGTTGCTTCAACAAATACTGCAAGATCCTCCCTGTGATGTGGTCAGAGAAAATGTCAGAATCTGTCCAAGTGAAGTAAGACAGAAAAACTAGTGTTGTGTTAAGATGGAGGAGTATACACAACCTATCCGTTTCATTTTGTGTTTCTGCTAACTTTAACTGGACACATTATACAGAATCTTTTGTTTTTCTACAGAAATTCTAGAGTTATCCATGAATCCCCAGGATGAGAATATCTAATATAATTGGGGAGGTGTTACCATGCTCACAAATTCAAATGATGAAGAACAAATTGGGCTTTGCAAAACATGTATAAAACCAACATACATGTTAATGCCCATGGTCGACCAGCTTAATATAGAGGGCCCCAGAGAGAAACACTTCAGAATTCCATAACTTCACCTACTTCAGGGCTTGTTTCAGGAATGAAGAGTAGATAATCATTTGTTTCGAATGCACAGCAAGTGAGCAGGGAATTTGAAAGGTGAGGGAGGGAATATTCTTATTGGGGATGAAATGGAAATTATTTACTCTGGCGATCCTCATTATCCTGTTGATTTCCATCCAGCTGACACCAAGAGGTCCCCTTATTCCCCGCCTACCTCTTACAATTGTCTATTCCCTTTGATTTTGTGACAAAAATTTGCAAGTCTGAAACTTATATTTCACCTGAAATATTAATATTCAAGCTCCAGGTATTAAAAGGAGGAAGAGAGAAGACCCTCACTTTCAAATCCACAGTCAATGCTTTAACACATTGGAGAAGTTTGACAAGCACAATTGCATGTCCGATTATCAATGCATTATCAACATTTACTAACGTTGCTTTCGTTGGCTTTTTTCCTAGTGCAGTCACTTCATGCAAAATTCTAAATTCATGTCAAGATAGAAGTAAGAACTACAATTTTTTAAAGTGTGCCAGACATGCAAAAAAAAATAAAGCCTAATTAATCTTTTTTTTTATGAGACTAGAAATACATTTTGCTTGTGGTTTGTTGTAGGGAACAGATCTTGTTAAAAAGGAAGATATTTCTTAGAACAGAAATATTCTCAGGGCATGGGGAGGAAAAACCATTAAAGAGTTTAACTCTGCTAAAACAAGATCCCTAGCTGCCTTGTGCCCCAGGCAACTCATGCAAAGGGTACAATTTGAGAACTTGATTAAGTAGGCTATGCTGCAGTTCTCTGTCCATAGCACCCTGTCCAGGGCCCACAACTCCCAACCCTTGCCTCAAGTTCAACTTCTGATTCATCAGTGCCACACTGCATAGTGAACTTGAGTCAGACTGGGTAGGTTCTCAGTTCAACAATGTATTAACCACCTGATTATAACTCTTCGAGTTTTTTCTGGTAAAATGAGTAAAAAACTGATTTTAAAATTTACCTCACAAACTTATTCTAAAAAATAATTTACATAAAGGCCCTAAAACAATACCAGCCATACAGTAGGTACTCAACCAACGTTTCCTTCTCCCAGAAACTGATCCCTACCCAAGACTTCTTTCTTAAACATTTTGGGAAAAAACACTATGTGAGTTTTTAGACAACTAGACAACTTATTATGAGCCTATAACCATTCAGTTAAAACAGACTATAAACACTTTTTAAAATGTGTGTGCTATATTAATCACATCCAAACTATCCACTGTTACTAATTTTTACCGAAGCAGGATTATGCTTGTTGATACAGGCCTTAGGTCTAAATCAGCAAGCCAGAACTACTTTGATGGGTTCCAACTTGATGTTGTTTGGAAAGCAACTTTAACAAGTTCCTCAAAACTCCTCTTTTGTTTAAATCCTTAGAAGAAATTGCAAGGGTCTTTTACCATAGGGTTCAGTTCAATTCATTTCAGTCGCTCAGTAGTATCCGACTCTTTGTGACCCCATGGACTCCAACATGCCAGACTTCCCTGTCCATCACCAACTCCCAGAGCTTGCTCAGACTCATGTCTATTGAGTCAGTGGTGCCATTCAACCATCTCATCCTCTGTTGTCCCCTTCTCCTCCTGCCTTCAATCTTTCCCAGCATCCCAGGATCTTTTCCAATGAGTCAGTTCTTCGCATCAGGTGGCCAAAGTATTGGAGCTTCAGCTTCATTATCAGTCCTTCCAATGAATATTCAGGGCTGATTTCCTTTAGGATTGACTGTTTTGATCTCCTTGCAGTCCAACAGGCTCTCAAAAGTCTTCTCCAACACCACAGTTCAAAAGCATCAATTCTTTGGCACTCAACTTTCTTTATGGTTCAACTCTCACACCTGTACATGACTACTGGAAAAATAATAGCTTTGACTAGATGGACCTTTGTTGGCAAAATAATGTCTCTGCTCTTTAATATGCTATCTAGATTGGTCATAGCTTTACCCTAGAGTAGCAGACTCTTTCTTAGCAAAGGAGGCTATATAACTAAGCTCTGCTGGCTTCTGTTTAGGTAACCATGATGAATAAGACTTCCATCACCATGGGTTCAGCCTCTTGGAAAACAGGACTTCCTCCCTCAGTTCCAGAAGCTGATGTTGTTCTTTCCCAACTAGAAGGTGAAGTGAAGACCAAGTTGTTTAGGGTGTTAGTAAGACTCCTAAGACTGGTGACTATGGTAAAGAATCTGTCTGCAATGTGGGATGCCTGGGTTCGATCCCTGGGTTGGGAAGGTACCCTGGAGAATGGAATGGCACCCCACTCCAATATTCTTGCCTGGAGAATCCCCTGGGCAAGCCTGGTGGGCTAAAGTTCATGGGGTCACAAAGAGTTGGACATGACTAAGTGACTAACACTTTCACTTTCCAAAGGCCCTCAACAAGCCACATAATAGTTCAACTGCCCATCCAGAAAGAACTCTATTCTTTCACCTGGGTCAGGCCACCCTGACAGAAGACATCTTAAAATAAAACAAATCACCAGACCTCCCTAGAGAGGGTAGTTTTACTCCTCAGGATAGAAGGCTCAGTAACCAATTAAAAGCACAGCCCTCACCTCTCAAGCCAAGTGGTATCTCTGGGACCACCAATGGGCCATGGTTTATGATGAAGCCTTAAGATTTATTTTGAAGCTCATCACATACTAGTGACAATGTAATAGAAAAAAGGAATAAAACCACCCACCCCATATGTACAGTTAGAATTCTGTTAAAATGGAAAGTCAAAACGGGTTTGTTTGTATCACATTTTAGCACCAGACAAGAAAAAAAATTATATCGTAGGTAGTTCTCACTCTTCACAAAATAGAATAAAGCCCTTGGTCTGACTCCAATCCCATTATCAAAAAGGACCATTTACTTAGTGTAAAAAAAAAAAAAAAAACCCACAGCTCATCAATTTATCATTAACAAGAGCATTACTACCTAATGCAAGAGAACTACCCTTCCCCAGGAATTCTGTTAATTGGAGGCTAGAGCCAGACAGTAAACGTGGGGGTGGGGTGGCCACAGGAAGGAACACAACACTCATGCTCTGTGTTCCCAGCAGAAGATGCCGCACGACGGCCCACCATAACCAATGAGCTCCCGGCACACTCAAAACAGAGGGAAGGGGCTAAAGTGAGGAAAAGTCAAGCTTTCACACGGGCACCTTCTGGAATTCTGTTGTTGCTACTGATCCTTGCTTATTTTCAACACACAGTCCCCAGTAGCTCTAGGTTTCTGCCCAGCTCTCTCGGCCTCTGTTTGTGAGCATGCAAACTTGCAGTTGGGAGTAGTGCTCCCTGGAATAATAAATGTAAGTGAGCACATTTCTCAAAGGCTAAGATGCTGCCGTTAGCATCATCCTAGGTAGTCCAGCAATAATATCAAACACTAAGTGCTATTTAACCCTCTGTTGGTATTAACTAATTTAATCCCAGCTCAATAAATCTAAGATGTAAGGGCTATTATTTTTCCTACTTTACAAATGAGAAAGACAAGGCACAAAAAAGAATGATAACTTGCTCTTGGTCACAAAGTCAATATACAGGGCAATTAAAATTTGGACACAAGATTTCTGGCCTCAGAATCCAAGTTTTTAAGGTATACTATACAGGTATACAATAATACCTGTCAATCCCACTAGTAATAAAATAAGAGTGAAGAAATGAATCCATGACTTGGAACTCAGAGATAACCAATGCATAATCAAGAGTTCACAGTGATGGCTGATTCATGTCAATGTATGACAAAACCCACTACAATATGGTAAAGCAATTAGCCTCCAACTAATAAAAATAAATGAAAAAAAAAGAGTTCACAGTGGTAATGTTGAGTTTTTTCAATTAGACTGTCGACTTTGAAATCAGTCAGACTCAAGTTCAAATCCTAGATAGGCCCTATTGCATATTAGTCAGTGAAACTTGAACAAATTATTTGACTATCCCAAGCCTCACTTTCTAATCTTTACAATGAAGATAATAACAGTACATACCTCATAGAGTTATGAGAATTAAGTCACATATCACCTGGATAAGCATACGTGTGTGATTCTAGCTACATATCTAGTGCACCATAAGCAGTAACTGTAATCATCTCCATTATTATTTATTACCCACACAACTTTCCATTGTAGGTAAGCATTTGGAAGGAATGATCTTTCTTCACCCCACTGCTTTCTAAAGCCCACACATGTGAGATGACTGGTGAGGATTAGGGGTATCGGCTGCAGCTAAGGATCACAGCAAAGCTAAGGGGCTCACAGGGACCAAACCCCTCAACCTTGGCTTCATTAGCAAGTTTCTCTAGCTGAGCTAACCCAGCCCATGCCAGTCAAGCATTCCCTTGCAAATATAAATCATTACCCAATAAACCACAGGCATACAAGACTGTCCACAGCAGATAAAGCTGTGGGTCAGGATATCCAATCCCTGAGGCTTTGTGGAAAGAGAGAAAAAGCTACAGCATTAATTATATAAACAGTTACTTGGAAAATGCTTTAAGCAAGTGTTTTAGATTCCCTTTTAATTAGGATAAATAATTACTGCACTTTCATCTTGCAATGAGCTCCCAAACTCTCCCATGCCCCATCTTCAAATACCAACTAGAAAGATAGAGGGAATAAACTAATGGTGTGCACTTTTAAAGCCACTTTATCTGTCCGGATCTTAGCTTCACCATCTGTACAACGAGGAGGTTGGTCAAGGTACGTCTCCAAGGCCCCTTCCAATAGAATATCCGCAACTCTGTGCAGTGCTTTGGGGCTGCACCACTTTACTCATCCCATGTTTTTTTCTAGGGAGCAGCATAGTATTTGAAGGTATTAACTGTATTTGTTTATTGAGCTTCAAAAACTCTTTTCCAAATGCAAACATCAAGACATCCAACAATTCCATAAGTATGCCATGGAATAGAGAAACCCAAAATAACAGGTCTGAAAAATGTCTGGAGAATAGTTCAAATGAGGAATGGTTAAAGAACTGAAGATGTTCTTGGGAAATTACAAAGTTATCTCTTTTAATTAAACTTATTCTGAAGGTCTCCAGAAGTGGAATCAATGGATTAACATTGCAGGGAGAGAGACAGTAAATAACTTGATAAGAAACAGCTTTCTATCCAAGATAATGGTTCAAGATGGAAAAAAGTTATATAGCTATGAGCACCACTGAAAGAAATGTAAAGACTTCCTATCATGTAAAGATGTAAAGATGCCTAGAGGAAATTCTTCAATTGGGATCATAAATAGAGCCGTGTATGCTAAGCTCATATTCTCTTTGAGATTCTGTTCTGACTCTCGCAGATAATTAATAACTTCTTCATCCAAGCTTCATAAACACCATTTAAATAACTCTAGTAGAGCACTTACATGTGATGTTATAATGTTTGTTTATTGATGTCACCCTCATCAAACCAAGAGTGTTTCATTATCCTTTGTCTACATCTGTCACAGCTCCAAGTACATGGTAAATTCTTAATAAATACTGTGTGTTAGTTGCTCAGTCGTGTCCAGCTCTTTGCAGTCCCATGGACTGTAACCCACCAGGCTGCTCTGTCCATGGAATTCTCCAGGTAAGGATACTGGAGTGGGCTGACATTCCCTTCTCCAGGAGATCCTCCCAACACAGGAATTGAACACAGGTCTCCTGCATTGCAGGCAGATTCTTTACCATCTAAGGCACCAATAAATACTGGCTGAATAATAAAAATAAACCATGACCAAAGGAGTTTAGAAAACTGCCCTTGCCTTCAGAGATGCTTGCAATCTAACTGAAAAGTCAAGATGAACATGAAAAGTGAAGGTGTTAGTGGCTCAGTCATGACCGACTCTTTGTGCTCCTCTGTCCCCAGAATTCTCCAGGCAAGTATATTGGAGTGGGTTGCCATTTCCTACTCCAGGGGATCTTCCAGATCCAGGGATCAAACCTGGGTTTCCCGCATTGCAGGCAGATTCTTTACCATCTAAGCCACCATAGCTGAGCCAAATGTTATATAGTTATTAATATATGTAATCTCTTGGACTCAGTGAGGACTTAGCAAGTGTTTAGGAAGCACGTTCATTTGACAGCACTTGAGCATTAAGTGGCGTCCAGAGCTTATCAGTCAATGAGGAGAGGCTGCTCAGGCTGACCCGAGCATCCTCAAAATCTGGCCCCACCTGCTTGATGGCATTTCTCTCTAAAATACAAACTGATTCCTCACAGTCTCCCGAACTCACTCACATTCTTGTTTCTGTGCTTTGGCTCAAGATGGTTCTATTAGCTGGACATCCTTCCTCTCCCTTGTCTAGCAAACCATGATCCTTTCCTCCCCAGAATTCCCTATCACTCACTTACCACCCAATAGTATGTCTGTCACCCATTCACTAAGCAATTGGCTCTTCAGTATGTATGGGTTGAGCTAAACTTTACAGATACAAATGAGGAGACATATTTCTTGCCCTCAAGATGTTCGATGTTTGTTGGAAGCCAAACATTGTCTCTTTATATAAACAGTTATGATTTTTGCTTTTTTTATTTGTCCAAGATTATTTTAAATTGGAGAATAATTGCTTTACAATGTTGTGGCAGTCTCTGTCATACATCAATGTGAATCAGTCATAATTATATATATATAACATTCAGAAAACTAAGATCATGGCATCTGGTCCCATCACTTCATGGGAAATAGATGGGGAGACAGTGGAAACAATGTCAGACTTTACTTTTTTGGGCTCCAAAATCACTGCAGATGGTGATTGCAGCCATGAAATTAAAAGACATTTACTCCTTGGAAGGAAAGTTATGACCAACCTGGATAGCATATTAAAAAGCAGAGACATTACTTTGCCAACAAAGGTCCATCTGGTCAAGGCTATGGTTTTTCCAGTGGTCGTGCATAGATGTGAGAGTTGGACTGTGAAGAAAGCTGAGCGCCGAAAAATTGATGCTTTTGAACTGTGGTGTTGGAGAAGACTCTTGAGAGTCCCTTGGACTGCAAGGAGATCCAACCAGTCCATCCTAAAGGATATCAGTCCTGGGTGTTCATTGGAAGGACTGATGCTGAAGCTGAACTCCAGTACTTTGGCCACCTCATGCGAAGAGTTGACTCACTGGAAAAGACGCTGATGCTGGGAGGGATTGGGGGCAGGAGGAGAAGGGGATGACAGAGGATGAGATGGCTGGATGGCGTCACTGACTCGGTGGGCATGAGTTTGAGTAAACTCCGAGAGCTGGTGATGGACAGGGAGGACTGGCATGCTGCGATTCATGGGATCGCAAAGAGTCAGACACGACTGAGCGACTGAACTGAACTGATACATATATATCCCCTCAGGGGATTCCCAAGTGGTGCTGGTGGTAAAGAACCCACCTGCCAACGCAGGAGACATAAAAGACACAGGTTTGGTCCCTGGATTGGGAAGACCCCCTGGAGGAGGGCATGGCAACCCACTCCTGTATTCTTGCCTGGAGAATCCCATGGACAGAGGAGCCTGGTGGGCTACAGTCCATAGGGTTACAAAGAGTAGGACACAACTGAAGCAACTTAGCACGCATACATATATCCCTCCCACTTGAGCTTCCCCTGCCCAGCTGTTTTCGATTTCTTCTACTTTTTGGAAGCAGGTTGAGGGTGGGCCGAATGCTAGTGGATCAGGTGATTGGTTGTGATTGTTCCTCAATTTAAATACAAGCTTTTTTTCTGTAATAGCAGAAACTTTGAAAATTGACCTTTGCTACAAACATGCTAACCATCACTGACCCTGATTTCCACTGTGTCTTTCCCCTTTTAAGCTGTTCTCTACTTTGTCTAAGAGAAGTAAAGCAGCTGGTTTACAGTTTCCAAGTTGGTTTTTAACTGATAAAGACTCAATTTTTCTTTTGCCTGAACGTTGTTACAGCCAAACCACTTTATTTTGCTGTTTCAACTACAAAATAGAAAGAAACAAACCAAAAAAAAGAAATAAAAAGAACTCCCCCTGGACCTGAAAGTGCTTGAGGTCTTGAAGAGGTCCTGCAAGGGTGCTCTTTTTGTCACCTTAAAGCAGATGTAAGCTTCCTGAAGGCAGAGTCAGCTTTTATTTACTTATGGGCCCCACATGGCAACTAGCAGGGAGCCATACATAGAGAAACTTCCGGGTAACTATTTATGGAAGGAATGCAAGAGTAGACTCATTCATATGCATGGTCCTGTGCTCTTGAAGTCATCCATGATATTTAACACAATTCATTCTATGTCCTGTTCCTTGGTTATTTCATGGGACCTATCCTTGGTACTTCAGTTAGTAGGTTTCTTGAAGACAGGAATACTGGCTCATAACTTTATCTTGTATTGCCGGTAAAGGTTTGTTGATTCACATGTGTTGTTTTATCTAGAATGAATTTATCCTGCTATGTTACATCTTCTGAAAGAAGAAAAAGAAGACTGCCTCTCATTAACAGAACTAGAATAAGCTCCAGGCCTGAATACTGGAGTGAGTAGCCTTTCCCTTCTCCAGCAGATCTTCCCAGCCCAGGGATCGAACCCAGGTCTCCCGCATTGCAGGCAGATTCTTTACCAGCTGAGCCACAAGGGAAGCCAATAATACTGGAGTGGGTAGCCTATCCCTTCTCCAGGGAATCTTCTTGACCCAGGAATCAAACTGGTGTCTCCTGCATTGCAAGTGGATTCTTTACCAACTGAGCAATTAGGGAAGCCCAGAATAAGCTACCTTGAAGCAAACCCTAAAAAGTATATGTTATAGTGTTGCTCAGTTGAATAATTCACTCAGGAGAGTTTCTATTGAATGAGGTTTCAACAGGCTGCACTTGGGGTTGCACAGTGCCTTTCAATTGGTGATAGGCATCTCATATGCAGATTTTTTTTTTTTTTCCCAGTGGGTTTTATCATACATTGATATGAATCAGCCATGGATTTACATGTATTCCCAATCCCGATCCCCCCTCCCACCTCCCTCTCCACCCGATTCCTCTGGGTCTTCCCAGTGCACCAGGCCGGAGCACTTGTCTCGTGCATCCCACCTGGGCTGGTGATCTGTTTCACCATAGATAGTATACATGCTGTTCTTTTGAAATATCCCACCCTCACATTCTCCCACAGAGTTCAAAAGTCTGTTCTGTATTTCTGTGTCTCTTTTTCTGTTCTGCATCATATGCAGATTTATAAGCAGCATCAGTCATGTGGTATATTCCTTGTGAATTAACTCATCAATGACTTCTAATGCAATGCAGGAAATGATAGTTACTACACAGAACTTTAGGAGAAAGGGAATGAAGGAGAGAGAGAAAGGAGACCAAAGAGAAAGAGAATGTATTCCAGAAGATGAAGGAACAAAAAATTTTATTCACCACAAGAATCTGGATCAACAGACTCAAGGTCAGGCAGACCAGGACAATACTACATGGCCTCCATATGGTTTCAAAAGATCCATTCAGAAAGAACTGCAGTAAACCTTCCTAAGAAGTATAACAACAGAATGACTAGGTTTCTCCAAATGGTCCCATGTTGATTCTAGTCTATAGAATGAATGCCTTGGTTGACTTGTCACACTGTCAAATACAGATAGCTATACAGTTCCCCGTTCTGAGAGCCCACGGCAATCACACTGAAATGAGGCATCAACCAAGAGACCATAATCCAGAGAGGTGAGCAAGCAGCCTCCAAGGTGCCCAGGAAACAAGATTCCAGTGTCTAAGGAGGACACTGAGGACACAGAGGCCCCAGAGGAGCTGTGCTACTAGGAGACCACTTTCAGAAAAGCACGAAGGGTGGTCATGCCCTGAGCGCTGGGAAACCACATGGCTATGTGCATACGGACGAGAAAAATGAAAATGTTTCCCAAGTCCTCCGTTCATTTTTTTTAAGCATTTAGAGATACAGGCAGCCTGACAAATTATGGTCACCGTGCTAGTGCAGAGCTCCCGGTCCTATATCTGAACATTTTTAAATCTGTCTTAGCAAAATAGTGTGGAGTAAACTGACTTTGAATGTATGTACACCAGCAGAGAGGTCCTTAGAATACTAAAGTTATTCTGTATGAGTTAGTAAATAGCTCTGCCCCCAAACCTCCAAGTGTCCCTAAGCTGCCCCAGCCTTTCTTCCCAGGACATGCCAGATCTCCCCGCATAGGGTCAATGCCTGGCACTGCAGTAGGCTTGGGGTCCCTTTACCAGGTTCTTGAGGCAACCTGGTGTTTCTGTCAGACTGATGAGTATCTTGTTTCCTTATAGGTTCAAGAAACCCAAGTATCAGAAAGCTGCTAGATGAGATGGAATCAAGTGCTAACCTGGCTGGAAATGGGCCCTGATGGCCATGGCTATGGATGCACAAGTTGTGCTTTGGTTACTGCTCATGGGGTCCGCTGACTTCCACTCAGTTTTCATATCTTTGGCAAATTATATTAGAAACCTATAAAGCATTTGAGTGTGGGCTCTACCCCACAACCTGAAAGCCCCTACAAAGCTATAGCCCTTAGACAGCAAGGGCTCACCAAATTCTAAACCAGATAAATTAACTCCACACCTAGACACAATTTCAGTGCAACTGTTGAACATCAAGGATGAGAAAATCCTAAAAGATATCAAAGAGGAAAAGGCAGACCATATACTAAGGAATGACAATTAGTTCCTCAGGAGGCCTGAGTAACAGTATATGCTGGAAGTCATAGATATTATCTTCAAAACGTCTAGAGAAAATCCTTACTGACAGAGAGTTCGATATCCAACTAAACTTGTCTTTAAGAGTAATAACATGTCTCTTTCAGATCTGGTTTCCTCGATGTGTATGCCCAGGAGTAGGATTGCTGGGTCATATGGCAGTTCTATTTCCAAAAAGAGACACGTGCACCCCAGTGTTCATCACAGCACTGTTTATAATTGCCAGGACATGGAAGCAACCTAGATGCCCATCAGCAGACGAATGGATAAGGAAACTATGGTACATATACACAATGGAATATTACTCAGCTATTAAAAAGAATTCATTTGAATCAATTCTAATGAGATGGATGAAACTGGAGCCCATTATACAGAGTGAAGTAAGACAAAAAGATAAACATCAATACAGTATACTAACGCATACATATGGAATTTTAAAAGATGGTAACAATAACCCTATATGCAAAACAGAAAAAGAGACACAGATGTACAGAACAGACTTTTGGACTCTGTGGGAGAAGGCGAGGGTGGGATGTTCTGAGAAAATAGCATTGAAACAAGTATACTATAAAGCGTGAAACAGATCACCAGCCCAGGTTGGATGCATGAGACAAGTGCTCAGGGCTGGTGCACTGGGAAGACACAGAGGGATGGGGTGGGGAGGGAGGTGGGAGTGGGGATCAGGATGGGGAATACACGTAAATCCATGGCTGATTCATGTCAATGTATGGCAAAAACCACTACAATATTGTAAAGTAATTAGCCTCCAACTAATAAAAATAAATGAAAAAAAAAAAGAGTAAGAACAAACCAACTGAAGATGGGTGATTAGTCATAGCCCCAAACTGAGACGCATGTAACTATGTAAAAGAAACAACATTAAGTAAAGAAACTACACACTTTTGGCAAATTTGAATAAGAATTGACTATTATTAAGAATAACAGTCACTAAAACAAACAAAAAAAGAATAACAATACTAGAATTGAAGGGACTAAATTCAAGGTGTACCTAAAATTGTAAACAGAAACAATACAAAGATATGAAGGGGGATGTTCAGATTCTAAGCATCTTAAGATTTATATATTGTTCAAAAATTACTGAAGTTTTTTTCACATTAAAAAATTTTAATCACTAATATAAAACATAGAATGAAAGGGATTACTCCAAATTGTAGGGAGGAAAAGATGGGAAAGTAAAAGTAATATGTTCAATGAAATAGAAGGTTGGAAAGGAATGAAGAAGCATAATAATTTGGGGGGACTTCCCTGGTGGCTCAGATGCAAAGAATTTGCCTGCAATGCAGGAGACCCAGGTTCAATCTCTGGGTCGGGAAGATCCCCTGGAGAAAAGAATGGCTACCCACCCTAGTATTTCTGCTTGGAGAATGCCATGGATAGAGGAGATAGGCGGGCCACAGTCCATGGGGTCACAGTCCACTGGGTGACTAACACTTTCACTTTCAATAATTTTGTTAACTAAGTAAAAGTTAGTAATCACAAAAAAGTAAATGGATTACATTTACTACTACCTATAAAATGGAAGATTCTCAGAAATTTGGAATATTGAAAAGAAGAAAGATTCCAGCTCTTAAACGGTGTTTACAGGAGATTATGTGAAACATAATGACATTTTAAAAAGCTGAAAGAAATATACTGCGCAAATATTACCTGAAATAAACCTGTTGTAGCAAGATTGTATGTATGTGTGTATGTGTGCATGCTCAGCCATGTCCGACCCTTTGCAAACTCATGGACTGTAGTCCGTTAGGCTCCTCTGTCTATGGAATTCTCCAGGCAAGAATACTGTAGTGGGTTGCCATTTCCTCCTCCAGGGGATCTTCCTGACCCAGGGATCGAACCCGCATCTCTTGTGTCTCTTGCACTGGCAGGCAGATTCTTTACCAAATACCATCCAGGATATAAGACACAAAACAAAATTCAGAGTGAAATATAATAATAGAAGAACCCCCAAAGGCTGTTGGAGGTGCAAGTTGGGCGGTCCTTCTGGGGAAGGCTAGGAAGGTGTTAGTAGAGAGGGTGTGGAATAGATTCCAGGTAAAGGCCAGATGGTGATAGTCAGAGTCAGTGAGTCAGGGCTGATAATGACAGACAGGTTTGTGCAGGAAATTTATGCCCAGAACTAAGCCTCCTTGGCCAAACTGTGGCCCTGATGCTTCAAGCCGCAAATCGACGGTCATCTGATGGTCAAGTGACATGGTGCCCCTGACTAGCACAGACCCTACGGTCTATAAAGATAGTTCTTACTTAATGATAAAAAGGAAAACCCTGCCAGGGAACATACCACAACCATGAACTTGCATTTAACTTAAAACATAATGCAAAATTCACCTTATCCTATAGGGAAATTTACAAATCCATGATTACTTTGGAGATCTTAAAATGCCCCACTCAAAAATTATACATCAAGAAAAAAAGAAAAATGTAAACCTATAGAAAAATCGTACAATTAATAAGCTGTTCCAACAGTCATAACAAATCTCAGAATCAAAAAAGAGAGGCAACATGATTTTTTTAAGCACATGTGGAGCCAATATGAAAACTGAACTAACTCTCACAGCCAATGAGGTAAATTCTAACAGAATTTAATAAAGTCTCATTTGATATACAAGTGCACTGAACAGGGAACTAAGATCCCACATGCTGCAGAGCCTGGCCAAAAAGGAAATAAATAAATAAAGGTTCTGGGAAAGGGGAGGGAATAGCTAATCAAACAAATGTGTATCTTGATTCAAAATTTAATTAATAATCACTGGATCAATAACTTTTAAGTTATTTTTTTTCAAGTTTCTGTTTCCCAGGGGATGGCTCCAGTACTTCAGACCTACATCTAAACAACTTTTTCAGCTTGGAGCTAACTTTCTCCCACAAGTACAGAATAGCTGTTTTTCTTCAGTTAGTTTCCAAATCTATGACCTTTTGAACATGCTACCACTTGTGTTTCCAAAATAATTTTGTGAAATTCCTACCCCAAGAACCTTTAAAGCCCTGCCATTTTTCAGCCACCAGTCCTGCCTCTGTGGGGAATTTAAAAATAACTCACCCTAATTCTTTCCTTAAAGGTGTATTCTTGTTAAACTTCTTGACCTAAAGAGGAAACCATCTTGGGGAAAAATTAACCCATATCAAAGCATGGGCTTGGAAAGAGTCTAAAAGCACAGACTTGGAAACTCCATGATTGCTGCTGCTGCTGCTAAGTCACTTCAGTCATGTCCAACTCTGTGCGACCCCATAGACGGTAGCCCACCAGGCTCCCCCATCCCTGGGATTCTCCAGGCAAGAGCACTGGAGTGGGTTGCCATTTCCTTCTCCAATGCATGAAAGTGAAAAGTGAAAGTGAAGTCGCTCAGTCGTGTCCGACTCTTAGCGACCCCATGGACTGCAACCCACCAGGCTCCTCCATCCATGGGATTTTCCAGGCAAGAGTACTGGAGTGGGGTGCCATTGCCTTCTCCAAACTCCATGATTAGACTGAGTAATTTCAGCATAAGTTACAATAGGTAGATCACCTCAGAGCAAAAAACTGTAGCATGCTGTTCCATGAGGTACTAGAGAAATCTGGAAAGGTCACAACACAAGTTTCCAATTTCTTCATTGATCCCACAGGAAAATCTAAATTCCAAGAAATACATTAGAGAGTTAACAAAAATTAAATTTAGATGTGGTGAGTAATATTAGTTTTCATTAGAGCCAGGCAATAGGAAAGAATTTAAGATTAAAGTTCAGCATAAATATATTTTAATTTGTGAATTATAATACAATGGCTTGCCTACTATCTATGATTCAGCTGAGGCCATTCTAAGGAAGGACTGAAAACTCTCGTAGAAAAAGACTTTATGATTTGGAGATAAGTGCTTTCAATTATTACTCAGATTCTTACTCCTAATCCTGATACTAAATTATTGCATATTATCCTTTAGTGAGTTCCCCAGTCCAGTTGATACAGAAGAATAATAATAAATCAGTTTTCACAACTAAAAACACAAAATGCAGGAGGGTTATATTAAAAATTTATCAGAGTTTTATTTATAATTCACTATTTAAATGAAATATGATGTGCATGATTTTTGGAAAGATGATATCAGATGTCTTTTGAAGAGTAAAGTCACTTTTTAATTTATCTGTTTTTATATAGAGGGACATTGTTTTTCAGGGGCAACTTAGTTGTCCTTTTCTATGTCCTTGTTGTTTAGTCGCTAAGTCGTGTCCAACTCTTTTGTGATCCCATGGATTGTAGCCCAGGGTCCTCTGTCCATGAGATTTTCCAGGCAAGAATACTGGAGTGGGTTGCCATTGCCCAGAGATTGAACTTGTGTCTTCTGCATTGGCAGGTGAATTCTTTATCACTGAGCCACCTGGGAAGACCATTCCTTTCTATATAAACCCCTACTGCCTGTGAAACTAGCAATATTGATGCTGTGCATGTTTAAGGTCACATGACCTGTAGTATGTCATATACTGTAAAATAAGTTACACTAGAATGCTACTACTGATCCCCTAGGGTGGGCAATATGTACACATTTTTCCATGTTGATTTGTGTTGATTTTTTTTTACTGTATTTTTAACAAAATGAACTGTCTTTGTGAAGACTGATCATTTTCTCAATCTGAGCATCCTGAATTGTCTGCATTCTTTTTATTGTCTGCTGTTTTACTTTCTTCTCCATTAATGATACTCAAAAACATTGTACCAGAATTTCCATGAGGTTTATTCATTGATTTTCTTGTCATTGTTGTATTGCTAGAGTGCATTATTATTATTGCTTCTTTCAGTGTTAACAAGTATGATATGCTTATTCAACACCAAAACCCTGGAGATTTTCTATTTATTCACATGACACATCAATTGCACTCATCTCACACACTAGTAAAGTAATGCTCAAAATTCTCCAAGCCAGGCTTCAGCAATACCTGAACCATGAACTTCCAGATGTTCAAGCTGGTTTTAGAAAAGGCAGAGGAATCTGAGATCAAATTGTCAACATTTGCTGGATCATCCAAAAAGCAAGAGAGTTCCAGAAAAACATCTATTTCTGCTTTATTGACTATGCCAAAGCCTTTAACTGTGTGGATCACAATAAACTGTGGAAAATTCTGAAGGAGATAGGAATACCAGACCACCTGATCTGCCTCTTCAGAAACCTGTTTGCAGGTCAGGAAGCAACAGTTAGAACAGGACATGGAACAACAGACTGGTTACAAATAGGAAAAGGAATACATTAAGGCTGTATATTGTCACCCTGCTTATTTAACTTATATGCAGAGTACATCATGAGAAATGCTGGGCTGGAAGAAGCACAAGCTGGAATCAAGATTGCTGGGAGAAATATCAATAACCTCACATATACAGATCACACCACCTGCATAAAGCAAATAAGAACTAAAGAGCCTCTTGATGAAAGTGCAAGAGGAGAGTGAAAAAGTTGGCTTAAAGCTCAACATTCAGAAAACTAAGATCATGGCATCTGGTCCCATCACTTCATGGAAAATAGATGGGAAAACAGTGGAAAGAGTGGCAGACTTTATTTTTCTGGGCTCCAAAATCACTGCAGATGGTGATTGCAGCCATGAAATTAAAAGACACTTACTCCTTGGAAGGAAAGTTATGACCAGCCTAGATAGCATATTAAAAAGCAGAGACATTACTTTGTCAACAAAGGTCCATCTAGTCAAGGCTATGGTTTTTCCAGTGATCATGTATGGATGTGAGAATCGGACTATAAAGAAAGCTGAGCACCAAAGAATTGATGCTTTTGAACTGTGGTGTTGGAGAAGACTCTTGATGGTCCCTTGGATTGCAAGGAGATCCAACCAGTTCATCCTGAAGGAGATCAGCCCTGGGTGTTCATTGGAAGGACTGATTTTGAAGCTGAAACTCCAATACTTTGGCCACCTGATGCGAAGAGCTGACTCATTTGAAAAGACCCTGATGCTGGGAAGGATTGGGGGCAGGAGGAGAAGGGGATGACAGAGGATGAGATGGTTAGATAGCATCACCGACTCAATGGACATGGGTTTGGGTGGACTCCAGGAGTTGGTGATGGACAGGGAGGCCTGGCGTGCTGCGGTTCATGGGGTTGCAGAGTCGGACACAACTGACCGAGTGAACTGAACTGAACTGAACTGATACATCAATAAATATTTGTTTCATATCTGTCCACTGTGCAATAAGTTCTGGAAGTGAAAAATCTAAATTAGACACTTGAGGCATTCAGTGTCTTCCTCAGTCTCTCTCCCCTCCCCCATCCCACCCTCCCACCCCTCACCCCCCCACCCCCACCCCCACCTGGCTAATTCTTACCCACCCTTCAGATTAAGTTCTTCAGAAGAGGAGTAGGATAATGACTGAAAATAGAACATTGGATTTGGTATCAAGAACGACACTGGCAGCTTTAGCAAGAGTGTTTTCAATGGGACGGGAGGCATGGAGGGGTCAAATGCAGACTACAGGTGACACAAGTGAGGAATTAGAACCAAGGAGGACAGACTATCTTAGAACACAAGTACCAAAAAGGAGGAAACAGATACTGTGGTAATACATGGGGAAGAGATTGTTCATTAAACAGTTTGTTTTTGGTTAGGAAGAAATTTGAGTATGATTTTAAACTTAGAAACAAAGAGCCAAATCATTGCAAGAAATTGACAATACAGGGAAAAAAATGAAGATAATTTATGTGGCAAGCTCCAGAGTAGTGATGTGATGTTTTATGGGCGTTGATCTTGGTCTTGGGAGGGAAGGACATCTCTCCCCCAGGAATATTAGGGAAAGAAGTAATATGATGACAGTTAGAATCTGAAACTGAGAGTTGTGAAGTGAAAAATACGAGAAATGCCTCTTGTCTCCGTTGGGAAAAATGGAATATAAATCATGTTCTAAGAAGAAGATAGATAACGAAGAAGCAAACAGTTTGAGAATGATGAATGTTTGAAAGTGTTTCTATGAGGAATGCATGCTGTGTGCTCCCTTTTGTCCCCTCAATCCATTCTACCTGCTTCTCTACCTGCTTCATGCCCTGAGATGCCACGGGTTATACTAGCCAGTTTCCTAACTCTCTGACTTTTGATTCGTTTCAACCAATGAGAGCAAAGAGAGTTGGGAATATTTATCCTACCAGGTCTTTTTCTGCCTGGCCATGAGATGCCAGAGGTAAGAGTTCCTCTCCCAAGGAACACAGCTGATGTTAGGAGGCCTTCCCTTATAGCTACTAGTCTTGGTATCTTCCTCTTCCTTTTAGGCTTAAGGAGAGTAGTGACTTTTCCTCTGTTGCTGGCCCCAGGACATTTTGCCATCCTGTTTTCCCATAACCTGTCTTAGACCTGAACAAATAGCCTTCCTATTGAACTCTCCTCACATCTGAGTGTGCCATTTGTTTCTTCTCTGGGATCCTGACTGACGCTGAATGCAAGAGGAAGTTGAGTGCAGATAAGTAGAAGCATTGTCTTAAGCACCTTGCCTAAGTTTGTCATGCTCATTTTCTCTGGTTGATCTTGCTGTCCATGAGAAGAAGCAGATAAAGAGGACGGTGGGATTCATGGAAGCTTGTAGGTGGAAGAATACATGTGGCAAAAGAAAAGAGAGAGGAATAGAGGGTACTGGTGAATGGGTCATTGAAATTACTGGCTTAAACCTAAGAGCTGTGCTTTCCATGTGCATTTTGAGTGAGAGAAACACTTTTCTACTGGTTTTTTAAGATTTTATGGCTGAATTATGATCTCCCTTGAATTTGCCTGTATATTCAGTGAAGCTTCAGAAAATAGAAACATACACACACATACACATATACACACAAACACACTTTAGGTCACTCTAGATCTGAAAGTGTTATTGGACTGTCCTAGACTGAATTGTGTCCCCCTGAATTCATGTGCTGAAGCCCTAACCACCAATGTGATTGTATTTGGAGACAGAACCTTTAAAGAGGTAATGAAGGTTAAATGGGGCTTCCCAGGTTGGCCAGCGGTAAAGAACCTCTGCCTGCCAATCTGGGAGATACAAGAGACACGGGTTCAATCCCTGGGTTGGGAAGACCCCCTGAAGGAAAGTGTGGCAACCCACTATTCTTGCCTGGAGAATCCCCATGGACAGAGGAGTCTGGCAGGCTAAAGTTCATAGGGTCACAAAAAGTAGCACACTTGACTGAGGCAACTTAGAAGCACACGTGAGTTAGGTTTAATGAAATCATTAAGGTAGGACTTTAATCCAATAGGATTGGTGTCCTTACCAGAAGAGGAAGAGACACTGGGCATACATGCAAAGAGACAGATCACATGAGGTTACAGCAAGAAGGCAGCTGCCTGCGAGCTAAGAGGAGAGTCCTCAGCAGAAACTAGCTCTGTTGACACCTTGAGTTTGGACTTCCAGCCTCCAGAACTAAGAGAACTGAGGGAATATAAATTTCTGTAAACTAACCCAGCCTGTGATACTCTGCTATGGCAGCCCAAGCAGACTGATATATAGACCATCTAAATCTTTGCATATCAAAGGGAACCACACTTCATTGGTCATGGAATCCAATGAGGCAAAATACTCCATTCTGCCCACTTGCACTGGCCTCTCATCTCCTCTTTACTGACTATGATTTACTCTCCAAGCCCAATTCCAATTTCACCTCTGGGCAACCTCCCAACTCCCTGGCGGCTCAGATGGTAAAGCATCTGCCTACAATGCAGGAGACCCAGGTTTGATCCCTGGGTCAGGAAGATCCTCTGGAGAAGGAAATGGCAGTGCTCTTACCTGGAAAATCCCATGGATGGAGGAGTCTGGTAGGCTACAGTCCATGGGGTTGCAAAGAGTTGGACATGACTGAGCAACTTCACTTCACTTTATCTTTCCTCTTCCCTAAAGGAATTCACTCTTTAGGAATTCAACCTCTCTGTTCTTCGATAATCCCATGTTTTTATTATTACCTTTCCCTAGGGCCAACACATTAGAATTTTTTAACTCACCCCAGCTCTTATCAATGCCAAGTATACAGCAAGGGCTTAATAGATGTTTGTTGCTTGATGGGTTACTTATCCTCAAAAATTAGATAAAAATTATTTAGTTTAATTTGCTTCTATACTTATGACACATTCGGAGAACAGACGAAAATTCAGGGCAAACAGTTGATTATCATAACACAGATGTGACTTTTCAGCCTTTACTATACCCTCCACAATGTTCATTCAAGACTCGCTCCAGCCCTGGAATTGGCTGCAAAGTAAAGGCGAAAGGTTGTCGACCCCACAACTACTCTTACTAAAGCAGCCAGAACAATAACCATGTTAGAATTCTGAAGGTGGAGTGGCCTTTGAATAACTTTGGCAAATCAGACCTACCAACCCTTAGATCCCTTGCAATTCTATCCATTTAGACATTGTCTAAAACAATGGGACCACAGCAAGGTGTGGCCAGGTCTAAAAATGTGTCTGAATGGCAGCTTTTGTAATGGAAAGCAATAGCTGCTTCTCCAAAATGAACTTGTGATGCTTAACAGGCTTTCCATGGCAAACACTATTAAAACAATTCCCTTGAACCTTGCATTTTACTTTTAAAACCACCGGTAGAGTTAACTTTCCCTTTTTCTTGAAGACTGTATCACCTTTAAAATAAGCTCATCATCCACTAATCCATTTCCAAACCCAGTTTGGGAATCTGGGTTAAGCACAGTATAACAGAGGGAAACTGTGGCTTGATGGAGTGAGAGATCCTTCTTTATCTTAATTGGCAGAGTCCTCACAAGGGAAGACGGAGCACCTGGTTCTAACTCTAATTTGTCTTCCTTGCATGAATAATTCATGCTGCTTCTGCACCACCAGCCACTACAACAGTAGGGGATGGTCTCTACAAGTGGATCACTGGCTGAAAAAATGTCCCTCTCCACCCAGCAGGAAGCTTTGGCATCTGTATATGTGAGAATTCTTGCTCAAGGTCAGGTTGATGGCCACTGAATGTTAAATTAGGGTATTGGGAATTAGATATTAGTAATTCCCAATTTGTTGTATTTAACTAAGGCTGACATGCCTCAATATTTAACCTTAAAGAAATGCAAGCAGCTTTCTGAAAATAGAAGAATATGTCAGGTGAACAGTTTGAGGATATGCATATTTGAAGGTTTTACAGTCCTGCATATATCTGAAAATTGGACAGAGTGATTTTTTGTTTTAAAACAACAAAAAGGAAGGAAGGAAGGATGGGAGGAAGGAAGGAAGGAAGGGAAAGAAATCTGATCATGTCACACCACTGCTTGAAAACTTCCTTGGCTCTCCTGCTCTGAGGACAGAGTCCTCCGTGTTGCCTATATGGCCTAAAGAATCTGGCTCCTACCTACCCTTCCAACCTCAGTCCACATCCCACTCTTGGTTTTCAGTACTCCAGCCACAGAAGCATTTTAGGGTCCTTGAGTTTGCTTGGGGACCTCCTGTAGGTTTTTCCCTCTTTCCTCTGTCTCCCCAGTCCCACCCCCAAGCCTCCAACAGTCTCACTTGTGCTCGCCCCTCAACTTTCAACCAGGGAGCCACTTTCACATGTAGAACTGACCTAACTGAATTACAGAGGTAACAGATCCCACCCCAACCCTGTATGTTCCCTACTTATATACAAAGTCATCACACAAGCTTCTTTATCTTTATGAATCTCACCTCACTGGTAACTAAACAATGTTAAACTAGACTAAAAGCTCCAAAGGTATAGGACCTCATCTGTTCACTCTGTATCCCAGGCACTTAGCAGAACACCTAATGCTTTTTTAGGGGTAATGTGAATGAATGAATGAACCAATTAACAGATTTATGAATGTGGCTCTGTACAGATGTAGCTACACCAAAGCCCAACTGGTAAGTTCACATTCAGTTGGCTTGTTTGTTTGGTGAGATTCTTGCCAAAGCGGAGGGTCTGACAGTTTCAACTAAAGGGATAAATTGACATAAAGATACGGGTATCTACACCAGCTTTTTGCTTCTAGGTTTTGAAAACAGTTTGAAGAGCAAGTCATTTAGTTTCAGCATTTGGAGCATATGTTTTCTGACAGTTGATCTACTGCGCACCTGAGTTGTTTTCAACATCTTCTTCCTGAATATGGGTGAGCACCATACAGACTACGTCTGCCATTAGACAAAAAACGGGAACTGGGAAAGCAAAGAATCCAGCGTGACTGAAGGCAGTTAAGGCAGAAGAGGCTGGCAGGAGTGTTTTTAGGGCAGGACAGAGGTATGGGGTGCCCCTGGGAACCAGGCACAATCCAGGCCACTGCACGTTACTCGAGAACTCAGGGAGGCTGCAGAAGGGGAAGCTAGACAGGCTGGAAAGCCTTTGAGAGTGGATGAACTTATGAGATTTTAGGCTTTAAAAGACAGGGGAAAAAGTGGTGAAAAGAAGTACCTTGGTGGGTTTTATTGAAGTTGAAAAATAATAGTTTGATAGCTTGAGGTTTGGAGAAAAAAGAAAAACCAGAAACAAATGTAGGTGCATGCCTATGCACACACACACATGCCATGTTGTACACCCATTCAAAGTGAAATGCACTTTCCTCTCTTCTCCTTCAAGCAAAGAAAACATCTGTAAGTAAGGGCAACTCTTCTCACCTCACCCACCCAAAAAGGAGGTGGTGTGTGTGGTTAAGTTGGAGGAGCAGTGCCACTAGAAATGTGGGTGCCCTGCACCCCATCTGTCAGAGCCCAGGGGACCAGAAACAGGACACCAGAGCCTCTACTATGGCTGCTGCAGAAAATTCAAAACCCAGGTGACCTCAGGCTGCAAATCCCACTTAGACAGTCTGAGTCCTGGAACCTCAACATCATCCAGAACATCATCTCGTTTTCCAGCCTGTGTGGTTCAGGCAAACACAAGAAAACCACATATATACAGAAGAAGGCAAAGCTCTTCAAGTGGCAATGATGAGGGAACAGAAAGAGGGGGAGGAGAGGGAATTATAATTCAGATACGAAAATGGAAAGTAACTGAAATAGTGGAGAGAACTAAGACCAAGAAATGATGCCACTGGCAAACACAACTCACTCCAATATTCTTACCTGGGAAATCCCATGGACAAAGGAGCCAGGTGGACTACAGCCCATGGGGTCACAAGAGCCAGACACAGCTTAGCAACTAAACCACCAACCACCAAAGGGTAATAGTTATCAATTATTCCCCAGGCTCCACATTGACCAGGAACTTATCCAAATTAGTTTAGTTTCTCCAAACTAATCAGGAACCACATTCTCCCGAGTTGATCTGCTAAGGTGTAGAACTGGAAGCAATTCTTATTTTCTGTAAATACGTGGGCCTTTTTACCCAGAGAATACAGACTCTCATGGTATGAATAAAGTCAAAAGAATGTAAACACTGTCTCTAATTCTCCCTAGTGAGGGGGACAAAGTAGAAAGTCCTTATCCAAAGAGGAGAGTAGGGGGAAGGTTGCACTTCTCACTGTTTTAAGCAGAAGATTTCAACATAAGAAGGTTGGAGTTGTTCCACACAGGGCTGAAATGTACAGTCATGCAGTTTGTGAAGTGCATGAAGGTTCTGGCTGAAGGGGTGAGTGAGAGATGAAATCCAGCCTTGGCAGGACCACAACTACTCAGATGAAGAGGTGTCTCTTCCATTACTAAAAGGTAGTATATGCTTGCCTTCTACATACCTGTGAAGCTGGGTTGACCCAGAATCCATGACTTTTCCTAATTCTCAAAAATGTGCCACATGACCCAGTGGTGGTCCTGTTTTCAACAGGTCAAGTGGCCCAAGAAACCAGAGTTGCTCCAGAGTTGAGATGCAAGGAACAGTCTTCCATCAGTGGTCTTCAGAAAGTGTAGTTATATCCAGCTGGACAGCGTTGTTGTATGACCTGTTGCCTCAGGCCTCCAGAAAGAAAATTGACTCTTTCCCTTTATCATGTGAATTGAGTTTGACCTAGATTCATTTGGAACAGGTTAGGCATTCAGGAGCTAAAGCTGCCCACCCACAAGTGGCTCACTAATTTTTTTAAGATAATACTTAAAATTCAAACAAAATTATCCATTTGCCTCAGCCAGCACTGCATTAAGGTCCGCATATTCCAGCTAGTTTAGAGGACAAGCTGGTAACTATGGGGGAATAAGGTCTATAACAAAGCAGCACTTATTTGGGGAGTCCAGACCTCCAAAAGGGATTATTCTATGTACCCCACCCCTATACCTCCTTATCCTTACCGTCCTAAGTAGCTTTAAGTCCTCTTCTCCTATTTGGTTGTCCATCCTAGAAAAATAGGATATCCTACTTGTTAAGATACCTTGAAGCTTTTATTTAGCTGCCTCGTATTTAAGCTTTCTCTTACATCAAAGGGGCTTAATATCTCCTGTCCAATATTTCCCAAAAGGATAAAATTAGGTAACTATATGACAATGTTTTGTTACCCACAGATGAAGAATCACTTCGTGCTTCCTTTGTACAACTGTTTTCTTCAAACATTTCCTGCAAATCAAATTCAGATTTAAAAGTCCTGGGCACGTTCACAATATAAGGAAATCTCATGGTGAAGAATTTTGTCAAAGGCAGGCCTAACAAAGAATGACTCATGACTTTTCTGAGACTCCACATTGAGTTAACTTAGATGATGATGATGATGTCAAACATCATGAAACCAATTTTATTTCATTTAATAGTTTATGGGTTTTCAAGCCACTTTCACACACCTGTCATCTGATGCTCATAACAATGACCAGGAGTTCGTGGTCAGACACGATTGTCCTCAGTTGCCAGGAGAAGAAGCTGAGGCACAGGGAGTTAATGATATACAGTTAACGGACCTGTGTTGAAGGTTCGAATGGTGTCAAAGCTCTTCCCCTAACCTGTGAAAACAGCTTGAAGACAAAAAAAAAACAGGAATCATCTGTGTTCTGCAGACATGTAGATAATTTTCTGTAAGCATTCATGCCCTCAAACCCTTAAAATTCAAAAGCCAAAATCTCCAACACATAAAATTCTAAATGAACAGAGGAGACTGCTGACATCTTCAAGGCTGAAAGGCAAAAAATGCAGTATCGCCAAGATAAAAAATGATTAAGTGCTAATCATTACCAGCTGAGATATTATCATCAAATTTTGCATTAACAGCATAGTTGAGTTATTAACTACATTACGTTAAAAGTGCATCCTGCCAGAATCTTTGCATTTTTCCACCAAAAATAAAGAGGACCTTAAATCAACATTACAACGATGAAAAGTAAAAAAATAAAATGATGCCACTTATACACAGAGTTGGGGAAGCGGCCTCAGTGAGCAGGCAGTTGAGCCCTGCAGTTTCCAAACGTCAACTTGGAGAATGTATTAGGCAGAGGTGGCCTTTGTGCTAATGAGATTTTAGATAAAACTCTGATGTAAATACAACATTATCTCCCTCCACCAATCCCTTCCAAAATATCTAGAAGAGCATGCAGTGGCAGAAAATTGTCCATTGCCAGGAGAAAAATATCCTACTGTGAGTTGATCCAAGCTCTTCTGAAAAATGAAAGATGGCCAGAACATTTCCTTATTGATCAGATGGGGCCAACTTTAACTTTGTGTAAGTCAGCCTAGGATGGATGTCCAAGAACATCTTCATCCTCTGATTTCCCTATCTTCTCTTTTCCTTTGTTTTTTCTTTTGAACTTTTTACTTTGTGCTGGGGTGTAGTCAATTAACAATGTTGTGATAGTTTCAGGTTGACCGTGAAGGGACTCAGCTATACATATGCATGTATCTATTCTCCCCCAAACTCCCCAATCATCCAAGTTGCCACGTAACATTAAGCAGAGTTCCATGTGCTATATTCTCTCCTTTTTTGATCTCCCACCTTCCTTCAGCGTCCCAGTGTATCCTTCATTTTCACCCCTTCATTTGGACCACAAAGATCAGGATCCCTGCCCATTCTAGGGATGGAGAAGTTATAAGGAATCCTTCTCTCAGTAATTCCTTTAAGTTTTCTGTAGGCACTATCTGTGATCTTTCAGCTTCTTCTATGTAGAACGAGTACAAGATGAACAAGATTTCCTGTTGGCGGTATAGGTTGTTTCTTATAGCCATCTATACTGGCTGACAGCAGATCATGCATTGTTAAGCTAAAAGTTTTCTTTCCTACCAGGAGTAAAAATAAGTGGCAGAATAAAGGATGTGTGGAGAACAAGAAAAACCCATTCTCTCAAATATACCCAAAGACAAGTGTATGCTTCCATAATAATTTTTTTCACACCATTTAATTCAAATTTTCTACCTCCACCATTCCTTCTATAATGAAGAAACTATAATGTTTCTCCCAATGGAAGATATGTTTGAAATCCACACGCCTTATCATTGTTTTTTTTTTATATGCTGATGCTGCTACTAAGTTGCTTCAGTCAAGTCCGACTCTGTGAGACCCCATAGATGGCAGCCCATCAGGCTCCCCCATCCCTGGGATTCTCCAGACACGAACACTGGAGTGGGTTGCCATTTCCTTCTCCAATGCATGAAAGTGAAAAGTGAAAGTGAAGTCAGTCAGTCGGTTCCAACTCTTAGCGACCCCATGGACTGCAGCCTACCAGGCTCCTCCATCCATGAGATTTTCCGGGCAAGAGTACTGTTTTTATATATAAATTGCAGTTAAGTCATTTTTTATCAATTGCTAAATGTTGCTTATAAAGGCCACATCAACACCCACTCATGTTTATTTGCCAAATACCAATAGATGATATAAACAACTGTGAGGCCAGGAGTGATCAGAGCCTTGATGCAGTCTGTGATTGAACAACTTTGTGGTTGGAATGTTCCTAGCTTCCAGCAACAACACAAACTCACAGGACAATGTATCAGGTTCTAGACTGTGCCTGTTGACATTTATTTGAAAAATGTTAGTTCAAAGGATTCTGAAAATGAACCACCCCCAAATATGACTTTCCTTAATGAAAGGGAACATAGCCTGTGCATTTGCAACCATTAAGGCTGCAATTCATATATGGTCTGCAAAACTGGATTCATTTATTTTCTCATTCAAATATTTGTTGACTGCTCATTATTTGTCTTTTCATACTATTTGTGGGGATCTAAAGGCAAGAATACTGAAGTTGTCTGCCATTTCCCTCTCCAGTGGACCACATTTAGTCAGAACTCTCCACTGTGATCCATTCAAGAGGGTGGTCCCGCATGGCATGGCTCAAAGCTTCAAAATTGGGGAAGGAACTGTCAAGGCTGTATGTTGTCACTCTACTTATTTAACTTATATACAGAGTACATCATGTGAAATGCTGGGCTGGATGAATCACAAGCTGGAATCAAGATTTCTGGGAGAAATATCAATAACCTCAGATATACAGATTATAGACATTACTTTGTCAATAAAGGTTCGTCTAGTCAAGGCTATGGTTTTTCCAGTGGTCGTGTATGGATGTGAGAGTTGGACTCTAAAGAAAGCTGGGCGCCACAGAATTGATGCTTTTGAACTGTGGTGTTGGAGAAGACTCTTGATGGTCCCTTGGACTGCAAGGAGATCCAACCAGTCCATCCTGAAGGAGATCAGTCCTGGGTGTTCATTGCAAGGACTGATTTTGAAGCTGAAACTCCAATACTTAGGCCACCTGATGCAAAGAGCTGACTCATTTGAAAAGACCCTGATGCTGGGAAGGATTGGGGGCAGGAGGAGAAGGGGATGACAGAGGATGAGATGGTTGGATGGCATCACCGACTCAATGGACATGGGTTTGGGTGGACTCCAGGAGTTGGTGATGGACAGGGAGGTCTGGCATGCTGTGGCTCATGGGGTCGCAAAGAGTCAGACACGACTGAGTGACTGAACTGAACTGAACTGAATGGTAGAAAGCAAAGAGAAATAAAGAGCCTCCTGATGAAGGTGAAAGAGGAGAGTGAAAAAGCAGGCTTAAAACCTCAACATTCAAAAAAACTAAGATCATGGTATCTGGTCCCATCACTTCACGGCAAATAGATGGAGAAAAAATGGAAAAAGTGGCAGATTTAATTTTCTTGGACTCCAAAATCATTGCAGATGGTGACTGCAGCCATGAAATTAAAAGACGCTTGCACTTTGAAAGAAAAGCTATGACAAAACTAGACAGCATATTAAAAAGCAGAGACATGACTTTGCCAACAAAGATTCACATAGTCAAAGCTATGGTTTTCTCAGTAGTCATGTATGGATGTGTGAGTTGGACCATAAAGAAGGCTGAGTGCTGAAGAATTGATGCTTTTGAACTGTGGTGCTGGAGAAGACTCTTTAGAGTCCCTTGGACAGCATAGAGATCAAACCAGTCAGTCCTAAAGGAAATCAACCCTGAATATTCATTGGAAGGACTGATGTTGAAGCTGAAGCTCCAATACTTTGCGAAGTATTGCAAAGAGCCAACTGGCTAGAAAAGACCCTGATGCCGGGGAAGATTGAGGGCAGCTAGAGAAGAGGGCAACAGAGGATGAGACGGTTGGATGGCATCATTGACTCAATGGGCACATTTGAGCAACCCCCAGGAGATAGTGAAGGACAGGGAAGTCCGGCATGGTGCAGTCCATGGGGTCACAAAGAGTGAGATATGACTTAGCAACTGAACAACAACAACATTATTTGTCAAATGTTCAAAATTCTAGGGGTACATCTGCGAATAAAACAAGACAGGCTGAATATTTGTTCTTGAGGTGACCCTGGTCTAGTAAAGAGAGAAAAATAAATAATCTAAAATAATTATAAATACTGGTAAGATATAAGAAAGAAGCAGGAGACCAAGGTGGGGAATCAAAGGAGTGGGATAAAACTACCTTAGACAGGATGAGGAAGGAAAGATGTTCTGAACAGGCGACATTTAAATTGAGCCCTGAAAGATGAGAAGTTGTCATCTATGCAGCAGAGCAGGGAGAACACTTTCAGAAGAAAATAGCCCATCCAAAGTCTCCTGAGAAGTTTCAGGGCTTGGTGTGTTCATGGCATTGAAAGGAATTCAGTGCAAGCAGAATGTGCTCAGAGAGGCAGGCAGGCGCTAGATCGCACAAGATGTCAAAAGCTATGATCAGGAATTTTTACTTTATTCTGGGGCAGATCAGAAGCTGCTGGAGATTTCAATAGGAGAGTGGCATGAAGTAGTTTATGTTTTATATTGCACTGGCTACTGTGCAGACAATGGACTGAAGGAGGAAACAAGTGGATTTGGGAGACAGGAAACTTTTAATAATCCAAACAGGAGCTAGAGAGCCTGGCACAGGAGTGTAGACATGAGATGGGGAGCAGAAGACAGACTTATAATTCATTTTTGAGATAAAATCAAAGGGACTTGCTGGTAAGTTATATGTGGAAGCTGCGGGCAAGAGAGGATTCAAGGATAATTCTAAATTTTCAGCTTGGTGGGTGGTGGTGCCATTCATTGAGATGATGAAAACTGCCCCTAGTTTCTTCTGTTCCCGTGCAGAACCTGTGGTACAGCAAGGTCCTTCCCCATATGAAGCCCTAGGGTTATTTCATTTCCTTTCTTGTAGAACTTCCTGTGAAAGAGCTTTCTTGACTCTTTTGTAGTGTCAGGGAACTAAGAAATAAACACCGGAGTTAGCCAACACAGTCCAAAAGACACCTGAGCCCTATCTCAGTCCCTACCGCTAGATTTCCCAGCCTCAGCTAATATGTACAGTGACAGCACACAAGACCAACTGTAGCTTTATGATACTGAAGAGAATTAAAAAGCAACATGACAGTATAAAGTCACATTTTTTTTTCCTGGAGATTAGGCCTTGGGTACCAAGCTGTGGGCATAAGTTGCATTATTGGGTGTGTTGAGATAAATTCACACATATACACATACATGGTCCACTAGTATCAAGTTCTTTAATGAAAACTCAGATCAAAGATAAGCAGTTGGTTGTGGGAGAGAGGAAACTAAATTCTCTCAGAAAGGACCTGAGAGACCAGCTGAGGGTCTGCCTCCTGACGACGGGCTTCTCCATGGACGTGTGTTGTCACTGACCCTTCTAGCCAGTTAAACTCATCTGTATGGAGCATAAGCCCAACTTGAAGGCCACCAGCTTAAGGGGGATTATGGAGCTGAGGTCTAATCCATTAAAATAACATTGGGGGTGGATACCATTTTTCTGTTCCACAGGATTCCAAACATCTTTCCTACTATCTGTGTGGCTCTTAATGGGAACACAACTGACATGGAGTCATTGGCCATATGTTCTTCCTTTGCCAACTACATCATCAGTACTTACACCATCTTATAACTTACACATCTCATTTTTATTATGAGAACTATTAATGGAAATCTTGCAAACATAAGGACATTGCAAAAGAATATTTCAGCACCAAAAGGAGAAATGAAAGGGATGCAGACTTCATTCCAATGATCTGGACCCCGATCCCAGCTCCCTACTTATTAATTAATAAAACCTATCATCAAGATAAGGGAGTTTCCCGAGTAGTTCCAACAGATAAAGAATCCACCTGCAATGCAGGAGACACAGGAGACACAGGTTCAATCCCTGCTTTGGGAAGATCCCCTGGAGAAGGAAATGGCAAACCACTCCATTATTATTGCCTGGAGAATCCCATGGACAGAGAAGCCTGGTGGGCTATAGTCCAAAGGGTCACAAAGATTTGAACAGGACTGTGTAACTGAGCAGCAACATCAAGACAAGACTTCTAGCAGAATTGGAAGCACTGCAGTAAAGATACCTTAAAGGGGAGCCAGGCCTCATACCCCTCTATGGAAGAAATAAAAGATATTAAGTGTAGAACAATTTTACAACGTATTCAAAAATATCAGAGTAAACAAGTAGAAATCGTAAAGCTAAAAGTGAGAACTCAGAGGTTCAGGAGGACAAATTTATTTACTTATTAAACTCTGTAAAATAAATTAGCTATTTCTAAAGAATAAAATCAACATTAATCACAATCAAAATATTGATTCTGAATACATTTGATTCACTTAATGTTTATTAGAAACTGAAAACAACATCTATTTATGGATTACTGCCTTTTCAGCTCTGTAAATATTTGTATCTATACAGATATCAAGAAGAAATGCCAAGCAGTTCACTAATTATTTTCTAAAGTCTTAGAAAAGTAGCACTTTTTTACTGCTCTCCCAAGGAAGGGGAAATTATCATTTTTTTAAAAATCACAAAAATATCAAAACCTACAATCAATTCTTTCCCCCAAAGAAATCCTTTTGTTACAAGAATAGCAGTTTTTCTGAATTCTTTCTTTCCTCAGGCTAGAGATAGTACCAGTTCCTTCTTCTCCAGGCTCCAGCAGTAAGACATCTTTAATTAGCAGATCACTAATTAGGTCAATTGACCAAGTTTTCACTCCTTACCGTGTACTTGCAGGTA
This sequence comes from Dama dama, assembly GCF_033118175.1. NCBI lineage: Eukaryota > Metazoa > Chordata > Mammalia > Artiodactyla > Cervidae > Dama > Dama dama. The sequence continues at coordinate 52,743,664 of NC_083700.1, forward strand.
GGGACTTTTCCTTGCTGCCTTGCTTTTTCTGCATGAATATACACTGGATTCTGTCTTTATCAATTCCCAGACTGTACCATAGTGTGGGCTGATGATCATAGACTTGCCTGGGACAGAGTATGTCCTTGCTGTCTGCAGAGTCTCATCTCTATTTCAGGAAAGTTCTCACCCTTCTATCTGTAAAAGGCTTATAGTTTCATCCATTCTATTATATTTTTTATAAGCATCTATTGCATGTATGCTAGATATTTCTGTCTTCCTTATCCATCATCTTTTCTTTAATAATTTATATTACTTCTTTCTTTTCTTTTTTATTTTCTTTTGAGTGATTTCCTAACCATTGTAACCCTATGTTTTCAATATTGTTTATTCTGCCTTTTTTGCTGTTGTTTAATGAGACTTTTATCTCTATGTTGACTTTGTTTCCCCATCAATTCTTTCATTTTTACTGAGCTCTACTGATTTGTTTTTTATTTTCTTCTATTAGCTTATCATCTCTTTTTCAATCTTTGTATATTTTTTCTGTGCTTTTTTCCCCCAGAGCGATCATGCTGCCTGTAATTTCATTATGATTCTTTGTCAAATTCATGGAATAATTTCTCTTCTTTTAATGTATGTTGTCTGACTTCTGCTTATCCTTTCTTTTTTTAATTTTTATGCACACAACCTCATTTATTCCTTTCTACATTCCTCTAGAGCCCATAAGCCTGAATAAAGGATCCTTTGGACTTGAAGAATGTAACATATACTTTTAGAGAAGTCTAGTTCTGCTGAGAAGGTTTCACCTTTTCACATATCTGTTGGCCATCAGTATGTGTTCTTTATAAAAAATGTCTAAGCAACCTCTGCCCACTTTTTAAATCAGATTACTTATTATTTGTTCTTGCTGTTAAGTTGTATGTGTTATTCATATATTTTGTATATTAACCTCTTATCAAACATATGGTTTACAAATATTTTCTCTCTTTCAATAGGTGGCCTCTTCATTTTGTTGATGATTTCTTTTGCTGTACAGAATCTTTTAGTTTGATGTGGTCTCATTGCTTACTTTTGCTTTTGTTGCCTTGCTTTTAGTGTCAGATCCAAAAAATCATTGCCAAACTTTTCACTGTTGAGTTTGATGTTAGTTGTGGGCTTATCATATAAGGACCTCAGTAATGTTGAGCTACATTTCCTCTATACTCACTTTGTTGAGAGATTTTATCACAAGTGGACGTTGAATTGTGCCAAATGCTTTTTTTGTATTTGTTGAGATAATAATTTTATCCTTCATTTTGTTATTGTGGTGTTTCACTGATTGATTTATGGATGTTGAATTATCACTGCATCCTTGGAATGAATTCTACTTGATCATGTTGTATGATTTTCTTAATGCATTGTTGAATTTGATCTGCTAATATTTTGTTGAGGATTTTTGCACCTATGATCAAGGATATTGGCCAGGATAATGCTGGCCTTAGAAAATGAGTTTGGAAATATCCCCTCCTTTTCTATATTTTTGAAGACTGATTCATAGTAGTCTCTAATGATCCTTTCATAACCTCTCTTCTTTAATTTTTGATTTCACTTGTTTAGGTCTTCTCTCTTTTTTTCTTGATGAGCCTAGTGAAAACTTGTCAATTACATGTATCTTTTCAAAGAACCAACTCTTGGTTTCATTGATTTTTTCTAGTCTCTTTTTCACCCTTATTTCATTTATTTCTGTTCAATCTTTGTTTTTCCTTCTTTTTATTAAATTTGAGCTTTGCTTGTTGCTTGAAATGTAGTTTTGAAACTCCAAAAACAGCTTTTGTATGAGTTATCATATGGAGCTTTTCCCAAATTTATATAACCATAAAACTCTCTTTGATATGAAAGTGAAAGTGAAAGTCACTCAGTTGTGTCCAACTCTTTTTGACCCTATGGACTATACAGTCCATGGAATTCTCTAGGCCAGAGTACTGGAGGGGGTAGCCTTTCCCTTTTCCAGGGGATCTTCCCAACCCAGGGATCAAACCCAGGTCTCCTGCATTGCAGGCAGATTCTTTACCAACTGAGCCACGAGGGAAGCCCAAGAATCCTGGAGTGAATAGCCTATCCCTTCTCCAGTGAATCTTCCCAACCCAGGAATTGAACCAGAGTCTCCTCCATTGCAGGCAGATTCTTTATGGAGACCTCCAAAAGCCTAAATTTCCAACACAGGTTTTATGTGTTCTTTTACCAGTGCTTCTCAGATTTTCATGTGTATGTGAAAAATTCTGAAAGAGATAGGAATACCAGACCACCTGACCTGCCTCTTGAGAAACCTATATGCAGGTCAGGAAGCAACAGTTAGAACTGAACATGGAACAACAGACTGGTTACAAATAGGAAAAGGAGTACTGTATATCTGGGAGTCAAGGCTGTATATTGTCACCCTCCTTATTTAACTTATATGCAGAGTCATGAGAAATATGGGAAATGTTGAGATCATGAGAAATGCTGGGCTGGATGAAGCACAAGCTGGAATCAAGATTGCCGGGAGAAACATCAATAACCTCAGATATTTTTAAAAATTTTTTAAAAAATAATAACTTCAGATATGCAGATGACACCACCCTTATGGCAGAAAGTAAAAAAGAACTAAAGAGCCTCTTGATGAAAGTGAAAGAGGAGAGTGAAAAAGTTGGCTTAAAGCTCAACATTCAGAAAACTAAGATCATGGCATCTGGTCCCATCACTATATGGCAAATAGATGGTTAAACAGTGAAAACAGTGGCAGACTTTATTTTGGGGGGCTCCAAAATCACTGCAGATGGTGACTGCAGCCATGAAATTAAAAGATGCTTACTCCTTGGAAGGAAAGTTATGACTAACCTAGACAGCATATTAAAAAGAGACATTACTTTGCCAACAAAAGTTCGTCTAGTCAAGGCTATGATTTTTCCAGTAGTCATGTATGGTTGTGAGAGTTGGACTCTAAAGAAAGCTGAACACTGCAGAATTGATGCTTTTGAACTGTGGTGTTGGAGAAGACTCTTGAGAGTCCCTTGGACTGCAAGGAGATCCAACCAGTCCATCCTAAAGGAGATCAGTCCTGGGTGTTCATTGGAAGGACTGATGTTGAAGCTGAAACTCCAATACTTTGGCCACCTGATGCGAAGAGCTGACTCATTTGAAAAGACCCTGATGCTGGGAAAGATTGAGAGGAGGAGGAGAAGGGGACGACAGAGGATGAGATGGTTGCATGGCATCACCAACTCAATGGACATGAGTTTGAGTAAACTCTGGGAGTTGGTGATGGACAGGGAGGCTTGGCATGCTGCAGTCAATGGGGTCGCAAACAGTCAGACACGACTGAGCGACTGAAATGAACTGAACTGAACTGATGAATCATTTGGGGATGGTGGAAAAGTTCAGATTCTGATTCTGTAGGTCTAGGATGGAGGCCTAAGATTCTGCCATTCTTCCAGTTTTCTTGAAGCTGGTAGTGCTGCTGGTCTTCAAGCCCACTTCAAGTGCCTTGCTTCTAAGCCAAAGTCTTTATCCCATTAATTGTGTTTCTCTTCCTATATTTTCTATCATGGTTAATGGCATCACTGTCCACATAATTGCTCAACTAGAAACTTGGGTAGCAAATTTCCTTTTCTTCACTCCTGCTAAACTCACCTCCAATACAACTGATCGCTATGTTGTATTTGTCTCTTGAATCCAATCCATCATCTCCATTCCCATTATCTTAGTACGGTACTTCAGTACCTTTCTGTGGACTGTGAGACGATTCCTAACAAATCTGTGTTCCATCTTTTCTGTCCAAACTGTTGTCAGACAGACTTAATCAAGCCAGGCCCTCACTTTAAAATTTACAATGATGCCTCACTGCCCACTATATAAAACCCGAACTCTTCAGGACTGAGATCTTACAAGTTCTACATTTCTAAGCATTCTGGAGCCTTCCTCCCACTACCAATCCATGACACAACATTCACTGTGCTCACTTTCTTCTGAACACACCATACATGTTCCTATCTTCTTAACATTTGTCCAAGCTTCTTCCCAGCCAACAAAGTTCTCCTACATACTCTGTCTGGAAAGAAACTCTCATTCTTCCAAGTTTAGTCTAAATATAATCTTCCTTGAGAAAAATTCCACAATTTTCATTATTTTACCTGCCTTATGTTCTCAAGGCATTTTGTTCATAAATTTGCTTATAGCACATTTAATGCTATCCTATAACAACTTACGCATGTGTTTTTCTAGCTAGCTCTTCAAGGGCAGTGATCATGCATGGTGCATAATAAATGTTTATTTATTCAAAAAACTTGCCAATCTTATATATGATGAATGAGTAACTAAGCTAATGAGCATGTTAGATGGAAGAGAGTCAACTGACTATAGATTCTTTCCAAAGTATAGACAACAGAACATCTAAATAAAATCCAGACCTACATAATCAAAAATTTGAGGAGGAAGGATCTAATATTTAACAAGGAATCCATGTGATTCTTATGCAGGCTAAGGTGTAAGAACCACTGCCTAAAATTTAAAAGAAGAAAGTTCATTGGTGCCAACTTGTGCTACCAATAATATAAAAATAATTGAGATGGAAATTCTCCTGGTCAAAGTTGAAAACTCTGTGAAGCAATGAAAAAAGTTAAGAAAGTATATTGAGCATCAGTAAAGAACAAAAATAATACAACAATTTGGAGAGTCTTTTGAGAAAAAAACTTGCCATTGAGACTGTGATTTTTCTTTTTAATGTTTTCTGGCCAGCAACAATTTAAAACATGTATGTAATAATAATATTTCAGTAAAATTAAGCTATTCCAGTTGCCACGTTTTTCTGAAACAGAGGAATTTTTTAAAATTCTGTCTTCTTTCTGAGGAGTATTTAAAAACCAACTTATTCCTAAATCACAGCTAAAATCACCTACTCTTCATTACTGAGATCCACTCAAAACTGAAGGCCATCTTGATGAATATGAAAGCTAAATGAAAGTTAAATTTGTCACATTCTTTACCATGCTGCACACTTTCAGAGTTTCATTAAAAAAAAAAATCCACATAATTAGTTTAGCTTTACCAGAAAAAAAAAATTGAATGACAAGGTCAGGCTCCTGACCTTTTAGTAAATTAGAGAAGATTGCCATAAATTGCACAATATAATGAAACACCAATTTGCATATTTGCTGCTATATTAAAAGGGATCAGTTTTAGCTCACAAAGCAGAACAAACAAAAACATGCATTTTAATAACTCAAATTACTCCCAGGAAGTGACCCTCAGCAGAAAGCCTGATTATCACTACTTAATTAGAAGCCTTGGCAATCTAAATCCTCCTTTAAATCCTATTCTGGGTACAGTGAAAGATGAAGCCATGAGTTTTGTCTAAGATTCAATATTTACTCTTTACTAATATGTTTGCTGGAGAGGCTTCCCAAGCATTATAAAGACATGCGAGAAAAAATTTAATATTCAAAGAAAGAGTGCACAAAACCTGTATTGGCTTGCAGGTGCAAAGCAATTAACAAGCTGGCATTTACAGTACTTTTAATTAATTAATTAAAAATGCAAAGCTGACTTTCATTTCTTTAAATGTTTGAACATTTTATCCATCAATAATAAAGCACTACATGCTGCTGGGCGACAACATCTGGCAAATGAAAAAAGTTAGTCCAGTGCTGAAGTCAGTAAAGAGAGCTTTGGAACCGGCTTCTGCATCCCCATTGCTTCCTTTCCCTCCCCAGCCCATCCCTACTAGGTATTTTAGTGTCAAATGAGAGGGAAATGGCCTGTTGCCTACTCTGCATTGTGAACCACAAGTGACAATATTTGATGTGACATGGTAACCTTGAATGGGAATGAAAACCACAGGCTTATTACAATTATAGTCACCATTAAGGACTTGTCGTTCTGTTTCCTTAGGGAAGCAGAGTTGTTCGGAATGAATGCTATATACCTCCATCTTATTTATAAAGGTTAAAAACATAATTAGCAGAGGGAATTTCAATAATTTGCAAAAGAAGTGGGTAATGGCTTCTAATGCAATGCTACTGTGACTAATTTTACAGCTGGACGCTGCTCGAACACCGACTTTACTATTCCCCATGAACACATTTTTGGTCAGTACATATTTAAAAACAACACCATTAATGTACTTTAATTAAAACATAAATACCACAGTGCTACCTTGCTAGGCATTCACTCAGCTGGAACTAACTGTATTTGCTTAATCTACAATTTTAGATGTATTAGCAAAAATAAATGTTGGTGAATATAAGAGCCTGATTACATATCTTGGGTAAATTGGTGATAATGAGTCAAGAGACTTTGTGTTCATTCACATATATTAGAATAAGAATCATTATGAAATTAAAGCTAAGATTAATCCTGCTAATGACACCACAGAGCATCTGGGAATAAGATAACCCAGATGTCAGATTCACTGTGCTACTGTGCTGCTATTTGATAGAGTAACCCTTGAAGTGTTCTTCTAAGGCAGATAGCTGCCACCCCCCCAGTCCCAGCACTTGAAATGCAAATGAGTGACAAGATAGTCTAATAATGAGAGCAGATTCTAGCAGTAAAGAAAATGAATAAATTAAAAAAAAAACCTCTGCACCACTGATAAGAACAAGCAGCAGGCACCCTGATGTCCTCAATTAGGGTGGATGACATCTGCTGAGCATTTCTCTCTAATAAAGCCCTCACTCGGTATTCCAAAGCACACGATTCTAACACTGTTAACATTTTAATGTCCTGGGCGTGCGTGGTAACATTAATTACAAGATGATTTGGATGACTTCTGAATCTCTTTTATGTCTTCCGCAGAAGAGAACACAGCGATACAGCTTTGATTTCATAAATAAAATGGGGACGCCTGCCAAGCATGAAAGGTATCCTGAAGTCAGTGGCGTCTGCTGGCTTGTCCTGAACCTCTGTAGCCAGATGAACACAATCCTCTGGGCATTTACAGAGGGGCAGCAGCTATGCGTTTTAGGGGAAAGCTATGTGGCTCACAAAGATTTTTTTTACCCTTGTGCTAAAGGTGAACATTTTTGTTGCTGTTTTTAATTCCTAATGAGCTTAAAGTCCAATTAATATTTTTCTAAGCACAGTTTGCCTTCCTAATAGCTATTTTCATGAGCTTTGGCAAATGTCACCAGGGCTTTCTTGTTTGCAGGCAGGGAGACGAGGGCAGTTTCTCCCCTTATTTGAAAGACTAATGCAAAGTACTGGCATCATAGAGAACCCCAGGTGGAGAGCGAGGCAGAGAGGCACAAGAGGAAAGAAATTTATTGCATATCCTACTCCATAACTGGCACTGTATCGCCATGGCTTATAAGAAAATACTAATATTATTTCCTTTATATGGAGAGGCAACAGGGTCTAGGAGAGAGAAAATGCAATTTGCTTGCAAAGTTATTAAATATCTAATAAGCAGAACCAGGATTACCTGTTTCAAAATATATAAAGAATCCACCTTCAGTGCACGCACTTTCGATCCCTGGGTGGAGAATATCCCCTGGAGGAGGAAATGGCAACCACTCCAGTAATCTTGCATGGAAAATCCCATGAACAGAGGAGCCTGGCAGGCTACAGTCCATAAGGTCATAAAGAGTCAGACATGACTGAGCAACTGGGCGCACTGACACTGACTGAACTCAACGCCCACTATTCCTTTTCATTACATCTGTGGCAGTCATCAGGACCAGTCCCCAATGTTCTTGGTCTCATCCTTCTGGGTATATGATAATGTTATGGGGGTTTGCCCTCCTTTTGAGTTAGCATGGCCTTGTAAACATCTTTGGCCAGTGAAAAGTAAATGGAACCTTGAAAAGTCCTGTGTGGTTCACTTGTCCTCCCTTTCCCTATGAGGAATCCTGAATGTGTCTCTCTTCCTGGATCTGAGGATGACTTGGAACAGAGCCCACAGCCAACCTATAATGGACATAAAGAGTAAACCAGATAAATATTTGTTACTTAAGCCTCTGAGATTCTGAATCTGTTGGTTACACAGCATAACCTAGCATATCCTGACAAATACAGTACAATACACCCAGCAGACAGCCAATGTAAATCCACAAAACCCCCAACTGGCCTCAGGGATGGATGAAAAAGGATGGGCAAAAATAAGAGTGAGGAGCCATGTGACTCAAACTGACTCAAACTGTGGCCCAAGAACTATAAGACTTCAGGTGGGGGAGGGGGAGGAGATTACCATTTAAATAATCCTAGTGGGTGCCCTTTACATCATGTGTGCGAATGGCTCCCCCTAGAGTTTGGCAGTAGCTCAACCTGCAAGATATCTGTAGGTAGCCATGCCATTTTTAGCCCTACGAGTCTGAGATCATGGTTCCCTTCTCCTTTACAGATTAAGCCAGATTTGCAGGATATGCTGGGTATAGAATTCACGGATCAGCCAATGGGCACATGCCCAGCCTAACAAGGAGCTTGCTCACTCAAAACATCAGGGACAGTTCATCAGCCTATGTCTTAGGGTTCTTGGCCATGAATCAAAATTAATTCCAGATGACAGACTGCTATTACTAGCTGCATATACTAAAATGATGTTATGCAGTCATCAACAAAGACGTTTTATCCAAATGTGAACAGAAGAAAACAAAAGACTCTTTGGCTTTTCATAATTGACTCGCTGTGGTACTGATTTGCTGCTACAGGTTCAGGGATAGATGTCTAGGGAGAAAAGAGAGAACAAAATAGAGCAACAAGGCAATCCATTAACGTGTGGGAGTCCAGCCCTCTTTCTTGTATCTCTTTTCTGGCTCCGTTTGGACCACTCCAATGAAAAATCCTGATTCTCTCGGCCAACTCACCATATTCAAATGACCTGTAGTTTGCCCAAAGAACTAAGCAGCAGGTTCAAAGTTCCCAGTCATCAAGCAAAAGTTCTCCAGCATATCATGCAAGTTTCCAGAGCTAGTGAACCGGACAGAGCAACTACAGTGCTAGAGAAACTATTAGCACTTTTAGGAACAGAGCCAGATTGGATCTCAAGCAGACAAGCCACAGATCAATGCAGGTCACTACCCCCATCCCTTATCCAATCACTGCATTTACTCAGGGAGCAAATCAGCCTCTGTTTGGCAACCCCAAGTTCCATCTGTCCACTTCCACTTATGAGACTGCAGGTTAGCAAGAGTGAGAATGTCTAAGAAAATTCTCAACTTGAGTAGGAGTGGGAGATCCCTCTAAAATAAGATGTGCAGAGCAGCTCAGCTGTTTCTAAACAGGTAGGAATAAGCTCCACTTAGATCTACATTGATACTGAAACCTAGCCACTCCCCAGTGAAATGGATTAGATACCAAAGTTTATGCTCTGGAAAATGAAGTCACTTGATACAAACACTCATGAAGTATACTCTATATCACGAGGAGGTTTCACATTACTTTGGCTTCACTTGGGCCATTTCCTTCACCAAGAATACCTTCCCCTGGGACTTGGTGAACATCTACTCATCTTTTAAGATACAACTCAAGGGACTTCCCTCATGGTCCAGTGGTCAAGAGTCTGCCTTCCAGTGCAGGACAGGCAGGTTTGATGCCTGATCTAGGCAACTAAGCCCATCCACCACAACTTCTGAGCCTGTGTGCTCTGAAGCCCGTGTGCTCTAGGGCCTGAATGCTGCAACCAAGAGCCCATGCACCACAGCAGAGACCCAGCACAGCCGAAACAAGTGATACAACTCAAGTGTGTTTATGAAGCCTTCTTAGACCCACTCCACTAGAGGTGCGCTCCCACTTTTGATCTGTACCTCTTTGGAATCCCTGAACTTGCTCTACTGTAGTGAACGTGGTGGTTTAGTTGCTAAGTCATGTCCAACTCTTGCAACCCCGTGAACTGTAGCCTGCCAGACTCCTCTGTTCATGGGATTCTCCAGGCAAGAATACTGGAGTGGGTTGCCGTCTCCTTCTCCAGGGGATCTTCCCAATCCAGGAATCAAACCCGGGTCTCCTGCATTGCAGGCAAATTCTTTACCGACTGAGTTATGAGGGAAGCCCTAACTGTAGTGATATCCTCACACATCTCTCTCCTCTGCTGGACTGCAAGGGCCACTGGTATAGAGGTGGTGTTGCTTTCCCCAGCCCCATTCAGAATGCCTAGCATGTAGGAGCACTCAATACCTACTTACTGAAAGTGTTCTTTGAATATTGATAGTAGGAGGCAGGTTTATGATTCTGTGCCATCTTGAAAGATAAATAATATCCTACATTTTCTTATCAAGTGCTTAAGTACTGGTTCAATTATTTCTTTTGACATATGTACAAAACTTTTTATCTTCCTTTCCTAAGACTTCTGCATCATCTTTATACCTTCCCAGATATTTCTTTTAGTTTCTTAATAAGGTGCCCTTAGATAAGCTTCATCCAATGAACATTATTTTGTGCCTGTCTGTGACAAGATAACTGAACAATCAATAAAACAAAGGCTGAATGGCCTGAGTTCTCATGACAGAGTGGACTCCTAGGTGTCTTTTATGCAGAATAATTTATGGAAACATCCTCTAAATGCAGACATTTCCATCTGTTTCACCTTCATTCTTGAGGGGAAATGAAATAGGAAGATATTCAATTTGTTTTCCAGTCTAATGTATTTAACCTCTTCTTCTCAGTATTTGGAACGCTTAGTATCACATATTTGAACAATAACAGGGGTAGGAGACGAAAACCACAATATATTGTTTGTCAGCTCGAGGCCAGGCACTGCACTAAGGATTTCAAAGGCTCAATGAACTTAGTCTGGTGATGGTGAGAATACATAAAAGTCATCTTAAAAGATACTAAAAAGACATAATCTTCAATAAGAAAAGATATGGGGGGCAGTTGTGGTAACATTTGCACTAGGCAATAAGGGAGGTAGAGAAAGAAAGTCTAGGCAGGTGAGAAGAAAGAGATTCTAAGTGACATGTCACACCAGGAATAGTGATACCATAGGAAAAAGTGGCAGAAAAGGTGTGAAAGGCCAGTGGGAATCATGTCTAAAGGGTCCTGAGTGTCCTACTGAAGAGCTGACTCTACTGATAATAGGGATCATCTAAATTTTGAAAGAAGAGGGTGACATAACTCAACCTGTGATTTGAGAGCATATTTTTAGAGAATATTGGGGAGAAGGAGACAATTTGAGCGACCATTAGAAATCTTTCACAGGAGCTCTAAACGAATAAATATTTGAGCTTTTACTTTTTTCTAATCAGAATTAGTATAAATTGTCTATGTGATGACTTCATTTAAAAAAATATATAAGCTCCGAATTAAATCTAAAATGGCTGTAAAAATGGAATCCTAAAAGAGAATGTTAGGCCTTTAGTTTAAAAATGCTGTAGACAGTGAACTTCTCTTCCAGAACATGCTCAATACCAATGGCAGAGGGCAGCCCACCATCAAGCAAAGGGGAGAGGAGAGAGGTAAATGCAGTCAGAATGTGCACATGTCCTCATAGTGGTTGATACGTAAGTATGTAGGTGAGAAAAGGAAAGGATTGGGTAACTATGCAGGAACAGGATCAGTCAGAGAGAGTCACAAGGACAACCTAAAGTAGGCTGTGAAGCATCAATAGGAGCTCATCAACAGGAGACAAAGTGGGAAGAAAATCATTCTTTACATAAGGAAGAGGGCGCAGGCCACAACTATGGAGATAAGGGTTTGATTCAGAAGACAAAGGCTGTCCCTGCCCAACATCAATCCTGGAGTTAACAGTAATCTGCCAAAAAATCAGTATTTTCTTTAATTATCTTTCATGAGCCTGCCATTCATGAATTTCTCTTTACTTCTTTAAAAAGTCATTTCTATTTTCACTTATTAAGATTATGAACTCAATGCTTATTATTAACTGCTTCTAACTGGACTGAAATTTCAGTTCAGTTCAGTTCAGTTCAGCTCAGTCGCTCAGTCCTGTCCGACTCTTTGCGACCCCATGAGCCGCAGCACACCAGGCCTCCCTGTCCATCACAAACTCCCGGAGTTTACTCAAACTCATGTCCATCGAGTCGGTGATGCCATCCAGCCATCTCATCCTCTGTCATCCCCTTCTCCTCCTGCCCCCAATCCCTCCCAGCATCAGGGTCTTTTCCAAAGAGTCAACTCTTCGCATCAGGTGACCAAAGTATTGGAGTTTCAGCTTCAGCATCAGTCCTTCCTATGAATACCCAGGACTGATCTCCTTTAGGATGGACTGGTTGGAACTCCTTGCAGTCCAAAGAACTCTCAAGAGTCTTCTCCAACACCACAGTTCAAAAGCATCAATTTTTCGGTGCTCAGCTTTCTTCACAGTCCAACTCTCACATCCATATATGACCACTGGAAAAATCACAGCCTTGACTAGACGAACCTTTGTTGGCAAAGTAATGTCTCTGCTTTTTAATATGCTGTCTAGGTTGGTCATAACTTTCCTTCCACAGAGTAAGCATCTTTTAATTTCATGGCTGCAATCACCATCTGCAGTGATTTTGGAGCCCAAAAAAAAATAAAATCTGACACTGTTTCCACTGTTTCCCTCTCTATTTGCCATGAAGTGATGGGACCGGAAGCC